>NW_004524706.1:1096265-1104166 GCF_000260255.1 Octodon degus | reverse complement strand
TAACCATCCAGAAGACAAGCTTATTGTTATTACCATACAACCTAGGCTGTTAAGCTTAACCTCACTATCTGTCTGAGTATCAAACATCTTAGGCAGTACAGGTTCTCTTATGTCCTGAGTCCTCACTGACCTTGAAGGGCTAAGGCCAAAGTATTAGTTTTCCCTGTAGCCCTTCTTTTTCTCTAATTTTTGGTCTGCATACTTAAGTTGTTGACCATCCAGAAGAGAAGCTTCATGATCGGCAGCATCTTTTTTTTTTTCAGCATCTTGTAAGAGCTGGCAATTCCAGTTGGTGCATGAGTAGTTGCAAGGCAGGATTTGTAATCTGGAAGTATCATTAGGTACTTGCAGCTTTGGACTGTTTGTGAGACAGTTTTTGAACCGCTGTAATAACTGCCAGAGCCTCTCAACTCTGTTTTAGTTGGATAGGACATAAATTATTCCATTTCATAGACATGAGTTTCACATCTATTTTTTTTTTAATTTTAGTATATTCATGAGGAGCTGGGCAACCATCACTTCTATCTAATTCTAAATCATTTCATCATCCCAAAGAGCACCCTTTAGCATTCACCTGCCATTTCCCCACCCTCATCCTACCCCCGGTAATCCCAGTGTAGTTCCTGTCTTTATAGATTTGCCTACTCTGAATATTTTATGCAAATGGAATTATTTGTGTGGCTTTTTGTACCTGTCTTCATCCACTTAGTGTAATTTTCAAACTTCATCCATGTTTTACCATGTATCAATGATTCATTCCTTTTGATGGTTAAATACTGCTCCATTATAAGGATATACCACATTTTATTTGTTCATCAGTTCTTGGACATTTCTGTCTATTCACTGTTACATTTCTACCTTGGGGCTGTTTTGAATAAGGATACAAGCATTTGTGTATACAATTTTGTGTGAACATATTTCCATTCTCTTGGGCATATACACAGAGGTGAACTTGCTAAGTCAAATGATAACTATAGTCTCAACTTTTTGAAGAAATGCTAAATTTTTTTCCAAAATGGCTGCACACCTTAGGAGATATGATTGAAAACTATGGTGAATATATATTTTTAAAACTTATTATAGTAGAAACCGTATTGCCATCAACCTCCATCCAAGTATTCACACTTGGA
Source organism: Octodon degus (assembly GCF_000260255.1). Taxonomy (NCBI): domain Eukaryota; kingdom Metazoa; phylum Chordata; class Mammalia; order Rodentia; family Octodontidae; genus Octodon; species Octodon degus. The sequence continues at coordinate 1,103,036 of NW_004524706.1, read as the reverse complement.
TGGAACATTCTTATTCCCTCGTTCTTGCCACTTTCTGAAGCAGTTCTGGAAACCCTCTTTCATAAGTGTCTTTAGTTGTACTGTTGTAGCTCCCTTAAAGTCCCACATGGGTTCAAAATGTTTACCTTTCATGGTCATTTTGACTGGGGAGGAGCCAGAAGTCACAAGGAGCCAGATCCAGCAAATAAGGTGGACAGGGACACACCTAATGTTTCTGCAGCATCATTCACTGTGTTTTTTATCAGACCTTATAAAGACATTCATGAAAGAAGACTTCAGAACTCTTTCAGAAACAAGCAAGAACAGTGGGAAAAGTGTGTTTGAAACAAGGGGGAGTATTTTGAGATGACTTAATATCTTTTACTATAATGTTTTTAAAATTTAAGCACATATCATGTATTTTGATCAGTGCTTATTCATTCTTACCAGCAGTATGTGAGAACTCCAGTCTTTACATTCATACCTCTACCTGTTATTGCCCCCCTTTTTTTTTCATTATAGGCATCCTAGTAGGTGTGGACTAGTATCTCGGTTTCAAAGTGATTTGATGTGCTTTGATTTGTTTTTTAGTACAGGGAGTTGAATCCAGGGCCTTCTCACTGACTGACACCCCTAGCCTTTTTTCATTTTTTATTTTGAAACAAGGTCTTGCTAAGTTTCCCAGGATAGGCTCAAACCTCACCTTCAAGCCGGTAGGATCACAGGGGTGCACCATCACACTGGCCCACTGTGACTTTGATTTTCATTTTGCCAGTGACTAAGATGTTGAGCATCTTCTTATAATTTATTGGCCTTTTGTATAGCTTTTTGAGAGAAATGTCTATGATTGAAGTCTTTGTCCCTTTTAATTAGGTTGTCTTTCTTTGTATTGTTGAATTGTAATAATTCTTCTTGTATTGTGGATACCTTATCAGATACATCATTTATAAATATTTTCTCCCATTGTGTGAGCTGCATATTTACTTTTTGGATAGTGTGCTTTGATGTATGAAAGTCTTTAATTTTAATGAAACCCAACTTGCCTCTATTTTCTTTTGAGCCCCGGTGACTCCCTGTGAAGCCATTCACTGATATTTCATGATTATCTTATTTTTTAGGGGCCAGATATATTTCCACATTTAGAATTTCAAAGTACCCGTGAATAAGACTAGCAGATTTTGAAGGTCTTTACATATCCCGGGTCAAGCCAGTTAATGAAAGTCGTCTGTTCCTTTGAGGTGAAGGCAAACTGCTTTTGTTGGTATGGATGTGCCAAGACCAATAACAGTGCCTGATCCAGCCCTACTGTCCTAGGCCGTTTCCCATCTGATGAGCTTTGGAAGACAGTGTCACAAAGACAACTCTCATACTTAAGCTATGGCACTTACAACGGGGCCTTTCCTTTTGCTGCAGGATTTACAGTAGCCCACGTCCAAGCACAAACTAATAATTTGCATTTTTGGTTTTGGTTTAATTACAACTTTATAGGGTTTTTTCCCAATGTCCTGTTATATTTGCATCCTGTGGAATGCAAGAAAATCTATCAGTATTGGGATTGTTAAATATCTGTCTTGCCTATTTTCGTATGCATGTTTAAATTTAATTTGCATTTAGCAGTGAGGGAGTTACTGAAGTGACCCAGAGAGGTCTCATTTGGACACCAGCATGAACATTAAAGACATTTTTTAAATTGTTAGATTGACAAACTGAAAAATACTTTAGCTATTCACATTCTCTTTGTTCTCCACTACCTTGATTCTTATGTAAATATATTCTGAACATAAATTGTTTCTCTTATTCTTACCACACATCCTAGTTTCCTTTCTTTTATTCACAGCAGCCAAATGATGTTATCATTGTTTTATCTCTTGTCACAAACCACATTATTACTGACTTCTTCCTCCTTTCAAAGAACAAACCCAAGGACAGGAATAAAACAATCGTGCAGGCTCTGCTAATTTTACAGATACCCAAATAGCATAGATCAAATAAACAACAAACAATTCAGGCATTATGTATGTTTTTTCAGGGATTATTATATAGTAACATAAATGGAGCATTATTCACAAATCCTGCAAAGAAGAATTTTAAAGCCAAATAGGCGCAACATACAAGAAAAAGCAAGAGATTGTCCACAAATCATGAGAAGCAGCCGATATCAATTTGTAAATATGTATGCCAGTACAAGTGAACAAAAATTCACTTTTTTAGGATATGCTCAAAATACTAGCATTATTCATGAGAGTCTAAAGCCGTACACAGCTCAAATTCTTATAAATAAGAAATGGATCAATAAAATGTGGAACAATAGATGGCCCTAAGATCCCTACCTCTTGCATTTGTTGCTTTTATGTAATACCCTCCTACATTGTGCCAGGATTGATCTGTGTAACCAGCAGAATAGGGCAGAAATTGTAGTATGTGATTTCCAAAATTATTGTCACCTCCACTGTCTACCCTTGGATCATCCACTCTGGAGGAAACCAGATGACATTAGACATCCTGACTGTGTCATGAGAGATCCTGAGCTTGCCCAGTTAAGCCATCTACAATTCCTGACCCACACAGACTGTGAACAACAAATTCCTATTGTTGTTTGAGTTTTGGAGGTACCTGTTGGGCAATGATGAATAACTGATACAAAAAGCACACCTTGTATCAGGCATCCACAAACTCTGGCCCCTGGGCCAAATCCAGCCTGTTTTTTCTATGAGTTCTTCACATTTTTAAATGAGTTTCATAAAAAGAAAAAAGAAGAGCAAAAGTGAGCAACAGAGATCATAAATATTTACTATTTGACCCTTAAGAGAAAGTTTGCCAACTCTCGCTATAATTGCAATGATAATAAACCAATTAGTGCTACACAGAGCGTGGCTGACTCTCGTAAACAAAACATTAATAGGGGAAGAAAGCCAAATACAAAATATGTACTATGCGAGTCCGTTTGTATAATTCAAAAGCAGAAGCAACTGAAGCAAATGATGTACAAGTCAGGATAGTAGTTTAATTTGAAGAGGTGAGATGGCAGTGATAAGGGGTCTTCTGAGCAGGGGGCTTCTGTGGCACTAGGTGATCCTATTTCCTGTGATGTGGATGATAGTCAGCTGAGTGTAATGAGTATACTCACTTGGTAGCAGTTCATTAAGTGGTGTGCTGGTGATTACTGTGTTTGTCTGTGTACCTGCTAGCATCTCATTAAAGAGAGGTCATTTGAAAAACTATTAGAGAATTTAAAATAGACAATTTCTGGAAGTCCAAACATCTCTCATAAATAAGCATAGAATCACTGTAAATATATTTGGAAACTCCATTTCTTTCAGGAGAAGAGAATTTGTTGGTAGCATTAAAATGGTATTGCAGAAGGGCATTAGGCTGCATGACAGCTGTGGTCACACTGATTCTACCACTGACTAGGTCTATGACCCTTGCAACTTACTTAACCCCATCATGCATTCTCCTTACCAATAAGACAGAAATAAAAATGGTGTCTGCTATAAGGTTATCTCATGAATAAGTAGTATAATCCTTGAAATTCACTGAATTAGTGATCTGTTTGCTGAGGAACAAACTATCATTATACTTTGTGACTTAAAATAGCAGTGTTTTTGTTTTCTCACAATTCCATGAGGCAGGAAATCAGGTAGAGCTTAGCAAGATATTATTCTGGATTTTCCAGTGAAATAGAATCAGTAAGAAATAAACATCAGGACACAAGGGTTGGATCACATGATTATGGAGACTGGAAGTCCCAGCATCTCCAGTTGGTAAACTGGACACAGCCCAAGACCCAGGAGAGCCTGGAGTGTAAGTTTCAGCACAACCCCAAGTCTAAAAGTAGAAGAAGACTGATGTTCAAACTGGAAGGCAGTGAGCTAGAAAAAACAAATTCTCTCTTACTCAGCCTGTTTACTGAGGTCTTCAAAGGATTGAATGAGATCTACTCACACTGGAAAGGGTAATCTGCCTCACTCAGTGTTCCCGCTTAAGTGTTAATATTGTCCCTAAATGCACTCACTAACACACATGGAATGTTGGACCAAGTATCTGGGCACCCTCTGGCCCAGTCAAATTGACTTATTTAAATTAACCGTCCCAGTCAGGATGGTTCTTTGGATCCCATGAAGCTGAATTAGGACTGGAGGACCCAAGGGGGCCTCACTGGCATGTTTGGTACCTTGGTGTTGGCTGCCAACACCAACTGAGAGGATGCTGCTCTGCAGGCAGGGCTGAGTGAAGACAGCATATTTCTGCTCCACATTCTGTTGATTGTTTTCACTCCACAGTGCCTGGATGATCTGAAATAGCCTCAGTTACATGCAGAATCATAGGGCTGGCTGTCATCTGGGGCGCTGTGCTGTTTCACTATGTAGCCTTTTTACAGATTTTTTTTTTTTTACCATTTGGTAGTGTACACCAGATTTTCTTGCATGGATAGCAACAGCATTTGAAGAAACGAAGATAGAGATTGCTAAACCTCTTAGCCTGTAACTAGCCCAAGGTCACATTCCCCAGGTTCTATTATTGGAGAACAGGTCACAAGGTGAGCTCATATTCAAAGAGAAGGGAATCAGGCTCCACCCACTGATGAGAGGAATTGTTAGGGCTAGTCTTGTCACATGGCCCTCTTGAGCACTGGAAGGGTGCTGAACACACATATTAAGTTCACAATGAGAAGTGAAAGCACCTAAGACCTAGTCATGCCATTCCTTGTACTTTTTGCCAAAATTTTATCAGCACCAATAGCATTGGTACAGGCAGGTTTTATCCCTTGGTCTCTGACCTGGTCAGAATGCATGAAGTGCCCTGTGCCCTTTCTCCATACAATGATGACTCCAAAGGCATCCCTCTGCTCAGACCTCAGAATTTTGTCAAAGTCATTACCATCACTTTTGAACTAGTATAACACCCCCCTCTTTCTTGCCCCACCCTGGCCCCTAGAGCATCCAGAATGATCTTGTTAAAATGTAAAGTATTGCCATTTAAATGTTGTAGGTGTGTGAATTCAGCAAAATAATCCAATGTAGTCCAGTAGCCCATAATAGTAGTGGGTTATCCATAAGACTGGCAATGTCAGAAGTTGTTGACTTGAGTCTTTCACAGTTCAGCATATTAATATGGCTTTACTTTTTATACCTCGTGTTTATACTTTTCTGCTGGATGGTTAAGACCAAGATAAAAGAAGACCTATATAACAAGAAATGTAACTTTTGTATCTGACAAAGTCAGTCAAATCCCCTCAGGATTTACCCTGAAACTACCCATCTCTAACAAAACTAAACAAAAAAAGGGATACAAATGAAGAACCATTTTGTATTCGTATATATAAAATAGTTAGGATAGATATACAACTACTTTCTTTTAATTCAATGAGAAGAAAGATTTGTTCTAATAGTGTTTGGACAGGATATCATGTCTGTATCTTGTACTACGAATAACCACTACAAAGACAACAATATGCAACGTATTAATTATTGAAACTGTCCTACTAATTGGTTTTGAAACTGTCTCATTGCTATTTGTTTCTCAATAAAAATAATAAAAATAAATAAATTAACATCATTTTAAAATAAAAAAATTAAAATGTAAAGTAGATCACATTCCCATGGTGGCTTCCTATACTGCTAATCTTAGTCACTTTTCTCATTACTGAGACATGACACTGTAAGTACAAACACACAGCAGTGTCTGGCATATAACGCATACTAAGTAAACGTGACTCACTGGGAGACCAAGTCACGCAACACTGACTCCTTTCCCAGTGAGGCAGCTGGAGAGGGACCATAACCGGTTCTCGTTCTGGACCTGCATCCAGTGAAGACAGCCCGAGAACAGTAGGTCTCTTCTTTTATCTAATCTTTGCTATGTGAACCATCTTTCTGCCCAGAGCCTTCTCAGTTATGTCCTATGGCAGTGAGGAAACAGGGAGAAATGAACACAAAGATAAGAAAGAGAACAAGCTAGATTATTGCGTCCCTTTTACCTGCCGGGCAAGTGTTACTCTCCATAGATCTACAAATAATGAGGGGTGTGTGCACTGTCTGCTGGTGCCCTAGCTTGTGTGCAGTGAGTCTTTGTCCTTACCCAGCATCGCTGAGGTGTTTATTCTTCCCCACAGTGGTGTCTTGTGGCCATCCAGGCTCCCCGCCTCATTCCCAGATGTCTGGAGACAGCTATACCGTGGGGGCTGTTGTGCGTTACAGCTGCACTGGCAAGAGGATTCTGGTGGGCAATGCCACCCGCATGTGTGGGCTGGATGGACGCTGGACTGGGTCTCCCCCCCACTGCTCAGGTATGTAGTCACTAGGGGGAGGGGAGGAGTTGATGGAACACAGGCTGGTGGGAAATGGACAAGCTCCCAAGGTGGAAGCACGGAAGATGAGTACATGCGAGGGACCTCTGGGATCTCATCCTTTTACTCACAGGAAAAAAGCACAAAATGAGAAAAGATGTGATAGACTTCTCCCAGTTTACCCCCTTAGTCAGCTCTGCCCAAGTCCATACAGCCAAGAGACTGTAAAATTAGGGCAGGCACAACTTTAGCAGGAACCCCTAAGGCCATGGTCCTATGCAGACTCTTGATTCACTGGTTCCTGGGATCAGTCTAAGCCTCTCTGTTCAGAGTCCAGGTCAAACCCACTCCTGTGTTCTTTTATTCCACATTTCATACTCTTGGGCCCTAGCTATTTCCCCTCTTTTTTCATCAGTGCTGTCCCCACTTGTCCCATGTCCTAGCTGCCTAGTTGGGTTTATTTTTTTTAATATTTATTTATTTATTTATTTATTTATTTATTT
>NW_004524706.1:1070766-1096165 GCF_000260255.1 Octodon degus | reverse complement strand
GCTTAGCTTGTTCTAAGTAGGTGCTTTAGACCACTGAGCCATCTCACCAGCCCCCTAGTTGGGTTTAGTCTTCTTTCCTATTGCCTGGAGGCATCAGTTCCCAGACAGATCCTATGAACAGATTCATTTTACTGCTAATCTTTATAAAAATATGGTATGCTAGTACAAAACCAACTATAAGTAACAGCCAACCCTCCCATGTCCATATTCTCCAGACCATGAATTCATCTATAATGTCATATAATAGAACAAAATATTCTCAAATGCATTGTGTCAACAATAGAAGAAGGCTGGGGAGATAGCTCAGTGGTCTAAGCAACTGCCTGGCAAGCTCAAGGTCCCGAGGTCTATCCCTAGTACTGCATGCAGTGCCTGCCCCAAAACTATGGCGAGCTGGCCTCGAAACTGGGTGTGGTGGCTGACTCCTGTAATTCCAGCACTGGGGAGGCTGAGACAGAAGGTTCACTATGAATCTGAGCTGCATAGTAAGTGAGAGTCTGTACCAAATAAATAAACACGTTTTAAAATTTTTTTAAAAAAATAGAAGAAAACATCAGGTTAAAAAATATTACTCTTGGCTTTATATTCTTTGAGCTAAACCTGCCTGGCCTAGGAAGGTGTCCCATTCAGAATTTCACCCCTAAGAAGATCACTACTTGTGTAATTTGAGTTGCTTCAGGGGGCCCACCCTGACACTGAATTAGTCCCTACCCCTTCTCAGGTCAGATCCCTTCTAGAAGCAGAGATCCCAACTTCCTTCTAGCAGTGAAGACTTCTCCCCATAAGATGAGCACCCATCTTTGCTATTTGAGATGCCCAGATGAACCTGTCTATCAAGACTTAAGGCCCTGTCAGAAAATCAAACCAAATATTTATTAGGTCTCTCCATAAAGGAAAATATTCCAATGCCACTATTTCAAAAGGCCATTTTCTTTCTAAGATAGACACACGCCCCTCTGTGACTACCAGGACTTTGGCCCCTTAACCCTGTAAATCTCCTTAATCATCTAATTAATGAACAAAGCAGGACTACATATGACCCATGAGGACTACTTTAGCCTGGACAGAAGAAACCTTGCTATCTGGACCCTTGTCATCTTCTTTTGAACATGTATAAGTGACTTAGAGAAGATAGCACGGGAAGGGGCAAGGTCATGGACATTGGTATCCACAAAGAAAGTTCCAGAAGAATGAGGAATTCAAAAGAAACCAAGCATGCATTCTTCTTGTCCCCTCTATGCTCACCTTTGCACAAATCTCCTTCCTTGTAGACATTACTCTAGGACACAGGGCTAGTGATATTCTTGAAGCCCATTTGATCTGCTTTGGGGATCTGTGTTCTCCATGGAAAGAGGAGAGCAGAATAGGGGCAAAAGAAACTAGAAGGAAACTTCAGGCACCTCATGCCCACTTCCACTCATTAGAGAGCCCAGCTATGTGGTCATTTTCTTGGCCCACAGCATGGAATTGAAGGTCTCTTTCAGCCCAGACTATAATTTCCCTTCTCTAGAGTCATGTTAGCTGAGGCTAGAAAAATACCTACTGGAAATATTATAGAACCAATTCTTGTTGGGAATACAAAACAAAACTAGAGAGCCTTCAAATCCCTTTTAACTTGAGATTTTATTATTCTGTGACCTGCTAAGTACTTTTCTGGAATATACAGAAAAAGAGGGTTCCTTAGCAGCAACAGAAGTCCATAAGAGAGACTAGAAACAAGCTAACACCTCAGTAGCTGGAAGAAGTAGGAAGCAAGAAAGGACCTTAAGATGACATGGACTCCATCAGGGGACATGCGTTCAGCCATTTCATCTCTGATCCTGAATAGTCTTAAGATTAGTTAGTGTTTCTTGTCTTCTACCTAAGCGTCACACATGACAGACACTTAGGGGATCAGAGTCTTGAAAAGCTCATTCTCTAACCATTAAAGAATAAATGAACTTAAATGCCTCAAATAATAACAGTGAAAGCTGAGCAGAACAGATGGTCAGGAAGTAATTCTAAGTTTGCACCAGTGGGCAAAGGCGACACACAGTAGTCCCTCACTATTTTGTGGTTTGACTTTCATGGACTCATTGTTTTGCGGGTTTTGAAAAACTATTAATCTTAATATTGCAGATTTTTCACTATATCACGGGATTTTGCAGTACCATATGGTATATGTATGTTGTTAAAATTGCATAGGTGTATGAGTTTAGAAAATGGTTATGAACATTAGCAGTGTTTTTTGTTTTGTTTTTGCAGAACTAGGGATTGAACTCAGGCCCTTGCGCTTGGCAGGCAAGCGCTTATTCTACTGAGCCATCTCCCTGGCCCCTTAGAAGTGTTTTTAAAAGTGTGGGAAAGGTTTATAAGAGTATTGGAAGGGTGCATAAAGCCTTAAAATATATATAAATACTAAAATAAACATAATGTCACTACTTTGCTGATTTTCATGTATCATGGGAGTATCTGGAAGATAATCTTCGTGATAAGTGAGGGACCACTGCAGCACTTCTCTTCCTGAAAGTCACAGCTGACACCTTGGATAGCAGCATAGCTGGGCTCTCTAATGAGTGAAAGTGGGCACGAGGTGCTTGAAGTTTTCTTCTAGTTTCTTTCGCCCCTATTCTGCTCTCCTCTTTCCATGGAGAACACAGATCCCCAAAGCAGATCAAATGGGCTTCAAGAATATCACTAGCCTGGTGTCCTAGAGTAATGTCTACAAGGAAGGACATTATTACTGGTCCTATTGATATAGGGGAAAGAAGCTCCCAACCTGCTAAATGTCCAGTATGAATTTGTGTTCTCTAAAATTGAAGAATGAATTTTAGGAGCAAAGGAGGTTAATGGCAGAATATATTCACTGGAGAAAAGAAAGCTTTTGTATGAGAGAGAGACAGAAGTGAACCCAAGTGGGTTACCAAGGACACTAGTTATTAGGGATTTTTATAGAGCAGAGCCACAAGATGAAGTGAGTTCAAGGTGGGGAAGTGGGAAATCACAAAGTGATCATGAGGTGGGACAAAAGTGTGGTCAGCCAATTAAATTATGAGCTTAATTGCTCAAGTAAAATTGATTAAACTGGGAGCAAGTCACACAGCAAGCAGGCATGAATACAGAACAAGGTCACTTCCTGTAAAATGTTAGCTCAGTGGCTCTTCCTGGCTTCCTCAAGGTGATGCCTATTTAGAATATCAATCCCTGATGTTTATCTTCTGGAGTACATGCATGCATTTGTGTTATCCTTTGTCTTGTGTTTTGGCCTTCAGTGGAAGTATCTATCTCTCCCATAGTTGCAAGGTATCTCTTCTTCTGCATTGGCTCCTTTGAGGCCCCAATCCTATCTCATTGCCTGTAATATTTCTATCTAACTTAGCTGTCTGTCACACTGTGAATAACAATCAAGAATTCCAGGTTTTTAAGCCTCATTCTGTACATTCAGGGACCCATATGCCTGAGTGCTTGAGGCTTCGACCCCTGGGCCACATAAGCAGGCAGAGATTCCAGAAGTTTGAGGACCACCTTGAGGAGTTCATTACCCAGCTCTCTAAATATCACCATCTTTGCTGATATACTATTCAGTAAAGACTGACCATCTGTTTATCTGCCCCTATGAACTCTCTTATAATGGGGGCCTCCAGCCCCTGGGTGACAGATCAATAATGATACATGAAGTGAGTCCCATAGCAGGAGGTGAGCAGTGGGCCCAGCTAGGAAAGCTCCATCAGTGTTTGAAGCTGTTTGCTCCCCTTTGTCCATTACTGCCTGAGCTCCACCTCCTGTCAGATCAGCAGGGGCATGAGAGTCTCACAGAAACACAAACCCTACTGTGAGCCTCACATGCCAGGGATCTAGGTTGTGCACAACTTATGAAAAACTAATGCTAAAAGAGCAAACTAAAGTTCTACTAAAGTCCTAAAGAAATAATGCTTCATCCTTGTGACTACTTTGAATGATGTTAGGTCTCTGAGGTCAGCAAGGTAATATGGGAGTCAGAGCTACTCACCATCATGGCTGCCTTCAAGGGACCCACAACTCTGTTGTGTGAACGTATCCTGGGAATTCAGTCACATGTGATGGGCTCTTTCTTCAAACATTTGAGTTGAAAGTTGAGTGAGTCTCCCCTCCTAGGTGGGGAGCAGTCTGAAGAGATGAGGTTATATCATCTTCCCAGTTTGAGATTACAGTAGGAAAGGAAGTAACCCCATGGCTGAGAAGATGGAAGACACATAAAGTGTAAGTGGCAGAGTATATGTGACTGAAACATCTTTCAGTCCAATCCACTAAATGTGGTCACTTGAATGTTATCATTTACTGTGCCCACATGTGGATTCAGGAGAAGATAGATTCCATGACAGTTGGAAACATTATCTTCTCACCCAGCTGCCACTTCTTATTTCTTCATGGCTTCTGCTTTCCTTGGGCCTTTCCTCAGGGCCTCATCTGCCCTGACAGTGTCTCCTATCTATAGCTATATATGAAGTATGCTGGATTCCTCAGACACTAGGTCCTGTGACTCTGTCTTCTGTGCTCTTGCTCTCTCTGTCTCTCATCCTTATTTCTCTGTGGAGTAAATTTCTACAATATCAGAAGCCAAAGCAAAAATAAAACAAGCAAGCCTTAAGACATTCAATCCAGAGCCCATGTGTATGCACATTTTGTCACTAGGAAATCCTTGATTAAAGGACCAGGATAGACCATCTCAAATACTTACCATCTCTTCATGATAAAAACACTTAAAACCTTCTCATTCTGTTTTAAAATACATAATATATGTATTTTAATATCATACTGTACTCCATAAATACATACAAATCTTTTTTTGTCAATTAAAAATAAAGGGCTAGAGAGACAGCTGGGTGGTCTAAGCCCCTGCCTGGCAAGAACAAGTGCCCAAGCCAATCCCAGATGCCACATGTCATGCCAGACCCAGAGCCCTGGGCATGCTGTGCTAGCCACAGAAACTGGGCATAGTAGCTCATGTAATTCCAATACTGGGGAGGCTGAGATAGGAGGATCACTCTTTGTCTGAGCTGTGTGGCAAGACCCTGTACCAAATAAATGAAAAAGATTTTTTTTAATTTAAAAATACAATTAAACTTAAAAAAAAATAATAGAAGAAGTATAAATACGTGTCCAAGACAAGGTCAGGCCTCACTGTTGAGAGGATAAAGCCAAACTAAAGAGCTGAGCCTTTATCCTGTCAGTGCTGGGAAGCCAGCAGAGTTGTTTCTCCATAAAAGAAGCAAGATCAGATGAGCACTGGGGGTTCACTGTACAGACTGAAGGATGAAGAGAGGGAGAGTGCAGGAGGAAGAGGCATTAGTAGGAGACTTGTAGGCAAAAGCATGTTGAGTGCGTAAGCCAGGACAGCAGCACTGAGAACAGATCTGGAGCCAGGGGATCAGCAATCACTGGTGGGGAGGAGGTAAAGGGAGCAGAAGGACGTGTGGCCTGACTGGACCACTGGACTTCCAGATTCGCACTCCCATCTCTTGCTCAGGCTCCTCTCCTCCCTTGGAAACAACCCAAATGCCCATCTACCAAGGAAAGGGTAAAAAAGAGGGGGCATTTTTATACAGTGGAGTATTTCTCATCTATAAAGAAAGATAGACTCAAGGCTTTTATAGGTAAATGTGTGCAACTAGAGACCAGACTCATGAGTGAAATAAATCAGACTTACATGTGTGAACAGCATATCGTCTCCCTAGTATAAGAAACTAAAAGAGTAAATAAGACTCAAAAAGTACAGTAGAACTGGACAATATTGGATTGCTTTGCTGAATTCATGCACCTACAATATATGAATGACAATGGAATACTCATCTCTGACAAAAGTAAACAAAAAAGGGGATATAAATGAAGGACCATTTTGTAGTGAAATATATATATGTCTGTATATACAAAATAGTTAGCATAGATATACAACTATTTTCTCTTAATTCAATGAGAAGAAAGTCTTGAACTAATAATGTTTAGATAAGATATCATGTCTGCATCTTGTACTATGAATAACTACTACAAAGACAACAATATGCAATGTATTAATTATTGTAACTGTCCTACTAACCTGTTTTGAAACTGTCCCATTACTACTTCTTTCTCAGTAAAATTAATATTAAAAAAACAAAAAGTACAATAGACATTGAAAGGGAAAGAAACTTTTCAAAAGGAAAGAACAACTGGGATAGAGGAAAAGAAAGGAGAAGGAAGGAAAATATTTGTGTCTATATCTAAATCTATATCTACATCTATATTGATATCTACATACACAAGATAGCTAAGATAATTGTACTACTAATTTCTACTAGCTCATTGAAAGGACCACTTAATATTTATATTGTTTGATCAGTTTTGCATGCCTGTACCTGATAATCTGAGCAACTACTCTAAAGATAACAATATTCAATATAGGCCAGGGAGATAGCTCAGTGGTCTGAATGTCTTCCTGGAAAGTGCAAGGATCCAGGTTCATTCTCCAGTACCAGCCCCGGAACCTGGGTGTGCCATGCTGGCCACAGAAACCAGCATGGTGGTGCACACCTGTAATCTCAGCACTGGAGGCTAAGACAGGAGGACCGCTGTGAGCCTGAGCTGTGTAGTGAGACCTTGTACCAAAATTTAATAAATAAAAGATTTTTTACATAAGAATAATTTTTAAAATATTCAATATGATAACCATTGTTAATTTCCTATCATTTTGTTTTGAAATTCTACATCATTTTTATTGGAATTTTTCTTTCACTCTCTTAAAAATCAGAAATTAAGGGCCCAGGGAGATGGCTCAGTGGAATAAGCGCTTGCCTGGCAAGCGTGAAGGCCTGAGTTCAATCTCAGGTTCTGCAAAAAAAGAAAGAAATTAAAACCACATGGTTTGTTTGGTTCTGTCCACAGGAACTAGCTCAGGGGTGTGTGGTGACCCAGGGATCCCGGCCCATGGTATCCGTCTGGGGGACAGCTTTGTTCCGGGCAGCCTGATGCGCTTCAGCTGCGAAGCTGGCCACGTGCTTCGGGGGTCATCGGAACGAACCTGCCAAGCCGACGGCTCGTGGAGCGGCGCACAGCCTGAGTGTGGAGGTAATGTATGTGACCATTCTGCTTCTCTCCTTTGCCCAGACCCAGCACTTTCCTCCCCTCCCCCTCTAGCTCCCCAGAACCTGCCTGGCAGAGAAAACCCATGGTCCTGCCCAAATCTGTGGCCTGGGGGCATCAGCAGAGAGCTCACCTTAATTTCACTTCCTGTAGTCCAGGAAGAACATAATTATTCCCACCTTCATCTAAAAAGGGAATATGCCCAGAAAATGTTACATTTAGCCCATGAATTCATTTATTCCCCACACAGCTTAATTCAACAATTGGGTTCCAGACCAGCCAAATAGCTCAGAGGATTAAAGCACCTGCAAGCAGGCACAGGGGCTGGGGGTTTGATCCCGGGTCAGCAGTGCCAGCCCCACCCCAGGGGCATGCTGAGACAGCAATTGAGACTGGGCGTGGTGGCGCCCACCTGTAATCCCAGCTCTTGGAAAGCTGTAAACAGGCAGATCACTATGAGTCTGATCTAGTAGTGAGACACCAAACACCCTGTAGACCCTTCCCTAGAATACAAAAAAAAAAAAAAAAAAATGGGTGCCAAGTGCTGTGGTGTGTCCTAGGGACATAATGGTGACCAAGACAGATTCATTACTATGGTCTGAATGTTGTCTCTCTCCAGAATTCATACAGTGAAACATAATCTTCAAAGTAAAAGCACTGAGAGATATTAGGTCATAAAATTAGAGCTCTTATGAAAGAAGTTAAAAGAGACCCCAGGGCTGGAGAGATGGCTCAGTGGTGTAAGTGCCTGCCTGGCAATTGCAAGGACTCAAGTTCGTTCCTCAGTACCACAAACCTCAAGTGCACCATACCAGCCACCAAAACCTCATGTGGTGGCACACACCTGTGAGCTCAACGCTGCAGAGGCTGAACAGGAGGATCACTATGAGTCCTAGCTGCATAGCGAGATCCTGTACCAAATAAATAAAAGATTTTTAATTTTTTTTAATTTAATGAAAAGAAACCTCCAGAGAAGAGCTCTCTTCCGCTTCTGCCAATGAGAGGACACAACAAGAAGACACCATCTATGAACCAGCTAGGAGGCTGAATACACTGAATCTGTCAGTCCCTTCATCTCAAACTCCTCAGGCTCTAGAACTATAAGAGTAAATAGCTGCTACTCATAAGCCATCCGGGCTATAATATTGTACTATGACAACCTGGACAAAATAAAACATACACCTTTCTCCATTAGAGATTACAGTCTGAGGGAAGAAGTTATATTAAACATTCAAATTGATGAAAGTCTTCAAATGCAATGTGGTAAAACCCCTTTAAAAATAATCTAGGTCCTCGATGGTGCCTTGTGAAGCATCGCCAATGGAAGAAGTTAAATTTTTCATGCACTCCTCATAGCTGGGAGGAAGGTTGCAGGAGAAGAGGTAGAAGAAGGAAGAGATGATAAGAAATAATCATCTAGGACAGCAATGGGAATGAAATAGAGGAGGTCCTTGTTGGACAGCTCTGAGACTGAGTTAAGGTGGAGATACGTAATTCAAAGCAAGAGCAATCATCTCAGGGCCATGCTTATTCAACTGTGTTTTACTATGTAGATGCAGGGCTAGCCAGTGCCTTGGGCTTAGGTCTGGGGTTTGACCAGGCAACTAGACATCAGCAGAGAGTAGCAAGGGGAATGGGGTGGCCAACACAGTGGCCTTGGTGGCTCTTGGCACCTACTCTGGGCAAGGAATGAGCAGGTTTATGTGGAGAGTAGCAGATAGTGCGAAAGTGATAGGATCTGTGGATTGGAGGCCCCCATTACACAGAAGAATCACCAGAGAACTCTTCCCAGACAGGAGTGAGCTGAAGGGACAAGAGGCAACTGTTCTGAGAACAGGCTTCTGGAAACTGAGCTTGGGGAGTAGTCATGCCCAGCAAGGGGAGGGGTCCTGATCTGAGAGAACACCTGCCCAGCAAATGAGACAGATGGAATCAAAGCTCCCACCACCACCACTTGTCTGCCCAAAGTTCTGCTTTTCTGGAGGTATTAGTTGCAAATTTGGTTCTGGTAGAATTTTATAAACATGTTAAGAGAGGTTTTGGAGCATGGGAAAGCATCATATAAAAGGAGGATTTGGTGTGTTCATAAACATCCCCATGGCATGCATCTTTTTGGATGACATTTAGCTCATGGGATGAAGTCAGTTACCAAGTTAGAGTTTGTATTAAAGGAGGGAGACAGCACTCAGGAGGCTGAGGCAGGTGGATCACTGAGAGTTCAAAGTGGGCTACAAAGTGAGCTTAAGGTCAGCCTGAACTGCATAGTGAGACCCTGTCTCAAAAAAACGAGAGACAAAGACATGGATAGTACTTACGCTTTCTTGACTATATCTTACTCATCCTTAAGGGTCTACTTACAGTCATATCTCCAGCCCCAACCAGTTGCTCTCCTCTCCATATTTTTTCTCCTTCAGACTTAACACTTACTATGTCATATTTTAATCTATTGTGTTTCGTAGTTGATTTCTTATGAATAGAGGATCCTCACAGACAGGGAATATAGCCCACTCATTGTTGTATTCTGGGCGCCTACGCAGCACAAATATTTATTGAATGAAGAATGGTGGGGCCTGTCATGCCAATTATATGGGAATCGTTTCTAAATTTCACTTCGGGCTCACATAAATGTTGTGTATACTTACAAAATTAGATTAAGGTTAGAGACATGCACTCTTTAAATATCAAAAGCCTAATGGAAACAAGTGAACCTAACTAACCATGTATCAACTTGGTAATTTAATAACCCGGAGGATTATGTCAACTGCCTTTAGAAAAATGGAATTTGGCTGTAGCATTTATCCTAAGGACAAAGAGACTTGCAAAGAATTCTTAAACTGTTCTAGCAATCATACTGTAACAATATTAATGTTAGTATTCTGAAACTATTACAAATGAAATATCACCATACATATGGATAAAATAAATACAAATTATTTACTTTCAGAACCAAGACTTTTAGTAAAGAGCTATAGTATAAAAATGAAGAAGTTAAAGGAAAAGCCTTAAACTTGCATTTGGATTGGTAATAGCAGTTTAAATTTATAATATATTTTCAATTTAAAATGTTGTTTTCCTAGCTTTAGAAGCTCTAAAAGTGGAGGGTCAATAACTACTTGATATCAGTGAGTAAGTATGCTTAGCACTCAGATTGTTATCTGAAAATCCGTTTATTAGAACCTAGACCCATGCAGAATCACCGAGCCAGGCACTCTGATCCGAGAAGATTTATTAGACATAGGAGCAAATGGGCAGGCTGCCTAGTGGACCAAGACAGCCCCAAACAAAAGGGGAGGAGGGCTTATAGGGTTTTTAGGGGAGGGTGTTTGTGGGCTGGAACAGCCAAGGGAGAGCCAATCCTGGCAGGGCCACCTGGTCTGTGGGGGACTTTTGATGTTGCAGGAAGGAAAAGTCCTGTAGTTTTGCCCTGGCTTGGGTCCAAGATACAAAGTTGAGTGGAGTTGCTTTTGCAATTTGGCTCTGGCTTCGGGCCAAAAGGAAGTGAGCCTTGGGGTGAAGGTGAGGTCCTGACTTACCACTATTCTCCATTAGAAGGAACCAGACTTTTTGGAGAAAAGGTTGATTCCAGAGCTGGGGCAAGAAATACACTAAATACATGTGGCATGCATTATCACTCTAGCAAGGAATCTAGTCCCTCAGTGGGGTCATGTGAAGGAGCTCAGGATCCCAGTCAAAGTGGCCAAAGATGGGCTAGTGAAAGGTTGGTACAGAGAACAACAATGGATGGCAACATATTAAATAAGTTTAAGCCACTGAGTTCAAAATAATTCTTAAGTATACTCTTTGGCCACTGGTAGAACTTGCTAGGGAACAAATACATTTTATGTCATTAAAAAAAAAAAGGAAATAAAAAGTAATGCCCAGCCTTCCTATATGAGCTGTACTTCAGATAAGCAAATATTTGATGATGGGAAATTTATTTAATAAAGAACTCTTAATTTATTCAGGAAGAATGATAGAATAGCACCATTTTTCTGACCTCTAATGAAGTCATGAACCTGTGCAACATCTGTCTCCTGCTGCTATAACTATTAAGTAAAAACGAATGGAAACTTTTATAATGCCAGATTAGGCGAGCCCGCCTGGACCACTGGTCAGCCTCAGTGTCATGGACAAACCCACGAGCAGACATTCGGTGCCTCCCAACCCAATGCAATGGGAGAGACCACGTAAAGAGCCCCCTTGCCAAGCCTCCTTTGATGCTGGTAGCAAAGAAAATAGGAAGTGCCACTGGACAAATGCCCTGGTGTCTACAACAAATCATAGCAGAGGAACAGTAGTCTCAGGTCCAAATGCACAGAGAAGGGCCAAGCAAATGTCGGGTGTGAACCACATTTGGGTCCTGACTCAAACAAATCAACTCGAAAAAAATTAATCAAAATAGATTATACACATGTATATCAGTGCCGTGATAAAACCCAATATTTTGTAAAACTAATATAAATGCCGCCATGAAGCTCAATATTTTATAAAGTTAACACTGAGGAAAAGAAGAGAGAGCATTAAGAGAAATTAATTACTGATTAAGTATTTGATAACATCAAAGAATTGTTTCAAATTTTAGGTGTGATAATAAAAATACAGTCTTTTTTCTTTAAAAATACAGAAGGTGGGGCTGGGGAGATAGCTCAGTAGAAGCGCTTGCCTGGCAAGTGCAAGGGCCTGAGTTCAATCCCTGGTTCCACAAAAAAAAAAAAAAACCAGAAGGTTGTAGCAATTAAAGAAAATAATACAGGTCTCTGCCTCCTAGGTGCAATGGCCAGATATGAAAGCAGCAGGAGGCCTTCTTCTTCCACAAGGTCCTCCCATGGCATGTGGGGTTCCAACTCTGGGCAGTTCTCAGTCCCCCAGGTGGCATCCCCCACTGTCTGAAAAATGTGCCCTTTTGGTTTCCTAGTAATCTCTTGTGGCAACCCCGGGACTCCAAGCAATGCACGAGTCCTGTTCAGTGATGGCCTGGTCTTCTCCAGCTCCATCGTCTATGAGTGTCGGGAAGGCTACTATGCCACAGGCCTGCTCAGCCGACATTGCTCTGTCAATGGCACCTGGACAGGCAGTGACCCCGAGTGCACAGGTGAGAGCCTAGAGGTGAGAGCTCATGGTGCATGGTGGCCGGGGAAGTATGGTCCCTATTGTCAAAGAAGAAGGCCGTCCAGGGGAGACTGGGAGACCTGGTTGGAGTACAGGGGACTTGCGCCAGAACAGGGCACACCAATAGCCTCTACTCACTGAACAAATGGCAGCCACAGAGTTAAGTGCTTTTTTTTGTTTGCATATATAGTGTGAAATAAAGCAAGTATGTATATACATCATATGTATTTGCATACATCAGCTGATTCTCTCTTCATACCCATTAAATAGCTACTGTGTCCCCATCTTATATGTGGAATGACTGGGACTCAGAGAGGTTAAGAAGATATATCCACCATTTCTCAGGCTCTAGCCAGTTTCTTAGCCTTTTGTTTGTTTGTTTTTTAGGGTAAAACCCCATGGCTCAGTCTTACTCTCTTTCTACCTTAAAGCAGCTGCCACTGACCATCTTTGTTACCTTTCTGTCTTCCTTGGGCCCATCCACATCCTGGCCGTCAAAGCACTATAGCCTCACAGTTCCCCTTTCTTGGTCCTCTGACGTGTCCTCCAAACTCTTCCTTAGAAAGTCACTCACTGTGGAGCTTACATGGAGGAAAGATATAGGATGGGTAATTCAATAATATTCTCCCTTTCAAAGCACTATCTGTCTTTGAAAATTCATCTGACCTCTTGTATTGGGTTCACTTTTGTTCCGAGACCACAGCTCACCAAACCCACCCTCACCTGATTCTGACGCAAAGACGCAACCATTGCATAGATTGTAAGAACCCTGCTTCCAGGCTGTTTGGCCTACAGAGGTCTCCTAGGGAGAACATCGGGTTGTAAAATGCATCCCTAGGCAAACAGCCTTATATGGCCTATGAACACATCTCAGATGCTTCGATCTGGAAAGCCCAAGCCTCATTAGGAAGACAGCCCTGTGCATACTTCCTGGGAAGGGAAGGTTTGATTAAGAAGGATGTTTGTCTCAGCCCAATTTCCTGGTGTATATAAGAATGGTGTGGGTTTGGACAGCAGGGACATTGAAGGTGCACACAGGGACAGATGATCTAATAGGATGAGCAGTGTCCACCTGGAAGCCTGTGAAGCAGCACAGAGCATATCTGATGTGGCCATTTTCCTCCTGAACATGTATAGGAAGTGATGGAGATGGTACTGGAATCCTGAGACACGGTGTGGGGGCTGGGAGCAAATAATACTGTATCTCTTGTATCCTAGTCATAAACTGTGGTGACCCAGGGATTCCAGCCAATGGCCTCCGGCTAGGCAATGACTTCAGGTACAACAAAACTGTGACATACCAGTGTGTCCCCGGCTACATGATGGAGTCACGCAGGGTGTCTGTGCTGAGCTGCACAAAGGACCGGACGTGGAACGGTACCAAGCCAGTCTGCAAAGGTGCGTCTGAGGGCTGAAGCTGTGAACAGAAGGGCAAAGAAGATGCCCAAGTGACACGTGGCCTTGAATAGCTAGAAGGGGAGGGGGCAGCAGGGCATCCTAGCATCATACCAGGGGGTGTGCAAGGTGAGAACTGGTCCTAAACATTAAGGACCAATGGAAGGCACCGGCTTCAGACATTGAAAGGGGCCAGGGTGGACAAAGAGAGAACAGAATTGTCACACTTGAGAAGAAGCATTGTAAGGTACAAACGTATCAGAATTCCCACAGGCCAAGAAGGCCTTGGCCCAGGGTCCCAGCTGGGAACTGAGTAGCCAGTGGTGGTGACAGGATGTGGGTTCCCTGGGACAGTATCAGGACTCAGCCTGCTCTGATCTCCCCCACAGCGATCATGTGCAAGCCACCTCAGCTCATCCCCAATGGGAAAGTGCTGGGGTCTGACTTCATGTGGGGCTCGAGTGTGACCTACGCCTGCCTGGAGGGATACCAGCTCTCCCTGCCTGCGATGCTCACCTGTGAGGGAAACGGATCCTGGACTGGGGAGCTGCCTCAGTGTTTCCGTGAGTGGCTCACACAGGCCTAGGCTGTGTGAGATGTCTTCCCTACTTCCCTCCTCAGAGTTCTGCTGCTGGCAAGCCTGAAATAAATAGCCCCCTCCACCAAATTAGGGAGAAGCTTTGTCAAAGACACTATTAGAGAGGATAGGCATAAGAATACTGTACCTTTACTAAACTCTGCTATGGGACAGTGTCTGGAGTCCCAGAAGAAGAAAATTAAGCCAGAGACAAAAGGTGTTTCCTGAAACACGTGAAGGGTTGTTGCCTAGATGAGATGTTATCCAAAGATCTGGGACAATCAGGGCTAGAAACAGGCTTGTCATTGTGAGAAATGCCTTATAGTAGAGAAACTCCTGGGAGCCCACAATTTTCTGGTGTTCTTAAGAGCATCAAGCCCATTTCAGGACTTTTGACTCACTAAGGCCCCGAGAGAAGCAGGCTGTAAGATGATTATTCTTGACACACTCTGCAGATGGGCTTTGGAAGTTTTTCTCAATGCCCATGCTTCAGAAAAACAGTAGGATCTATTTTGTCTTTCCGGTTGCTGTTTGTGAAATTGCACAGAAAACTGTTCATACATTCCTGACACTCTGACAATATGCCTCCATTTGGGAATTTCAGATAAATTGAGAGACAACAACTAAATAGTGGACAGAGTACCTTGGATCATGGCTAACCAATCTCTGCTTACCATTTTTTTTTTTTTAATGTATTAGTGCAGGGTCTACAGCGTCTCACGACACAGATCAGACCTGTAGTGATTCTTCCTGTTTTTCAAACTCCCAAGCACTGGGATTACAGGTGTGTGCCACCACACCCAGTCTCAATCCCCACCTCAATGCGCCTTGGGGGCAGGACTGGCAGGGCACATCAGGAATTGAACCCTGGCCACTGCACTCTGCCTAAGCAGGCATTTTAGTCTGCTGAGCTATCTAGCCAGCCCTTCTGCTTACCATTTAAAAGTAGGAAGTTTTAGGATAGTATGGGGGCCCAATACCTTTATTTTTCTTTTTGAGAAATAACTAAATCATTGTTAAACAATTATAGTGACTTTTTTAAAATGTCCTATATCAGAAAATACAAAGAAGAAAGTAAGACTCCCCCCAAGATAACCATAGTTAAATGCTGTAATCTGCCTCCACGTGGTTCACAAGGCATTTTTGTAGGTATAGGATTATACATGCAAATTTCTATCAATGGATTGTGCTGTACATACTATTTTATAACTTAAATTCATTGATAGCCACCACGATCTTTTGACAAACTCTGTCTACAAAGCACATACTCATCTACCTATCGTGTTTAATGACTTTAAAGAATAAAGAGTCATTCCCTTGTATATACAGTTTGCTTACTCTTCATTGGTGATAAATTTAGGTTATCACCAATGTATTCATGCTGGAAGGGTTTCTGCAATAAGAATCTCTAAAAATAGCATTTCTTTGCTCTTGTGCTAAAGTCCTAGGAGTGAGAACGCTGGGCCAATGGACAGACACCTGTATGTCCTAACACATGTTGCCCAACTGCCTTCTAGGAAGGGCATTCCAATTCATGTTCCTACCAGCAACTATGAGAATGTTTCTTGACTTGCACCCTCATCAACACTAGATGTTACAAAAATATTTTGAATATTTATCAACCTGAGGAGTTTTTTAAAATATCTCAAGACTCTAATTTTCATTGCTGGTTAGAATGGCTGAGTTGCTGTTTCTTTACCAGTTGGTGCCATTGGCATATCTTAGTCTTTCAGTTGCCAAATACGATGACTTCTGATTAACTTGGCTTTTGACTGATTGCTGACTGCTTAGCCCAAATTCTCAGCCTCCAGGAGATAGGTTAGTCCAGCTTCCCTCAGGACTTTATGTACATACATGCATGCTCCCACATACACACCCATGCACACGCACGCACGCGCACGCGCGCACACACACACCTGCCAACATCATGGCATAATGTGATGCTTATAGTGCTTAAATGAAAGCTTTGCCTTTAGTCATGAATTTCCATAATGCATTCTAATTTTAACATGAGCCAAGTGAAACAGAGTTACACGACCCACAGTGGTGCATGGTGATGCTACACATAGAAAGCTGAGAAATTATCACTTTTGAGGATTATAACTTTGAAGATAAAAACTTTAAAGATAAATCCACTCCTAGAAATTTGGCCTAAGAATTTTACATGTGTGAAGGAAAAGTCATGTGTCACTTTATAATAAAAGGGCCAAGTATAAGCTTTGTGCGTAAATGTAACGGCGATACAGCCACTCACTGTGAAATTGTGTGGCCAGTAAATGATGACGATGTTATAAATGGAGAAAATTGTTTGCAGGATAATATTAAGAGAGTGAAGCAAGGGCCAAGTAGATAGCTCAGCAGTCTAAGCACCTGCCTGGCAAATGCAAGGATCCGGATTGATCCCCAGTGCTTCATACCCTGCCGGCCACGCTGGGCCCACCAAGCCTGCCAACGAAACTGGGTGTGGTGGTGCACATCCATAATCCCAGCCCTGGGGAGGCTGAGACAGCAGGATCACAATGAGTCTGAGCTGTATAGGGAGACCCTATAACACATAAATAAATGAATTTGGGGGGAAGAGAGAGAGAGAGAGAGAGAGAGAGAGAGAGAGAGAGAGATCGATTTGCAATCACGTGGACATTCGCTTTGCAGCCATGCACAAGTGTATCCACACCTGGAGAATACTAGAAAGGAATATGCATAAAATGGTGGGAAAGTTTTAGAGAATAGAACTGTAACTTGTGTTTTCTCAGTGTTCTCTGGTTGCTGCTGCTGCTGGGGATTGACCCCAATGCCTCAATCATGCTAAGCATGTTCCCTACCTCCGAGCTACACACCCAGCCCCACCTCAGTGTTCTAAACTTCTCCAAATGTTAGTTGATGACTTGGGTGATAACTAAGCTTTGTGCAGTGGGAAGACAAAGGAACTCCTACCCGCTGCTGCTGTAATGAGGCAGGCAGAGGCACTAAGCGCTTGCTGGGGTTGCCCCAGTTTCCAGAGTTCAAGTGGAATCTGGAGAAAAACAGAACAAAGAGCAAAGGAAGGGTGGAGGCAGAAGAGACTGGGTTCTCAGAAACAGCTTGGACCTATTTTCTCCCTTTGTCTCTCCAGCTGTGTTCTGCGGGGATCCTGGGGTTCCACCCCACGGGAAGAGAGAGGACCGAGGCTTCTCCTACAGGTCATCTGTGTCCTACTCCTGCCACCCCCCTCTGATACTGGTGGGCTCTCCACGGAGGTTTTGCCAGTCAGACGGGACATGGAGTGGCACACAGCCCAGCTGCATAGGTGAGTGGAATCTGGGGCACGAGTGTCCTGGCTGGTAGGTGACCACTAAGACCTGAGGGGAGGGCTTCCCTTTTGGTCTTTGGTGGTCTCATCTGCACTAGAGAGTCTTCCTGCTCTGAGCTGCATGGAGCAGCCAGAGCTAGGGTACTTGGAGAATGGAGTGGCTGGCTGGGCTCAAAGGCCGATGGCAATCATAGGAGGTGGGATGTCAGGCCAGGGCTCTGTTATCTGTCCCACACCTATTAGTGAGAGAAGACAGTGAATATGTCGATGACTGTGGGGTCTGCCTCTTTGTTTTGCCCATACAGATCCCACACTAACCATGTGTGCCGATCCTGGCATGCCCCAGTTTGGGATACAGAACAATTCCCAAGGCTACCAGGTAAGAGAGCAACCCAAATGGGGCCTTCCTCCCTCCTGTCCCTTCCTGTCACTCTTGATGTCAGAGGACCCAGGGACATTCATGGGCACAGGGGAAAAGGAAAGGAGCCTTGGAACCTGCACAAAGGCAGTGGAAGCACCTTGGCATGGCTCCTGAGGTTCCACACTGGGGCTCAAGTGGAAACAGAGCCCAGAGCTACTATTGCACATGTCACAAAGGAAGCAACAACAACAGCAAAAATGTGGTATATTCATAGGCTAGGTTATTATGCAGCAGCAAAAACAGATGAATTATAGCTCTATATACCAAGGATGAATCTTAGAGACATACTACTGAATTTACATACTGAGTTTAAACAGAAAGATTAAAACCAGTACAAAGTTACTAAACTGGTTAGAGATACAGGTATGCATTTGTGATAGCATTATCTTTCAACAAAGCAAAGAAATTTGAAACACACAGTTCAGGATGGTGGCAGCCACTGAGAGGAGCTGAGAGGTGGATTGGGGAAGGGGCCCACGCAGCACAGCCTGTAGTATCCCAGCCATTTCGCTGCACAGCATCTTCCACTTCAGGTGCTCATTTTATTATTACATTTAATATCACCACGCATTGCTCTATTCACCTGTGTACATTAGAAGTCCCACAATGACCTTTGCAAAGAGGAGAGCATGGGCCAAGTTCTTGCAGGGCCCTGAGACCAATGTAAGTCTTTGGGGTTTGATTCTAAATGTCATTGAAGGTGACTCAATCTGATTCATCCATTAAAATACTGCTCCAGCTGCTGAGTCAAGAATGGAGAACAGAGTGGTTAAAAATAGAAGCTCTTAAACAGGTAGGACAGTGTTGTCATGGCTCAGGTGAAAGACGAGGGTGATGACAGTGGAGACCGAAGTGGGGCCTCCAGGCGCACTCCGCACACAGAGCTCTTCCCTGGATTAAGAGGGCACTGACAGGTTGGATTGAGGGCTGAAGGAGTCAAACATGACATGAAGGTTTTGATTTGGGCAAATGGGTGGATGAGAGTACCATTTACTGAGTCACAGGATGAAATCTAAGAAAGAAACAGCATGGAGGAAGGGAGTCAAAATTAAGGGTTTTCCATTGCATTCAAATGTGTTTCCATACACAGCAGAGGGGCATGAGGATCTGAGGCAGTGCTGCAGCGCTGAGAACTTGCCTGGCCTCATCAAACCAGATGAGTAGGAGGAACAGAGATCAAACTGGTGGTCGTAGGGATATCAAGTGGACAGCCGAGGGCTGGCCGGGGTGGAGGTGAGGAACACAGTCAAGCAGAGGGAGAGTGGCAATTCTGTCCAACAGATATTCACAAAGACATCCACAGATTCTGGGGGCCACAACCATAAGGAAACCAGGGCTCCTATCCTTGGGGAACTTATAGTCTCTTAAAAGTAGGGGACATATTCAAGTAAAATTTGATTTTGCACAGATGATCGCGTTGTATAAAATGCTTCCAGCTCCACTATGGCCTTCTGCACGATATCGCTGAGTCATGTGGCACACGGGCCATCCCTCTTTATACTTAAGAAGGCTAAGGGTTAGAGCAGAAGAAGCCAGAAATCAGATCTAAGGTCCTCTGCTTCTGTCTACCACCTCTGTGTCACCAGAGCACTGACGTAGCTCAGGGTACTAGATGAGCCTTGTGGAAGAGGTGTGGTATCAACTGCCCAAAGATCCATAAGGTTGAACCAGGAAGAGAAGCTCTTCATTGTAGCCCGAGGCATCAGCACGAGTAGGAGTTGGGACATGGGACGCAAGTGGCTGTGCCACAGGGCTGGGAAGTGTCCCTGGGTCGAGGTTGATGCCGGCCTCTTCCATCCTTGCTGCAGGTTGGAAGCACAGTGCTCTTCCGTTGTCAGAAAGGTTACTTGCTCCAGGGCTCCACCACCAGGACCTGTCTTCCCAACCTGACCTGGAGTGGAACCCCACCCGACTGTGTCCGTGAGTGCACCCCCGGCTTTGGCAACACCCTCCTGCCCAAGCAGGCAACCGGGACATGCTTGAAAGTCTGGGTGGATCTGTAATCTCTTGTTGGTCCTTATTCCTTTGGGCTGCCTCTGTCCTTGAGGCCCCAAAACTATGTAGTGAATGAAGCACCCGTTGGCAGAAAAAGCCTAACTACAGGGTCAGGCCTCTATGGTGATTTCAGGCTTTGACTATGGTTGCTGCATCCTCTCTGACAAAGTGCTACAGGCTTAGAGAGCCATGTGACATCCAGAAAAGAATCTGCAAAGGGCATGGAAAGACCTAGAAAGGAGAGGAAGGGAATGTTCCCCTCTAGACCCGGGATGGTGGAAAGGCTCTGAAGACTCGTCTCCTCGGGTCTAACGATATCCTTCCTCTCACTCAGCGCACCACTGCAAGCAGCCAGAGACACCAACCCATGCCAATGTCGGGGCCCTGGACTTGCCTTCCATGGGCTACACACTCATCTACTCCTGCCAGGAAGGCTTCTCCCTCAAGGGGGGCTCTGAGCACCGCACCTGCAAAGCAGACGGCAGCTGGACAGGCAAACCACCCATCTGCCTGGGTGAGTGGGGCCACAGGGAGCCACTGTAGGGCAGAAGCCAGAGGAACACAGAGTATGGGCTGAAAAAGGACTGCAGAAAGTGGCAATGGGGCTTCTGGTAGCTGGCCCCTGCTTCTGAGATGTTACATCCCCAGGAAACAAACCAGAGCAGTGTACAGGTCACCTATTTAATGCTTCCCAAATTTCACCTTTGCCATCTCACTTAAGCACAGTGCGGGGAGAACCCATATCAGCAGAGGGAAGCTCCCTCTCCCACCAAACTGGAGGAGCAGTGTGTGTATCAAAACTCTGAATAACCAGTACCCACCCAGGGCATCCCGGATGCCCCTCCCTCTCTTCGTTTTTAACATAAAAATTAAGTACATAAAGACTATATGTTTTTTGGAGTCCCATAGATGCTGTGATACACATATGCATTTTGTAATATTCAAATCAATAGTCAAATATTCAGACAGCTGTCATTTCCTTGCCCTCTTTGTCACCTATTCAGTCACTGCTCATGGCACATGGTCCTCGCATCATGCCTGTCCCGGGCAGAGGTATTCTGGAGGTGAAAGATCCAACCCTACCCTAAAGGAGCTGATGCTCAGCTGCAGAGATCCTCGGATGCACCAGCACCTGGAGGTGCATAGAGATGCTCCTAGTGCTGGGGATTAGGAGGAAGGAGTTGGAGTGAAGTCAGGAAGGCGTCTTGGAGAAGGCGATGTCTGGTACCAAAACAGCACTGACCTCTGTCTGCCAAGTGCCGCCCTCATCATATGCACCTGGTGCTCTAAGCTCTTGGTATTAATTAACTCAGGAGGTCCTCAAGAGCAGGTGCTGGTTGTATCTCTACTATATAAAGAAACCGAGGTGCAGAGAAGTTAAGCAATGTGACTAAAGCCACCCACTGGTAAAAGGAAAGAACTGAAGGCCTGAACCAGCAATGGCGAGCCTTTATATCACTAAAAGCTCCAAACTAGAGCTTTTAGTGATAAAAAAAAAAAAAAAAGCTGGCCACAGCACGCGTGCCATACGTTCACCACCACCGATCTAAACTTTGGTACTCTAACTTTAGGGTCCCGGTTTTGTTTTGTTATGTTTTGTTTTTAAGAGAATAAAAAATAGTAAAAAAAGAAAAAGAAATGATGCAGAATTTCACTAAACAAAATAATAGAAATTCAACAATGATTGTCATAGTGCATAATGCTGTCTTCAAATTGTTTAGATGTTTTGTCTTCAAGTTGTTTAGATTAACAGATATAAGCATGCAAATTGGTAAAATAAAAAGGGTCCTGGTTCTTAACAATTTTTCCATCCTGCCCTTCAAACACAGAGAATGCTTCATGGACAAAGCCTCGATCAGAGGTAGAATTTAATAAGATTGTCTTTTTTTTTTTTTTTTTTTGTATTTTAGGGAAGGATCTATAGAGTGTTCAGGGTCTCACTACTAGATTGACTACTGATCTGCCTGTTTATAGCCTCCCAAGAGCTGGGATTACAGGCATGTGTCACCACAGCCAGTCTCAATTGCCAACTCAGTATGCCCCAGGGGTGGGACCGGGGATCAAACCTCCAGCCCCTGCCCCTGCTTGCAGGCTCTTTAATCCCCTGAGCTATTTGGCCTGCCCAATAAGATTGTCTTATTTTTATTGTGTGAATTATTACAAATTTTATTTCTCTAAATGAATATTTATTTTTAATTTTTTTCTATTTATCAATTATATCAGTTTTATCTTTATTAGTACATTTCTCCAGTATATAGTGATTACATTTTTCATTTAAACTATCTCAATTGATGCATATTTGTACATAGTTAGAAGGCACAGTGTGACAACGTACTGACCAAATCAGAGAAATTTCTATCTCTTCAGACATCTATCATTTCTTTGTGTTTTCCACATATGGTAGTGGCATAATGTTCTTTTAAGAGTACATTCATTATTTTTAATAATGAATGAATGTTTATTCATTTTTATAAAATGTACATGATATAATATTTCAATTGTCCATTCCGTGACACTGGGTGCCTTCAATGTCACATAGTCATCACCACTATCATCATGCTTAACAGAAACTCTAAACCCGGTAAACAAAAACATCCCACTTCTCCTTTTCCTTAGCCATGGTAACCTCTATAGTACTGTCTATCCCCATAAAATTGTCTATCCTAAGTAGCTCACTTTAGAAGTCATACACTATTTGTATTTTTCTGTCTGGCTTATTTTGCTTGACATAATGTTTTCAAGATTCATCTGTGCTTTAGCTGTCATAAGAATTTCATTCATTTTATGGCTCAGTAATAGTCCATCATATGGATATATCACATTTTATCAGTCCATCCATTGTTATTTTCCACTTGGCAGCTATATATAAATAAAGGTGCTGTGAACATTCCTGTCCATGTTTGGTATGGATATGTTTTCATTTCTCTTGGGTATGTATCTAGGAGTGGAATGCTAACTCCATGTGTAACATATTGAGGAGCTTCCAGGCTTTTCCAAAGTGCCAGCAGCATCTCACTTTCCCACAAGTCATGCCCCAGGGTTCCAGCTCCTTTGTATTCTTGCCTACCTTGTTTCTACCCATCTTTTTGCGTGTATTGATCTTAGGCAGAGGTAAAGTAGCAACTCATGTCTTGAGTGTTTTCATCCAGTTATTTAACACATAAATATTGATGCATACATGATATACAAAACGATGTTTTGATATTTGCATACATTTCAAATGGCTAAATCAAGCTAATTAACATGTCCACTGCCTCACAGGATTATTTTTTGCATGAAAATACTTAAACTCTCTCAGAAATTTCCAAGTATACAATACATTGTTAACTGTATCCTCATGATATACAACAAATCTTGAAATTGTTCCTCCTGTCAATGTGAAATTTTATATCCTTGACCAAAATCTTCCCAATGCAACCCACTGTGCCACACACTTGTAGCCACCATTCTACTGTCTGTGCCTATGAGTTTGGTTTTTTTAAATTCCACATAAATGTCAGTTCATGGGGCCAGGATGATGGCTCAGTGGATTAAGCGCTTCCCTGGCAAGCAAGGGCCTAAATTCAATCCCCGGTATCACCAAAAAAAAAAAAAAAAAAAAAAAGTGAGTTCATGCAGGATTTGACTTTCTGTGCTAGCCTTATTTCACTTAATATAATTGTCTCGTGTTGTCAGGACAGGATTGTGATTTAGTGTGTCTGTCTTGTGATTAGTATGTGAGTGCGCGCGTACGCGCGTGCGCTCGTGTGTGTATGTACACATTATGGACAAATGAGTTGATTCCATATCTTGGACATCATGAAAACATGCTGAAATGGGGGCCGGCCAAATAGCTCAGTAGACTAAAACACCTGCTTAGGCAGAGCGCGGCAGCCAGGGTTCGAGATCTGGCATGCCTTGCCGGCCCCGCCCCTGGGATGTGCTGAGACAGCAATTGAGACTGGGCATATTGGCACATGCCCATAATCCCAGTGCTTTGGGAGGCTGAAAACAGGAGGATCACTATGAGTCCAATTCCACGTAGTGGGACCCTGTAGACCCTGTACTAAAATACAAAAAAAAAAAAAATGCTGAAATGAACATGAAAATATAGACCTTGCTTCAACATACTATTTCAAGCCCTTTATCCATGTACACAGTAGTGGGATTGATAGATCATGCCTTAATTCTTTCTTCATTTTTTTCTCCTGTCTACTTTAAGATTATGGTAGATCTTATCCCATTATTTAATGCATTCATAAAGAACCACCTATATGACTATATGCCTGTGCCTTGTTTAATATTTCAATAGCTGTAACTGATATCATTCTTTGTATTTTATTATTCTGAGTTAGGCCTATAGCATCACCAGACCATCAAAACAATTCATGTTCTGCCTGGTCTAAGAAGATAAGTCCAAAGCAAGATGTCAAAGAACCCAACCACCCAAAGGTTATGTCAGGCAGCCATAATCTTTCCAAGAAAGCATGAATCAGAGGCTGACCCTGTTTCCTTCCATTCTCTTTCCCCAGCAGAGGTCCGGCCCAGTGGGAGACCCATCAACACTGTCCGAGAGCCACCACTTGCCCAACCCTTGGGTATGTATGGTCCCAATTGTTGGCTTAAAAAACTGGTATTGTTCTGATCCCTTAGCCAGAAACATGAATGTGGATTGTTGAGTGGCTGGAGGAAAGACATGAAAACCATCAACAGACTCAAGTCCATTTGCTTGCCCACTTTCCTACCCAAGCAGTCTTCATGAGGAAGCGAGCCTAAAGGCAAAAGAAATCTCATCCACAGGAGAGGGCCGGGGCCACCCAGAAACAGGTCCTGAGCTCTGAGCTCTGCAGTAATTAGTAGTGTGCTTATACGGAAAAAGCAGACACAGGACAGGTCCTGCCCAGGAGCTCCCTAGGAGTGATTACTTCTTTAAGACAGGTATTGGCTCTTTCAGTATCACATCCAGAACTGGACATAGAATAAAAGTTGGGCCATGTCCAATGCAAAAATTTTATAGACTATCATCACATTATTTTGGAGGCCTTCTATTTTTTATGTCATGTGCTTTAACTTTCCATCACTGTAACAAATACATGAGATAATTGATTTATGAAGTGAAAGACTCACTTGGCATCATGTCTTCGGAACTGAGTCCATAACTGGTTGGCGCCATTGCTTTTGGACCTGTTGTGAGGCAGCACTTCATGGTAGGGGCATGTGGCAGAGGAAACCAGTAGACCTACTAGCCAGTTGTGAAAGAAAGAGATAAAAAGAGGAATTCCCTTCAATCCCCTTCAAGGCCATGTCCTTAGTGACCTAAAACCCCAGCTATGGCTCTCAAAGTGCCCCCTACCTCCCAGCAGTGCCACCCTGGATCAAAGCATTTGCACATGGACCTTTGGGGAACAGTCCAGATCCACACAATAGCACCACAGCAGCATGTGTATAAAGGGTGAAACAAGACTGGATTGGCAGGGCCCGGGAGATGACTCAGTAGAATAAGCGCTTCCCTGGCAAGCACAAGGGTCTGAGTTCAATCCCCAGTTCTGCAAAAAAAAAA
>NW_004524706.1:1052730-1070666 GCF_000260255.1 Octodon degus | reverse complement strand
AAAGACTGAATTGGCATCATAAACTCAGTGCAGGGCCATTTTAGTCACTGGCCTGCTGTGTCCTTGAGGAAACAAGTATCATCGCTTAAGCTTCAGTTACCATCTAAGATAGGAATGCATAAGATAGGAATGCAACATCTTGCCTTAGCAAATTATTACAAGGATAAATAGAAACATTACTAGCTATCACTTATTGGGTGATGGTATGTCCTCTGCATTGTGTAGCCCATAACTTACATTGTCAGACCTCTTACGCCCTACAATAACCCTAGAGAGGTAGGTGGGGTGGCCCCCAGGGTTACAGAACTATAGTGTGGTCTCTATGGGAGAAAAAGTTAAGATTCCTGCTCATTATCAAAAATTTATCAGTGACAGAACTGAGATTGGAATCCAGATCAGTCTGCATCAGCTAATCTTCCTCTGTATCACACTGTGCTCATGTTAGCTTCCTCCTCTCTTTTCTTCCCTCTCTCTACCTTTTAGATCCTTTCCCTCCTTTCTTCTTTCCTTGCTTTTCCTCCTCTCTTCTTTCTAGTTCCTTTTCTTTTCATCTTCTGTAATATTTTATTTTTAATTAATAAATGATAGAGGTATATGTCCATGGAGGTAACATGTAAAGATATGCATGATACATTTCTATGTTTTAGTATAACTACATCTAACTTATCAACTTAACTAGTTTGTTTTGTGGTGAGAGTATTTAAAATCTAATTTTCAGCAATATTGAAATACATAATATGTTGCTCCCTATATTACCATGCTATGCAATAAATAACACTTATTCTTCCTGCCAGCCAAAACATGGTGCCCTTTGACCACTGTCTCCCCATCCCACCCGCCTCCCCTGCCAGCTGTGGTAATCGCCATTCTATTCTACTTCGGTACATTAGATTTTTTTTTTTTTTAAGACAGGGTCTACAGGGTCTCACTGTGTAGACTCAACTCGTACTGATCCTCCTGTTTACAGCCTCCCAAGTGCTGGGATTACAGGCACGTGTCACCACACCCAGCCTCAACTGCAGTCTCAGCACGCCCTGTGGGTGGGGCCAGCACTACAGGCCCAGGGATTGAACTCCTGGCCCCTGCATCTGCTTAAGGAGCACTGGACTTTTTTAACTTGCACATATGAAAGCTCATGCAGCTTTTCTACCTGCCTTATTTCTCTTAGCCTAATATCCCCTGGGCTCATCCTTCTTGTCTCAAATAGCAGAAAATGCAATTCTGTTTAAAGACTGAATTGTATGCCATTGAATATACATATCACATTTTCTTCATCCATTGCTCTATTGATGGGCCCTTGTGTAGATTCTGTATTGGTTTTTGTGGAAGATGCTGAAATAAACATGGGAGTGTAGATGTCTCTTCAACCTGTTCATTTCAGTTCCCTCCATCCATCTGCTCTGGGATACAAGAGATTCATGAAAGGACCACAGCACCTTACCATCCTCCCTGTATGTTAGATGGTAGGAAAGAAAATGACTTCAGTGAACAAGGTAGATTCAGTCCGCAGGTGACCTTCATTGTACTAACCACACACAACGTACCTCTTACATGTTTTTCTCAACTCCTCTAGTTCCTGGGGATGTGTTTGCCAAGAATTTCCTATGGAAAGGGGCCTACGAGTACCAAGGGAAGAAGCAGCCAGCTATGCTTAGAGTGACCGGCTTCCAGGTTACCAACAGCAAGGTCAATGCCACCATGGTTGACCACAGTGGTGTGGAGCTGCACCTGGCTGGTAAGGAGGAGGCCAGGCGCAGGAAAGGCAGGGGAAGCAGGGAGGGTGATGGGCACATACCTCTGTCAGGATGAGTTTGATGGACCAGCATCATATCATTGTGTGAAGCTCTGACTTGTCTGGTGGTCAAAGGAAGGAAGAGGCCATGGCCACAGTTAATGAACATAGGTGCATGAAGGTTAATTAAGTGGTTAGAAGACAAGCAAAAGGAAGGTAGACTGATATGTCTAAAGCTCAATCAAAAGGAAGCCAAAAAATTTCCAGAAGCCCAAATTCAATCAATAAACAAAAGAAAATATATCTCTTACCAAAAAAATTTAAGGTAAATACAAAGTATCATTTTCCATGTATTCTATCAAATTCAGCTTCTAAAGTGATAACACTTAGTGCTGTCAGATTCGTGGCAGGAAGAGCTAAAATATAAAATAACACCATTCTAGAAAAAATGGCAATGGATCTTTGAAGATGACTGAATTCATTAATCACATTTCTAATGATTTTTAGCTATAAAAAATTGACATGAACAACCAAGCACTTATGAACGAAGTGTGATTACTTTAGAGAGTTCTTTGTGTTAGAAAAGCTGAAAATAGAAATTTCTCAAGCATATGGGGGTTTGTTCTGTTTTATTTTGTTCTTTGGACCGATATCAAACTTACAACCTTGTGCTTGCCAAGCAGGCACTTATGCTGCTGAGCTATCTCCCTGGCTGCTTCAGACACACAAAATAGGTTTTGTCCTTATGTCATATCGTCTGGATTAAAACACTGCAAATTGGGGGGAAATGCACCCACTGTAATGTATTTAAAATCTGACTCCAGATTTTGAAAGAAAAAAATTTAATTATAAGAAAACAAACTGAGCATTTACACTAAAATATTAACAGCGATTTGCTCAGTAGTGACATTAGGAGAAACATCTTTCTCTTCATGTACTTCTGTGTTTTGCAAAATTTTGCCAATTTTCAATTTTTAATCAGAAAAACTAAATATCTTAACGAACAATAGTTTCTTGAATGGAGATAGAGAAGTGAATGCATGCGTGAGTGAAATGACATACAAATCCACTGCCCCAGGTACAAGCAGGTCCACTCATGCACACACAGACCATGTGGTCACATGCACATACGTGCTCTCACATGTATCCATAAACACCCACGCACTCCCATGTGTCGGCCCTCATGCCTCCCTGCACGTTGTAAATTATAAACATATCCATGCATCAACAGACAGATCAAAGTACACAAAATCATATTCTCCTATGTGCACGGGTAGGCCGGGCTGCCTATGTGCATGGGTAAGCAGTCTCCATGCAGTAATCCAGTTACTGATATGCATCATACACACCCTTTTATAGACTCACACTCGGCCTACACTAACTCGCAGGTAACACTATCCACCCCCTTACAGGTTTTTTAGGAAGTGTTTCTATCTATAGTTCCACATAGAATTCCATTCAGGGCCTCACTCATACCCACATGTCCAAAAACTTGTGCTTTAAGAGTTTTGCACATCTTTCAAATGTATTCTCTGAATTTTGTTTTCCCAGGAAATTATAAAAAAGAAGATTTTCATCTCCTGCTGCAGGTCTACCAGATCATAGGGCCTGAGGAAGTCTTTGTGAATAAGTTCAAAGATGATCACTGGGCTTTAGATGGACATGTAAGTTCGGCAAACTGACCTGTCCATACTCCACACCACCCTGATTCCCAGATCTCTGGCAGGAAAGAGGAGGGGGGCGGAAGTGTGTGGAAACCCCCAGGAAGAACAACACAGAATGTAGAGGAAGTTCTCATGGGGCCAGGACTAGAAGCAGGAAAGTCCTTATCTGCTAATAAAGTAGACAATGGAAAATAAAAAAGGATCAGAACATTCAGAATCCAGATGGTTACCATATTAGGGACAGATGAGCAAGTTGGGAGCCAGGGTGCAAGAGTAGGGTAGAAGTAAATTAAAGGTCATGACAGGAGGGAGCTGGGAGAAGGTAGTGTGTCCCTAATGTCTACCTTAAACATCTACCCACATTTGAGCATGCAGGTTTGGGTGATTTAACTCGGCCTGAGAGAGCAGGACATAGAGGTGGGATAGGATTTCTCGCACTCCTTTGTGGGACATTACTTTCTAGGGCATCTCTGAGGTAAAACCCAATCTCCCCAGATATGCTCCTCTGCCTTTTTCATGGGTGTAAAGAGTTGAGCAGTGTCCCTACCACATCCATGGCATGCCTGTATTGGATTCCTGGTACTAGAATGGGGAGGATAAAGAGGAGCAAGAGGCCATGGTGGGCCAGAGTAGCAAAGACCCAAGAAGTCACTGTGTCTCTCTGGGGACAGTTATGCTTTATAAACCCACTGGAAAAACCAAGTGGCTTCTCTGGGGCCTGGCACCTACTGTCAGTTGCTTGGTATGCCAGAGGTGATCTGTGGCTCTCCTTGGGTCTCTGGGTGCCAGCTTCCACAGTGGCAGTCCAAAAGCTGAGCAGAAACAATAGACCCCACCATTCAGGAGGGTTGCCAGGTGAGAGAACAAGGCCATGGGTGGGGCCCTGAGCTAGCAGTCCAGGACAGAGGCAAGACCAGAAGGAAACAGTGGGGCCAGGAGATCTGGAGCTACTGCCTAGGATGATAGCAAGTGATCAGGGCAGCTCTGGTAGCCAGCCAGGGCATGTTTAATGGGGCAGGTGTGGAGGTCAGCCCATGGCATGTTAGACAGAGGGTAGCCCGCAGCACAGGTCAGGAGCTATGCCGGTAGTACAGACTCCTCTAGGCACACTTCAGCTGCTGAAGCACAAGCTATCTGTCTGAGCTCCATATAGGACTAGAGGCAGAGGGAATGGGGAGGAGTTATTATGCCCCCAGTTACCCCCCAAACTAAGAGCTTTTGGAACTGTGGTGAGCTCTCTGGAGCAACTTATGTCTACTAGGCACATTTTAATCAGCTTCTGGTTGATCCACAATTCCCTACAAGACAGTTTTCGTCATAGTGACAATAGCTCCCATGTCAGTCTTGCTCTTCCCTTGCCTGGGTGTGGGCAGAGGGTCGTGTCTCTGTACACTGGAGCAGCGTGTGAGTGGGGGATACCTGGCAGGGTGCACCTGTGAGTGTGTCTCCAGCCTGCCTGGTGTGGCCAGCGGCTCTGGATCCTTCTAGCATGCCTCGCTCTCGTCCTCTCTAACTCCTGCCTTCACAGGTCTCCTCAGACTCTTCGGGAGGCACCTTCATCTACCAGGGTTCCGTCAAAGGTCAAGGCTTTGGGCAGTTCGGCTTTCAAAGACTTGGTAACTAGCATCTGCCCTCTGATGGCAAAGCTGTGGGGTGGCAAGGAAATTGCATGTTGTGGGATGGGGAGAGGGCCGGCAGGGTACAGCATCCGGGCCAGGTTCTCATCAGCCTTTAGTCATGGTCTGACGTTCTGAGAAAAAGGTCACAGCATATCTGTCCAGAACCAGATATCTAAACCTGACACACTCAGCCCTACCTAATAGTGTCACGCTTAGCCTTGAGCTGAGTTACGCGGATGGCCCCTCAGGCATCATGCCAGCTTCAAGCCCCAAGATGCCCCACAGTGCTCCAATGCAGGTCCTAAGGACCACCCTGCCTCACAATGCTGCTTTCTTCTGAGCTCAGTGCTAGAAGGCCGGTCTGTTCCCCACATGAGAAACCTCAATACTAAGAGTTTCCTCTCCTTCCTTGCTTCTTGGCTCCTTGACCCAATGTGCTCAGGCTCAGAGTGATTCTCAAGAGCACTGCCTGGACAGCACAGTTGTGGGTGTTAGAGACCTACTCTATGCCCTGGACATTATCACTCTAGTTTCCAGGGCCTCCTCTTCCAGGGAAGTTTATTGCATTTTCTCATAGCTCTGACCACCAGAAAACTCAGTTATAACAGAAATCTGCCTCCCGTGGTGCCACCTGCTCCCTTCTCTTCCACAGAGCTGTCCTGTCTCTGCCTTCCTGGGCCTCATAGAATAGCAACAACCCTTCAAACATGAAAGGCACTCCCCCAACCCGACAGCTAAACACATTGTTAATGCCCCAGAAGGTCAACATTCTTGTTTGGGCACTACAAGCCTACTTCTTGTCCCTGAGGCAACTCTCTCCCTATTCAGAGCCCCATTCCCCTCGATTAGATACACACTTTCAGGGACCACAGAGTCTGATTGTATTCATCAGGCCCTCAAAGTCTGGGGGGTTGTGGAAGGAGGAAGGAAGATGCTCCAGAAGGGAGCCCCACCTTAAGCAGTTCTCCCTCACCTGTGTTATATTTTGGCTCTATCTGATGAGAAAATTCTATGGCCATGAGAAGCATAGAAATTTCTAATGCACTGAGTCCTCTAAGTTATCTAGAGCCATGGTCCCGGGTCCTTTCATAGTTATCTTCCCTTGGACTGGAGATAGCCCATGCTTGATAGACTGTGACCCTCCAAAGCAGCAGCCTAGGGCCCTTCCCAGGGAACTTCAGTATGTGGAAGGTCCATGGTAGAGCTCTGTCAGTCAAGCAGGACTGAGCGATACTGCCCCCTAATGTGCAGTGCAGAGTGGCCACCAGGGACTGTGCACCCGGGGCTGTGCATCTGTGACCTGAGCATTACCTTTGGGACTTTGCAGACCGCAGGCTGTTGGAGTCAGAACACGAGTCCATCGGCCGCCACTTTGCTTCGAACAGCAGCTCCGTGGCCGCTGCCATCCTGGTGCCTTTCATCGCCCTCATCATTGCTGGCTTTGTGCTCTATCTCTACAAGCACAGGTACTGCGGTGGAAGAAAGCCGGCCATCAGAGCCCCTAGCACAATCCACTGGGAGCCACCTGGGTTTGGGAGGGTGTAGGCAGCCTTTTAAAGGGCAGAAGAGTCCCTCTACCACCTCCCCCCCCCCTTGAGCCCCAATCCAGTATCTCCGTAACTTTCTATGTCACAGTCGCTCTCTCTTTCCCAGGAGAAGACCCAAAGTTCCCTTCAATGGCTACGCAGGCCATGAGAACACAAACGTCCGAGCCACCTTTGAGAACCCCATGTACGACCGCAACATCCAGCCCACAGACATCATGGCCAACGAGGCGGAGTTCACAGTCAGCACAGTGTGTACTGCAGTATAGCCCCCAGGCCTGGCTGCTGCCGCTGCCGCCACCGAGAGCCCCGCCTCCAGCAGCTGGTGAGATGGGGGGATGGGAAGCAGGCTGGGGGGTAGGAGACAGCCAGGTCCTGGGCGTATGCAGGCACTCTGATAGGGCGACATACCCTCAGCGCAAGCACAGGCAGGAATACAGGGCGGTGCACGTCACAGACCCAACTAAATCCCATCCACCCGCATCAGAGAGGAGGTGTTAAGGTCCTCACTGCACGTGGAAAACCTGAAAGCAGGCACTTAAAAATTCAAGCTCTTGATCAAGACCATGCAGCTAATAGCTCCTGGATTAGAATCCAATCTCTACCTTATGGGATGAGTTAGCCCATAGGAGAAAATGTTTGCAGGCAGAAAAACACAAGTTCTATGCATATTCCCCAGCCACAGTTGGGGAAGCATAAAAAAATGGAGTCAACTAATTTCTTTTGTGCTTTCCTTCTTTTTTTCATCTTGGCTCTGCCTCTTCTCATGCTATCTTTGCTGCCACCTACCCTGCGTCTTTCTTCTTCTACCAACTCTGCTGGGGTCTGTTTGTCCCCAGCTCCCAGGAGGGCAGGAAGGAGTTCCCTGAGCACAGTGCCCAGCGCCCTTCGTCCGTCTCTCTGCCTGTGCCTGCCACTGCTGGGACTCAGGCCCCACCCTGCCACCATCTACGCCTGCCACCCTGGAGAGGACTCCTGCTATGCCCTGGCTTGCCGCAGAAAAGGAAGAGGGGCTACAGACAGAGAAAGGAAGTTTATGGATTTAAAAGAGCAAAGCAGCCTATGGGAGAGGGGGTGTGCATGCGTGTGTGTGTGTGTGTGTGTGTGTGTGTGTGTGTGTACAGGCCTGAACACACACAAACACACACCTCTCCCTCATTTGTGTCCTATGGAAGTGACAACAAAGACTTAAAAACAAGATGCCCTGTGCCCCATCCCCACAACCCAGAGAAGGCCAGGTGGGCGTGTCCGGCTCTCACAAAGCAACACGCTTCCCACTGGTCCCATGTGTGAGGACCCTGTGAATGCACTGTAAGAGGAAGCGTCCCAGGGCTCATCAGATGGATAGTCCCATCTGTTCAGTAATAGCAAGGACGGCCCTGAGACAGGGGGAAATCTTCAGAAATAGTTTGGCGATCAATTTCTTTATGTTTTCAAACCTAATTGTATTGAGTTCTAAACCTAGTGAGTTAAAAAAAAAAAATCATTTGGGTCCTCGGAAGCTCTTAGAAAGAAGAGCGAGCCAAAGAGAAGAGGACAGGAATCCCCAGTTCACATCTGGCTGTCCAATGACTAAGACAAGAGAAAACAAGTCTGTGACTCAGATAGTGGGTCACAGATCTGGTGGCAGGAAGGAGGTACTGAAGAGGACACACAAGGCACTCAAGAAATGCCAGCTGCCATGTACTAGGTTTCTTCTCTGTGCCTGACACCTATGTATATTATTGCTAATTCTTACAACACAACCAAAACAAGACTGGTGTTCCCATTTTATAGATTAGAACACTGAAGCCTAGGAAGGTAAAGAGGCATGAGCCACAAAGTGAGAAAGAGTGGAGTCAGTACACAGACCCATACCATTCAACTGCATCCATTTCAGGAACTCAAGCCTAGAAGATGCACCAAAAAAAGGGAAGGGTAGGTGTGTCTTGACATTACTCCTGTGGCCAGGTCTGGCAGACACCTGTATCCTGTCTGGGTTCTGCTCTTTCTACCTGGATAGCATCAGGACAGGAACCCAGTAAGTCCGCCCCACCCCATCCCTGCCTCCTGGCATTGGTGCTGGCCTCTTGGCTCCCAGAAGCCCCTGACCACAGCCGACAAAGGAGATGACAGCTCATGAGTCAAAAGGACAGAAGGAATGCAAGCCACACCTATCCATTCCTTGAAAGTGGTTTCAATGTGTTTTGACAGTTTCATTGCACTTGGGTCATGAATGAATTAAGTGTGAGTATCATTCTGAAGCCAGTAAGCTTGGAAGTCAAAGTGTTGCATTTAGGACCACCTTCCTTGTTCTTGGGAAGGTCCCCATGGGCTTATACCCTCTGCATATATGACATGCTGACCTCAGTTGTTCCTATGACATGTCTGAATACCAAGCAGAACTGTGTGTGCATGGGGGCAGAGGGCCACCTGGTTCCCCCACTCTGGGTGGAAACAATGCAAAGGTCTGGCTGCTGGTAAGGTGGGCTAAAGTGAAAAGTGCCGCTTCCAGCAGATGCAACAGAGACTGCAGTGGTAGGAGCCCACTCCTGCCGCCGGGATGGCACATTACCAGGCTAGGTGGGAGAGGACCGGTCCAAAGAAACACACTTAGCGCTCTCATCCTTTTCCATCCCTGGAACAAAGGTAGGAAGCTCTCTGCTGCTCCTTCCCCTTCTTACATGCTGACCACTGGGGGCTCCTCCTCCCCTGCTCCGCTCCCTCCCCTGTGTTTTCTTGAGTCCACCAGATGCCCAAGGAGTACAGGCTGCTGGGCACCCAGCACTCTGCTGCGCAGCACCCTCTTCCCACTCTGGCATTTCCTCTCCACCCCCAGAGACTCGGACAGAAGCAGGGCAGTTGAGGCCCTTTGCCGCCTTTCACACCACATACCCACCACAGACATCCCATGAGGGGAAAAAAAAAGTAAAACAAAAACAAAAAAAAATCTTTTGTACAGAGATATATTTTTATTATACAAAGTTTGTACAGTACCAAAAAAGAAAGAAAAAGGGGTGTAAATTTTTTTTCATTATTGTAGGTAAACGGTAGTGAAAGCCTTTTTTGTAAATGTAATAAAATGTATAAATATGGTTTTCAGAAAACATCAAGTGCTGTAAATATGTAATCTACACACCTTCTTGGCTTGTCTGCAGTATATAAATTTAATTTATCTGTCTCTGTATATGAGGCTTCCCCCACTGGGGTCCTGCATTAT
This sequence comes from Octodon degus, assembly GCF_000260255.1. Taxonomy (NCBI): domain Eukaryota; kingdom Metazoa; phylum Chordata; class Mammalia; order Rodentia; family Octodontidae; genus Octodon; species Octodon degus. Next base: position 1,060,908 of record NW_004524706.1, on the reverse strand, counting down.
GGTACTTTCCTGAATTTGAAAGCAATTTTAAATTTTTTGAATTCAAATAAAATATAAATTTTTGCATTGGTTTTCTTACATTTTTATAGCCTCTTTCATGGCTGGGGGCAAGTTTCTGTTGGAGAAGAGGGAAAGATGTGTTGTAGGTGAACGTCCAAGAATGGAAACGTGGAAGTCTTATCTGCAGCAGGTTGCCACCGCTGCATGTTGCACTCCCAGCAAAGACGGTATTATAGACAGTGTGTATGAAATTAGTTGAAGATGATCAAAGACCAAAACAGAAGACCTAAACTACAAAAGCCTTACAAGAGACATAGAAGGAAAACTTAAGACAGATTTGGTGACAATCTGGATATGACACCAAAAGTATAGGCCACAAGAGAAAAAAAAAAATAGATAAAGTAGACTACCAAAATGAAAAAAGCCCTGTCTACTAAAAGAAGCAATTATCAGAATTAAAGACAATCTAGGGAACAGGAGAAAATATTTTCAAGTCATACATCTGATAAAGGGTTAACATGTAGACTACGTGAAGAACACAAATATCCAGAATAAAAAGCTCCTCCAAAAGAGTTAAAAAGTCATTACTCTATGACCAAAGAGATAGCTCAGTGGTCTAAAGCACCTGCTTAGGCAAACTTAGGCAAGCTCAGGGACCACAGTTCTCGCCAGCCTAGACTCCAGAGCAGGTTGAGCCAGCCAAAAAAGAAAAAAAAGAAGAAAAGAAAAGCCATTGCCCTAAAGAAAACGCATAAATATATAAATGGCCAAAATAAGCATATTTGAAAAGATGTAGAAGATGATTAACCATTAGAATAATACAAATCAAAACCACAATGTGATACCACTGCATACCACTGCGAGGTATGACAGGACAGCAAAGTAAAGTAATCAAGGCAAGGCTAGGAGCACTGGCCAGGATGTGGGGAAAATGGAGCACTTGTTCCCACTGGTTCAGAATGTCAAATGGCACTACCACTGCACAAAACAACACGGTAGTTCTCAAAAAACTAAAAATAGAATTATCATAAGACACAGTAATTCCTTTTCTTGATGTCCATCCAAAACTATTGAAAATAAGGTGCCAAAGAGATATTTGTGTGCCAAAGTTTACAATAGTAGTGTTTACAATAGCCAAAATGTGGAAGCAAATCAAATGTCCATCAGTGGACAAAGGGATAAACAAAATGTGATACACATATAGAATGGCTTATTATTCAGCACTAGAAGGAAAAAAATTCTGACATGTGCTGCAATAGGAACATTATGCTAAGTAAAATAAGCCAGTCACAAATAACAAGTGCTGAATAATTCCATTTATCTGAAGTACCTAGAATCATCAAATCCATAAAGACAGTAGAACAGTGATTATTGGAAGTTGGGTGGGGCTTACTGTTTAATGGGTACAACATTTGAGTTTTAAAAAATGAAAAGTTTTTGGGATTGGTCTCATCACAGTGTGAATTTACCAAACCCTGCTGAACTTAGTTAAGACAGTGAATTTTATGTGTATTTTACAATTTTTTAAATATTAAACATGTAATAGTGGAGCCCAAGTCAGCTCAAGATGGGAACCCGGGGACAAGGAATTTGCTCCTCTTCAGGGATGCAGTTTGGCCTGGAGTGTGAAGGTCAAGATCTAAGGGCGACAGGCTAAAAGGCAGGTTGCTCAGAGAGCACAGTAGGGAAAAGCCAACTCAGAGGATCATCTAAGCAAGACTGTAGCAAACAGGAAGCTAAGGATGGCTGGACAGAAGTCACTAAGTCCATGTGTCAGGAGTCATCCTGATATTATGTGCAAAATGTGCCCAGGTGACCTCCCTGCGGCTCCAACTACTTGCCCATCCTCATCACTTCAATAGTCTGATTCATATCAACTTTCCCAGTTTCAACACAGGCATTTTTGCCTACGACAAGATGTCTGACATTTATCTCTTGCCTCACAGAACCTCAGGTAGCTTGGGAGGGTTCAGGATCAGCAGTAAAACTTTTGTACAACACAAATCCCCATTGAATTGGGTGATGGAGAGTGAAAAGGAAGCTAAGGGGTAGAAATCCAGAATGAGTTCACTCCAGCATACAAACACTGTACTAGGAAAATTGCAGGCAATTTCTGCTTACCCCCAAAACTCAGGCCAGGACAAGCTTTCTAAGATGAAGCACACAGAAAGAGGAGGCCAATCCAAACCACACTGCCTAGGAGATGACCTACAGCACCTCCATCAATCAACTGAGAAAAGACAGTGCCCTTGAAATCAAATAATCAACCAAAACCATTTCATGACTTCACTCCAGTAGAATCATCCCCTAGTACTGGCCTAGCAAAATCTGATACACTTAATGTATCTGATACACTTATGAATTTTGTAAGAAGTACACAAAATGAGCAGTAAACTACTATAACTAACTAAAATATTTCCCCAAAGAAGGGAGAGAAATATTTTTAAAGCATCTCGGCATTAATTGAATATAAACAAACAATTGCAAATATAGAAATACACTGTAAATTAGTTCCAAAACTCCAGATACAAATACACATACATCAAGGAGTACGATAAGCGCTTACAAAAGGGATAAACATTTTGGAAATTAAGACTAAATTGAAAAGTATCCAACACATAAAATATGGGTACAGAAAAATATAATAAATGTCATATACAAAGGGAATTAAAATATCTAAGAAAACAAGAAGTAAAACAAATGAGAAAATAAAACATAATGGATAAAAAGTAAGCCAAGGGGCCAAGGAGATGGCTCAGTAGAATAAGCGCAGGGGCCTGAGTTCAATCCCTGGTTCCGAAAAAAAAAAAAAAAAAAGTAAGCCAAGTCATAGAAGCCCCTAAAGAAGAAAACCTAAATGAAAATCATAGAACAAATCTTTAAAATTATACCCTAAGAAAATTTTTCAATACTAAAGGAAAACCTTGACCTGTATATATTGAAAGCCTCACTATGTTGATAAAATCTGATAGTTTTACTGGGCTAGTACCATTCCAGGGTAATGTTTCCAGAAAATTCTTATGAAATTTGTAATGTTTCCAGAAACATTACCCTGGAATGGTACTATCCCAGTAAAACTATCAGATTTTTTTTTTTTTTTCACAACCGGGGATTGAACTCAGGTCCTTGTGCTTGCCAGGGAAACACTTGTTCTACAGATCCATCTTCCCGGCCCCAAGAGATGGTTTTTTTGTTTTTGTTTTTTGAGGGGCCACTCAGAATGCCTTCAGGGCAGGTCTGGTTTGGCTTGAGGATGAGGGGATCAAACCATAGCATCCTGAGCCTGACTGCTTCATTTCACAGGCACTTAAACACCTGAGCTGACAGGCAGGCCCCTAATAGGAAAAACTATCAGATTTTAAAGAAAAATAAAATATTTTCTGGGCCTATAGGTTCAAAAATAAGTCATTTGTAAAGGGAAGACAATGAGGTTGTCATAGGATTTCCTTATAGCAACACACAAGGCAAACTGGAAGGAAAGAAAGTATAAGCCAAGGATTTTATACACACTGATTTTTAAGCATTAAGACTACAAAAACAAAATATTAAATATTCAAAAACTATTTCCACTGCAAACATTCTCCAAGAATCCATTAATGATCCTAGGTATTATTCCAAATGAACTGAGAAAATGGTACCACAGTAATATATGTGCACCCATGTTTATAACAGCACAATTTGTCATGGGTAAACCTTGGAAACAACCCAAACACCTATCAACTGAGGAATGGGTAAAAAGTCATAGTATTTTTACATAATGGCATATTACTCAGCTGTAAAAAGATAAATTTGAGGCTTTTATAGGTAAATGGATGCAACTAGAGACCATACTGGTAAGTGAACTAAATCAGACCTGCATGTGCAAACATCATATTGTCTCTCGTTAGTGTGAGAACCTGAAAGAGTAAATAAAATACTATGTAAATAAGATACTGTGAAAAGAAAAGAATCCACTCAAAGAGAAGGAAAAATTGGGATGAGTAAAAGGATAAAAGAAAGAAAGGGAAAACATATTTATGCATATATACAGGATAGTTTGTATAACTGTACTACTGAATTCTGCTGTTCTATTGAAAAGAACAGTTAATGCTTAACTTTTTTCTTCTCCTTTTTAATTTCTTATAAATTTTTTTTACCAATTTTGCATGTTTATACAGGGTAATTTAAACAACTTTATTATGCAATACAACCACCATTGTTGAATTCCTGTTATTTTGTTTAGTGAAATTTTGTATTATTCCTATTTTTTGCCATTTTGTATTCTCTTTAAAAATAATTTTAAAATTTTATAAAATATCTACTAATGAGAACACACATTGCTTCCAGTCTTGAAATAATTAGGGAATTTTAGTAACAACTGAATATATTGAAATCTGAACTAATACTAAAGGGCTGGGGAGATAGCTCGGTAGTCTAAGCATATGCCTGACGAGCGCAAGGACTTGTGTGGGTCACTGAAACCAGGCATGGTGGTGCACACCTGTAATCCCAGCACTGGGGAGGCTGAGACAGGAGATTCACTACAAGTCTGAGCTGCATAGAAAAACCCTGTACCAAATAAATAAATAAGATTTTTAAGATAATAAAATAATGATGAAGATAAAGATGGATGTATATAAATGCCATGTGTTCTACAAAATAGAAATAAAGAGGAAAATCAATATAAACATCCACTGACACAGAGGTAAAGTAGGTGTCAAATGATATCTTAAGAAAATTTCTCAAATTCGTAACAATTGACATTTCAGGTTAGACCATCTTTTTGTTTTGTTGGCTGTCTTATGTGCATAGGATATTTACCAGCAGTCTCAGTCTCTGCTCACTAGATGCACCCTTTTCCCAGTTGTAACAATTAAAATGTTTCCAGACATTGCCAAATATCTTCTGAGGAATAAAACTGAAGCACACACACACACACACACACACACACACCCTCCCCTCATCTCTACTGAGAACTACTTAAACCTAAAAGAATGACAAGAATGTAAGTATAAAAAATAGAACCTCAGCATCCTATAAAAACATTGCTAGCGCTTCCCTGGCAAGCACAAGGACCTGAGTTCAATCCCCAGTTCCAAAAAAAAAAAAAAAAAACATTGCTATAAAAGTAATTACCAGAATAAAAATACAAATTTTGGGCCAGCCAAACAGCTCAGTGGATTAAAGCACCTGCAAGCAGATGCAGGGCCTGGGCTTTGATCTCCAGGCATGCCATGCCAGCCCCACCCCCGGGGGCGTGCTGAGATGGCAATTGAGACTGGGCGTGGTGGCGCGTGCCTGTAATCCCATCTTGGGAGGCTGTAAACAGGTGGATCACTGCAATTGGCTATAGTAGTGAGACCCTGAACACCCTGTAGACCCTTCCCTAAAAAATACAAAAAACAAAAAATGCCAAATACTAATACAATTTTTTCATTTTTTAAGAAAAAAAAGAATAACAGAATAACCATATTTAATATACCATGTGTCATTATCTTCAAAGTAGTTGCTCAGAGTACAAGACATTAACCAAAAGAAAAGATTCTTACAAAGAAGAAACAAGCAGATGTTAGCACAAAACTTTCTTTTCAATGAACTAAGAGAAACTAGTTGTATGAGTAAAACAAATTAGCACATATATTAAAATGTTTTTGAGACAACAGAATAGATAACTTGGGAAGCCATTCGAACTTCTTCCTGTTCTCTATTTATCTAGCTTCTATTTTGCTCCTCTTTTCCATATACTTACTCTAAGTTTCTCATGTAAGAGAAACCATGTGATAGTTAAGCTTGAGTGTTTGAATTATACCACTTAACAGTATGTTCTCAAGTTGCACTCATTTACCTACTAATTCCACAATTTAATTTTTTAAGGCAAAATAGTGTTCCTTTGTGTATATAGGCCATATTGTCCCTATTCATTCATCTGTTGATGGATATATACTCTGTTTCCAAGATCTAGCTATTACAAACATGGGTGTACATGTATTGCTTTAATATGATGGCTCTTAGAAGATATCTAGCAAAAAAAAAAAACTGGGCCAAATGGAATTTCTATTTTTGGTTGTTGTACTAGTTTACATTCTCACCAACAATGTAACAGAGTTCCTTTCCCCTTGCATTCTTGATAGAATTTATATGATTAGATTTTTTGATGATAGCCAATCTTTCTCAGGTAAAATGATATCTCAAACTAATCTTAATTTGCATTTCTCTAATGGCCAGTGATGTTGAAATTTTTTAAATTGTCCATTTGTACTTCTTCTTTTGGGAACGATCTATTCATTCCAGTTGCCCATTTTTATTGGGTCTTTTATTTTGGGGAATCTAGGTTTGTTTTTTGCTTTGTTTTGTTTTGTTTTGTTTTTAGTTCTTTATATATTCTAGATATCAACCCTCTGTCCATGGAATAACTGGAAAATTTTTTTCCCACTCTGTAGGCTATCTCTTCACTCTGTTGGTCATTTCCTTTGCTGAAGCTTTCTAATTTGATGTCATGCCACTTGTTGATTCTTCATGTTATTTCTTATGCAATTGAGATTCTCTTCAAAAAGTCTTTGCCTACTCCTCTGCCTTTAAGAGTTTCATGTATTTTATCTTCCAACAAATTCAATGTTTCTCTTTTGACATTTAGGTCTTTGATCTATTTTTTTTTAGTTTAGTACATGGTAAGATATAAAGGTCTAGACTCAGTTTACTACATATGGGTATCCAATATTCCCAGCCCCACTTATTAAAGAGGATATGTTTCACTCAATGCATGTTTTTGGCTTTTTGTCAAAGACTAAACAATTGTATGTGTCTGGAGTTGTTCCCACTTCTTCTAGTCTGTTTCACTGATCCACATGCCTGTGTTTGTGCCAGTGCCATGCTGTTTTAATCTCTGTAGCTCTAAATGTAACTTTAAATCTGGGATTGTGATGCTACTTGCTTTGCTTTTGCTATCCAGGACTGATTTTTACATTCTGGGTCTCTTCTTACTTCACATGAGTTTTAGGATTCTTTTCTCTGGATCTGTGAGATGCCATTGGTATTTTGATTTGGATTGCATTAGATCTGTATACAAGTTTTGGAAATTTAGCCATTTTGACAATATTGGTTCTGCCTATCTAGGAACAGGGGTTATCTTTCCATTTTCTTATATCCTCCTCTGTTTTTTTTTAACAAGATGAGGAAATTTTCACATAAAGATGTTTACTTCCTTAGTTAAATTTCCAAATATTTAATTTTTGATGCTATTGTAAGACACTTTTTTTAAAGTACCCCAAAACTTAAGTTGCAAAATAACCAGTAACTATGAAAAATACATAAAGTAAATGCAACATTCAATTTTATGACAGACTGGAGAATAAATATAGTCATCATGTCATTAAATGTAAAGATTTTCAAGTTAGCTCACAAAGCAAACCTTAGTTCTGTGCTGTCACAAGAATATCTAAAACAAAATGAGTTAAAATAGATAAATACAAAGCAACAGCAGACATGCAGAAGCATAGCCACTGGAATCACCATGTTGATACCAGATGAGATAGAATTCAGCCCAGCAGCATTAAGAAAGACAAAGAAGGCTGTTTTGAAAGAGATGATTCAAAATGAACATGACATAAATATTAGCAAATGTGTACAAATTAAGAAGAAGCAACTTTCATAAAGTAGAAATCAGGAAGTTCAAAGCAATACAGGAAGTAGTAAGAGGTAAACTCACCACACTCCGTTCATGACAGATCAGTGAGAGTAAGGTTGCAGAACACCTAATCAAAATCATCATAAATAAATAAATACATGTTAAACCCACAACTCAATATTAGAGAATATATTTTCTTTTGAAGCAATACCTGAAATGCATGGAAACATCTTCAGATGTAAAGAACTTTTCCAATTGAAGAAAAAATACTATAAGTATCATGAGGAAAAATAATCAAAAACTATGAAAAGAACATGAGCAAATCTTTAGATATATTAAAAGGTACTCAGTTTCACTCTTGGGGATACCATTTTTCAGCTGTAATATCAGCAAAATTCCAAAAGTTAGAAAGAGACATGTAAAAAATTATCACTCTAGGTCCGGTGAGTGTGCGGAGAGCTTCCTGCTACCCTGCGCCGGCGGGACCAGTCCCAGCCCAGGTGCAGAGTGGGCCAGACCCTCTCCCAGCCCCTTGGGGAACCCCCACCACTCCGCAGTGCCTCCCCCACCCCGCC
>NW_004524706.1:1031951-1034049 GCF_000260255.1 Octodon degus | reverse complement strand
TTCCTTAGTGCCTGCTTTGAATAGCATGCAATGAATAACTTCCTAGTTTTCTGTTGCTTGTTAGTACGAAAATTTGTATCACAGTATTTCAATGCTGAAATGTTGGACATTAGTACCTGATAATGAATGTATTATGGCACCAATACATCTGGTTATGTTTGCTTTTTCTTTCTGCAAAAGTCAGTAACATGAATGTAGGTAATACAGAGTGTGACAATCTTGTCAACAAGATTGGGAACAAGATAGTATGGCCCACTACTAGGTGTGTCTGAGTAGGTCATGGAGATGTGACCTTAGAACTAGATCTAGTTTCAGGCCCTTTCCCCTCTGGGCTCTGCTGCTGCTCTTTTCATTCCGAATCCCATGAATTGAGAGGCTTCCTCCACATTCCCTTCTGCCCTGATGCTTCTGCCTTGAAGTTAGAGCACCATGGACTTAACCCTCTACATAGTGAGCCAAATATAAACCTCTCCTTCTTTGATTTGCCAGGGTTCAAAATATGTTGTCCTGGTGACAAAAAGCCAATACACAAAAGTTTCATTATTAGATTCCTTCATGATTTATATTACACTAAGAATATGTGACATAAAAAATAACTGTAAGAAATACAAGAATATTGATAGGAATGGCTGAATTTCTCAGTTTTGGTGCTTAAGCTGGGTAGAAAAGGATATGAACACAAGAAGAAAGTAATGGACAGAGTAGAAGAAAGCAGAAATCAAACTTCCTTAGATATATTTTTCTCAATTGTAAAGAAGAGAAAACCTAGCTCAAGCTAACTTTACAAGAAAGTATATTGGCTCACAAAGCCCAGCAATCAGGTGGGTTTTGGGATCAGTTTAGCCAGTATCTCTGGCTCCATTTGTCTGGAATTTGCCCCCCTCTACTGTGTGTGTGACTTGGTTCCAGGAAGGCTTTTCCTAATGTGGTTTAAAAAAAAGAAATTGATTTTCTAGTGAATTCCCTCAGTCTTGCTCCTCATTGGCACAAATTGGGCCATTTCTTCCTCAATCTACTCACACCTGCATAGGAATGTCACCACTGATTAACTTACTGTGGGCATAGATAGAGAACAAGCTGAGGAAATAGAATTAACTTTGGACAAAGCCTAGTGACATTGGAACTGAGAGTAGGGGAAGCTCTAGGACATGTGGGTTGCATGAGAGGAGCACATTAATTAAAACTGCAATGGTCAGGCCAGCCAAATAGCTCAGTGGATTAAAGTGCCTGCAAGTAGGCGCAGGGGCCAGGGTTCGAACCCCAGGCCTGCAGTGCTGGCCCTGCCCCCCAGAGTGCACTGAGAAGGCAACTGAGACTGGGCATGGTGGCACATGCCTGTAATCCCAGCACTTGGGAGGCTGTAAACAGGCAGATCACTATGAATCTGATCTAGTAGTGAGACCCTGAACACCCCATAGAACCTTCCCTAAAATACAGAAAAATAAATAAATAAATAAAATAAAAAACTACAGTGGTCTTAGGGTGACCAGCATAGACACTAGGAAATAAACATGGAAAAACAGATCATGATGAGTGTCATGAGGAAAAACAATAGGTGAGGAGAAACGATAGCGGTGGAGATGACACAAATTAGAGCAGGAGTTAAGAATTAGATTTCTGTAACTTAATTTGAAATCTAAAAGGTCAGTGGGATTTAGCCAGGTGAATGATGCGTGAAAGAGCATTTTAAGTAGCAGAAACCCCCAGATGTGCAAAGTTCTGGAAGGGCTCAGGTTATTGGAGGAACTGAAAAGAGACGAGTGTTGCTCAAGTATGGTAAAGAAGGAAGTATGGTGTAACCGAAGTCAAGTGTAACATCATGCATCTGCAATGGGAAGTCAAATAATATGACTTCTGGCTGACCAGATAGCTCAGCAGACAAAAGTGCCTGCTTAGGCAGAGTGCAGTGGCCAGAGTTCAATCTCTGATGTGCAGTGCCCACCTGGCCCCCAGGGCACACTGAGATGGAACTTGAGACTCAGCGTAGTGGCGAATGCCTGTAATCCCAGCACTTGGGAGACTGAAAACAGGAGAATCACTATGAGTCAGATCTATATGGTGAGACCCTGTAGACCCTGTACTAAATACAAAATAATAA
>NW_004524706.1:1025804-1031820 GCF_000260255.1 Octodon degus | reverse complement strand
CAGGTGAGAGTGATGGCCACCAGGATGAAGGCAGTACCAAAAGAAATGCAGAGAAATGGATGGAGTCAAGAGATTTTTAGCAGCCATATTCCACATGAATCTGTGATTGGAGAGAAAAGATTCAAAACAACTTCTAGATGGCTGGCTTGAGTGACTAGAAGAATAATGATACACTTTACTGGAAACAGAAGGGAGTGCAGGAGAGCAGGTTCACAAGGAAATTGGTGTGGACGTGCTGAGGTTTAGAGGAGATGTCAAGTAATTAGTTGTGCAATTAGTAGAGCTCAAGAGAGAGAGCTCAGAGGAGCTCAGTGGCTAGGTTAATTGAAGTGATATCAGAGGTAGTGTTTTAATGACTAATGTGTGGTTGAGTTAGCATTCTGTAGGCAGCTATGAAGTCAAGTAAGGCTATCCAGGTGACCCTCCTGTGGACACCTGAATCATCCATGATGGTGGCAAGAGTTGGAAAGCGAAGGGCAGCAAGCCAGGAGAAAAAGTCTCTGAATGCAGAAGAATGTCAAGGAGGTGGGAGCTCATGCAGATGGAAGAACCTAATGAGTGATACAAAGGAACAGCACTGGCATCAAAGAGCAGGACTGCTGGTTCAGAGTGCAGCCCCAGGGTCAAACTGCTGCAGCTAAGTTAGAACCTGGGTTTTCCTGCTTAACCAACCATGTTACCTAAAACAAGTTTCTAACTTGAGCATCTCAGGCCCCTTTGTAACACAGGGATAAAAACAATGCTATGTTATTAAGCTGTAGTGAAGCTGAAATCACAGTCATCCATCTCAGGTCTTTGGGCTCTATTTAGAAATCTTTTTAAAATGAGTTTAGGATAGGGTTTACAATGTCTCACTAAGTAGATCGGATTCATAATGAGTCTCCTGTTTTTGGCTTCCCAAATGCTGGGATTATAGGCATGCACCACCATGTCCACACTCAGTCACCCTCTCAGCATGCCCCAGGGGAGGGGGCTGGCATGGCACACTGGGGATCAAACCCCAGCTGCTGCACTCTGCTGAAGCAGGTGCTTTAGTCCACTGAGCTATCTGGTCAGCCCTGGGCTCCATTTAGATATTAGCTCTGAGTTATTGGCCAAAAGAAAATTATTGTCCAAATGAATAGAAAGAAACAGTAACAACCTGGAGGCAGCAGAGAAAGTAAAAAGGAAAGGAACTGTTCTTCCCCACTGAAAGGCACTGGGCTGTGAGAAAACAAGCAAATTTCAAAGAAAGCAGAGATGTTTCCACAGAACAGGTGGATGGAGGAGAAAGGGTTAAGTGAAACAATGGAAGTGTTTAGGAGGTTGGCAAATGGGGAGCTGGACTTCAAAGGGGCTGGTGAGCAGGAGTCTGAAAAGGTTGGCTTGAGACAGAAGGTGCAGCCCTGGGCATTAGGAAGAGATGAACAATACAATCAGCAATGTGAGGGAGACTGGGTAAAGGCAAGGCCTCCTGACACTGGGAGGAGGAGTGGAGGACAATGACCTCAACACCCATCAAATTCATCTGTAATTCTCTCTTTTTTCCCATGGACAGCAAGACAAGGTCCAGGAAAAGCATTGTAGATCAGCATCCCCCAAAAAAGCACACATAGCACTGGGCAAGGGAACAAGAATTGGGTCATCCAACACAATAGGGTGGGCAGTGTTGAGGTAGACTTTATCCATTACAGGACACAGGTCTGTATGGATAGTGTGGTAGGTTGACAACTGGTGGTCAACTTGTAACATCTAGCTGAACTGGACCAGCATGGTGCTGGGTGTGGGAGGCCCACCTGAGGATCGTTGCTAGAAACAAGAGGCAGAACTCGAGAAGGAGACATGGAAAGGCTACAGGGAGCTGTAGGGAGCTGTTGGGAGCTGTTGATTCTCTTGAAGAAGCTTGTCATGCTGGTTTTCCTGATGAACTCAGCTGTTCTCATTGTTGAAGGAGTTTGGGACCTAGCTGTCACTGAGAATGGATATGGTTCACTTTTGGGGAGCTCGTCTTCAGCTTGCATACCACTTCCTGGCTCCAGAGGGGAAGATGGTGCATCGCTCAGTCTGCTGGAGAAGTTTGTCATGCTGACTTTCCTGATAGGAACCCAGCTCTTCTCATCACCAGAGGAGTTCAGGACCTCACTTTCACTGATGATGGCTACCGTGCCTTTCAGGGAGCTTCCAGTTCTTACTTTGAGCATTACCTCCTAGCTCCAGTACAGATCCCTCAGCCTGCTAGCACAGATCCTTCTGCCTGCTGGCATAGACTTTCTAGATTCCCCCACTGAACTTTTAGCCTTCCCAGTACAAATCCATGAAACAGACTTTCATGTGGCATTGTTGTGTGCTACTGACATCCAGTTAGATTTCTGTGGGGCACTTTTATGAACTGTAGGTCTTCAGCTGGACTCATGCAAGACATTGCTGTGGGATCCAGGTCCTTAGCTGGAATCTTTGGTCTTTAGTGTGTGGACAAATTTCCTACTCTTTTTCTTTAATGATTCTTTGGGTGATTATTATAAAATAATCTTATAATTAAGTGCCCTATATTGTATTGTTTCCCTTTGCAAAACCTCAACTACAACAGATAGACAGTTACCAAATCTGTAACTAAGGCAACAAAATCCATCTTCCATACCCTACAATCGAATAAAACCAAGAGTAAATCAACACTGGAAAATCCCAAGAGTGGGGAAAATAGACTAGCAATCAACAACCTCTCTTTTAGCCTTCTCAATTGTAAACTAGTGAGTCGAAAGAGCAGTGAACCAGTACTCAGGAAGTCTAGTTGAAAGGCTTCTGCCACTCTACCTCTATGTTCAGTGGTCTATGGGCTTCTAAACAAGTTCTTATTATGAACCTTATCTGGAAAACGAGTGTATCATCTTTACCTTGAAAACGTTACATAATATTTCAATGACAGTAACTGAAAGCAATTTTGAAAACAGTGGTGTGGTACATAGATGAGGACTATGATTTTAACTTCTTTTTCATCTTATTCTGGCAGCAGAAAAATATTCCTCATCACTGAGCACCAAATTCAGCTCTTTCATCAATGACCTGCTCTCAGGTTTGCTGCTGGTTTAATCTGGTACACAGAGCCCATCATTCAATGTCTCTCCCTAGAAGAGCCATAGTAGGCAGGCCATGAAAGGCTTGGGCTCATGGAAGGAGGTAGATCTGGTACAGCAGATATACCATCCATGTTTCTTGGATGATGACAAGCAGGCTTATAGTACTCAGGGTTCTGACTCCTCCTTTTAAGACCTCAACCCTAGAGATGTCCCAACTTTACCTGATGATCCCTACTGCCTGAGGAGTAACTGCCACTCATATTCCTAGTGTAGCCCAAAATTTCTGGCCACATGAGCCCCAGCAGCTTGTTGATAAGACGGCTAACATGGTCAGCCAAATTGACAAGGCACCTCCCGTAGGAAGGGTTTCTCCCTAGTGTTTCTCATATGTACTGACCCTGACTAGCTCTCTGCTATCTAGATTGAACCTGTTCTGATAACAGAGTTCTTGTTCCTGACTGGCCAACCTCCATGGACTCTGGCATTGATAGTTTCCCTTTAAGCCTTATTGTGTTCCAGGAAAGCACAGCAACTATTAGAAGGAAGTTATATAACAACATGAAAATAAGAACCAGGGCTTGCTCCACAGGGCACCGTGACCATTTCCACCCAGATTTTATTCTGTCCAGAGATATACAGAATGCACCAACCACTATGGCCACCTGCACTTGAGATTCTGACTCCTTCAGAAAAGAATAGCTTACCAGTGAATTTTGAGCAAAATTATATAAAATTCTCTCTCTCTTTCTCTCTCTCTCTCTTTCTCTCTCTCTCTCTTTCTCTCTCTCTCTCTCTCTCTCTCTCTCTCTCTCTCTCTCTCTCTCTTTCTTTCTTTGTCCCACTATATGTTCTGAATTTGAAGATCTTGAGTTGTCTATATCTCACTAGGAAGGATAAAAGAATGAATTTATTAGGACACCTCAACCTTTAGCTACAAAATCTTCTGAATGTTTCCAAAAAGAAAATGGTGGAGAAAAGAGAGGAAAGAACTCTCATAAAAACCCTCCAGCTCTGCCTTCTTTCTCAATTAAACAATGGGACCACTATATTCCCAAGTCAAGGCGAAAATCAGAGGAATCAGTAAGGTCCAGCCTTCTGGAAAACTCCTTGCTTTCTTCTCATGGATAACTATCCTTGTGCTACTTGGGTTGAGTCTCAGAAACCCCAGGTTCCCTAGATCCTGCACACAAAAGTAAAGTATAAGTGTGGAGAAGTCCAACAGACAAATAAACTAATTGTTATGGATAAGAGACAATGATGGGCAGGTCACGTACACATGCCCACGTCTAAAGAACTATGGAAGGACTTCCTAGAAGATCATGGAGCAATAAGCAGCAGAGAAATAGTCTCTCTGAGATTTACTGTCCAGACCCTGGACTATAGCAATGAGAGGAAGATAAGGAAAGAAGTGGGTCCCCTGGACCCAGGAAGGATCTGAAATGAGAATTCTTCAGAATTCTGGAAAAGTGAGGAAAAAAAAAAATGAGAAGCTCATTGGGAGAGTGAAGAGAGAAACTTCAAAGCAGAAAAGGGAGGTAGTGGGCAACACTGCTTGCTGACTCTGAATCAGGACTCACTGCTTGATAGGAGTGAATTTTTTTTAATGTATTTGGTTGTTGCAGGGTCTCACTATGTAGCTCAGACTCATGGTGATCCTCCTGCTTTCAGACTCCCCAGCACTGGGGTTACAGGTGTGTGCCACCATGCCCAGACTCTGGCTGGCTCAGCATGCCCAGGGGTGGGGCTGGCACAGCATGTGGCAGGGATCAAACTGTGGTCCCTGTGCTTGCCTAAGCTTTCCTAAGCAGGCAGTTTAGCCCACTGAGCTATCTCACTGGCTTCCTCAATATGGATTTTGACTCTCTCTACACATTGTCTCTAGTGACAACAAAGACAAACCTTTAAGTCTCTCTCTCTATTGCTTTCTCTCTCTCTCTCTCTCTCTCTCTCTCTCTCTCTCTCTCTCAGACCTCCACTCAGTTTTTTGATCTTGTTTTTATATGAGTGTGAACATGGTTTCTAGTTTTTTGTGGTTGCTGTCGCATTCTTCCTTTTATTTCTTATTTCTCTCTTTCCCTCCTGCCTTCTGCACCAGTGTACCAAGTAGGCATGATTCTACTTTGTCCTCCAGCCTTGCTTCTAATCTCTTCCTCTTCTTCTATTTCCCTATTTTTCTCCTAATCCCATTTAACTTTTCTCCCCAAGGGGAAAAAATAGCATATTGAGGGCTTATTTATTGCATACAATTTTCTGGTTTGTTTTAGTTCTTTTTCTAGTTCATATGGTTAAAGGTGGCAAATTAATAGTTACCTCAGTTTTTCATTCTCTAGGCTGTGCTTGATACTATTGTCATTGTACCACTTTAGCCAAAGTGACATAGTTGTTCTAACCAGCTCTTCTTCACAGTATACCAAGACTGAGATTGCCTAAGGGTCACAGAATATACTGTGGGCAAATGCAAAAGAACCAGGGGCTGTGCCAAGCAGGCAGCAACTTCTAATCTCCAGCAAATTAAATAAGCTTGCAACAGATGCAAAACCCCAAAACCAGATACACTGGAAGGACACACCTCTGAGAAGCAGTCTTTTCCTATGGATTGGATTCTAAATACAGCAACAAAGCAACACACCATAGGCAATTTATAAGCATCAACCCAAGAATGAAAATAAATAAATAAATAAAATTAGGAAACACTTAAGATGCAACCCTAGACATCTAGTTACACAAGTCCAGAGGGAAATGAGCTGGGACAATCCAAAAGCTACCCACCTGGCCTCTCTGAAATGGTAATGACAAAGCAAATGAATGAGGCTCTAGAAAAAGTCAAATCAGACAACTACAGAGATGGTGAATACAATTTAAAAAAAAAATGCTTAGCAAATCTAGAGCAGATACAGATCTTTTTATTTTATTTTATTTTATTTTATTTTATTTTATTTTTGGTGGAACCAGGGGTTGAACTC
>NW_004524706.1:1024944-1025479 GCF_000260255.1 Octodon degus | reverse complement strand
TAAAGAAGAATAACATACGGTTGCTTGGAGTCAATGAAAAAGCAAGAGATAGCACAAGTGATATAAAAATATGTTCACAGATGTTATGTCAGAAAATTTGTCTGGCAGGGAAAAAGAATTTTACATAGATAAGTGAGATATACAGAACTCTAATTAGCCAGATTTTAAAAAGAAACTGTAAAACCGGTGAGATAGCTCATCAAAATAAGTGCCTGTTTAGGTAAATGCAGGAAATGGGGTTTGATTCCCAGCACCACATGTTGCAACAGCACCACCCCTGGGCACACTGAGCTGGCCACCAAAACTGGGCGTGGTGGCTCACAGCTGTAATCTCAGTGCTGGGAGCCTAAAAACAGTAAGATCACTCTGAGCAGCATATGAGACCCTGTACCAAATACATATAAAACAGAATCTATAGCAAGGTATATCATAGTAAGATTCCAGAAGTTCAATATAAGAATAGAATATTAGGGGCTGGTGAGATGGCTCAGTGGTGTAAAGCACCTACTTAGAACAAGCTTAGCAAAGCACAGGG
>NW_004524706.1:1022887-1023714 GCF_000260255.1 Octodon degus | reverse complement strand
CACTATTGGGGGATCTCAATACTCCATTCTCACAAATAAATCAACTAGCAAAAACTCAACAGTAAAATATTAGAACTGAACAAAACTTTTAAACAAGAGGACTTAGTAAATGTCTACTGACTGTTCCACCCACAGCATTAGACTATATGTTCTTCTCATCTACACATGGGACATTCTCCAAAAATAGGCCACATACTAGCTATAGAACATGACTAAGTAAATGAAAAAGAATTGAAATTATCCCATGAATGTCATCAGACAATAAGATTTGAAATCAATGGCAAAAAAACCCACAAGAACTTCATAAACACATGGAAATTGAGTAACATCCTCCTGAATAACCAATGGCTCACAGATAAAATTAAAGAATAAATTAGTTTTTCCAACTAAGCAGTAATAACAATACAACATACCAGAATTTATGGGGCATAATAAATGCAGTCCTATAAGGGAAAATTATAGCAGTAAATACCCATATCAAGAAAATAGGGGAAAAAATAAAGAAAATAGGGCAAACTCAAATAAACAACTTAATGATGAACCTCAAGGTTCGAGAAAAAAGAAGAGCAGACCAAGCCCAAAGCTCATGCAAGCAAGGAAATTATAAAGATCAGATAAGAAATTAATGCAATGGAAAGTACAAAAACAATACAAAGAATCAATGAATTGAAGAGTTGGTTCTTTGAGAAATTAAATAAAAATCAACAAACTCTTAGCCAACCTTATCCAAAAAAAAAAAAAATCAAATCCATGCAATTAGGAACAAAAGGATGAAATCACAATGGACCCTGGAGAAATCCAGAAGACCATCTATGCTTACTTCAAGA
>NW_004524706.1:995649-1007844 GCF_000260255.1 Octodon degus | reverse complement strand
CAGATTTAAATACCCAATCCAAAAATGGGCATCTGAGATGAATACACAGTTCTCAGATGACATACAACAGCAAATAAATATATGAAAAAATGTTCAACATCACTAGTCATTTGAGAGATGCAAATTAAAGCAATGCTGAGATTCCGTAACATTCTTGAAAGAATAGCTACTACCAAGAAATCAACCAATAATAAATGCTGGCAGGGATGTGGAGAAAAAAGAAAGCCTTCTCCACTATTGGTGGAAGTGTAGACTAGCAAAACCATGGAGAAATCAGTGTGGAGAGTCCTGAAAAAACTAGGACTAGAAATTCCATTGGATCCAGCTATTTATCTCTTTGATATCTTCCTAAAGAGGGAAAAGCATCATTCCACAGTGATGTATGCATGCTCATGTTTATAGCAGCACAATCTATAATAGCCAAATCTTAGAAGCAGCCCAAGTGCCCACCCAGGGTGAAGGGACAAAGCTGTGGGTTTTTCACATAATGGAGAATTACTCTCCAGTAAATGATACACTTGAGAAATTTCTAGGTAAATAGATGCACCTTGAGACCATAATCTTAAGTGAAATAAATCAGACACACATTTAAATACATTGTTTTGGACTGGGGAGATAGTTCAGCAGTTTAAGTACCTGACTGGCAAGCTCAAGGACCCGAGTTTGAGCCCCAGTACCACATGCCATGCTGGCCAGGGAACTCTGGGAGTGCTGTGGCAGTGCACACCTATAACCCCAGAGCTGGGGAGACTGAGACAGGAGAATCACTGTGAGTCTGAACTGTGTAGTGAGACCCTGTGTCAAATAAAATTTTTTCAAAATACATTATTTTTATAGTGTGAGAAACCAAAAGGGTAAATAAGGACCAAATACATAATAGGTTTTGTGAAACAGAAAGAAAGTGTTCAAATAGGAAGGGGAAATAGGAAGGGAAGGGAAAAGAAGAAAAAAGTTTTTAAAATGAGAAAAGAAGGAAAACATGAAAACAAAACTTTCGTTAAATGGGGAGGCTAGGAGGGGTTAAAGGAAGGGTAGGGAAATGGAAGAAAAGAATCAAGCTAGATCATGTACAGGTGGTATAAATTCTCTAGGATGAATGTGATCACTGTGTATATCTAAAATGTACCAATAAAATCTGATTTTTAAAAAGTCAAAAAAAGAACTATGGACAACTAGAAAAGGAAATTGCCCTCCAATTCAAGGGTCTTGAGATCTTGCACTGCAATCTCCCTGGCAGCCAGGTTATGTTTTGATGATTTCTTCCTGCTTTCTCCACTCCTTTAGAATAATAAGGAAGACGTCAGAAAAATTCATAACCATTTATTTTTTACAGTAGTTTGATATAATTAATCAGGACACTTTATCCCAAAATAAAATTTGACTAGCTTTAGGGGGTATACCTAATACAGTAGGAAAAAGGAAACAAGGCCTGATGGGATGAAGTCAGGTATGCAACCTGCAAATACAGAAAACCTGTTTTCTTTTTTAGAATTAGACCTAAAATCTCAGAGCCTCCTGAGTGCCAGACAGTAATTCGTTTTAATTTTACTTTAATCTGCCAAAATTAAAGAGAACTAAAATCAACCACAAATGTTTAGTTTCCATAAGAAATTAGTTCACCAAGAAGTGTCCATGGACAGAGTATGTGTTTTCTGTTTCCCAAGACACCAGAAGGGTTGAGCATGAACTTAGCCTAGCAAGCCTCAAATCTCCCAACTATTTCTGGAAAACTGTGAAGTTGACATTTTTGGGGGGCCTCAAGTGTGATGCTGAACAGATGCTGTCCCCATAGGAGTCTTCTCCTGCCATGGAACCTCGGGCTTTATAAAAAGCTTCTCACTCCCAGTGCCAGGGTGTTTCCTTTAGACTTCCTGCTGCTCTCGCTGCCTCCAAACAGGCAGAAGGGACGCTAGAGTAGCAGTGCTCAAGGCGGAAGACAGAAGCCTGCTTCCCCTCTGTGAGGCCAAAGTTAGGCTTCTTGAGCTCCTGTTATGGTTTGTGTACAGGTGTCTCATGCCCCAAAGTCTCATGCACTCATGGGGCAGCTTTGCTTCTGGGGATTGTGATTGATTATTGTGGGTGTGAACACTGCTCGGGCCCTGGGGCAGGTAATTTGCATTACAATGTAAGGGGGGGAGAGAGATGAGCTAGCTGCCTGAGCTGCTGCCACTCCCTTTTGCTCTCTGCTCTTTGCCACCTCTGTGAAAAGTTGCTCTCTGCCATGTGCCACTCTGCCTTAGAGCCAGTTGAGTATGGACTGAAATCTCCAGTGACTATGAGCTAAGTAAACCTTTCCTTCCTTCATTTTGGGTGTCAGATATTTGTCCCAGTGATGAGAGAAGGGTAACTGAGACAGCCCCCATGACTCAAGATTTTACCCTGAAGCTCCTCTCCCTCTTGGACTCAGACTAGCCCTTAATGCCACTCCAAGGCCATTTTAGAGACTTGTTTTCCTAATCTCCCTTTCTGTTGCCTCCACCCTCTGGGTGGCACAATACTGAGGTACTTTCCTATAATGAAAATGGGAACAATAAATCTAACTATAGAAATAAGTATTGTTGTATAATGGCAAACATGATCAGAATCCTCATTACATTCAAAGATAATCAAACAGTATCCTGGATGGGGCATTAATATCAGTGTGAATCCCTCACCCACTTATTCAGTGTGTATAGCTAAAATCATTTACTGGAGCCTGTGTGCCTTCACTGTTATTATGCTCTTGGCTTCATCAAATGGCTCCTAAAGATGCAGTCAGCTTTGAGGATAGGAGAGCTGGCCATACACCAAAAGGAACCAGGGCCTCTCAAGATTCTGACTTCCTTCTTTAGATGGGGTTTTGACAGGGACCAGCTGAGAGATACGACTCAGGGGCAAAAGGAGTAGAGGTCATCTACTAGCTGCAGGAAAGAACAATGAAGCAAGGAAGGGGCATATCTTCTCCCATTTGAAACATTCCTGGAGGTATCACAGTTGGCCAAAATCACTGAGGCCAAAAATGATGCTACAGACATACTAACAGCAATGCTGATATAACAAGATGGGGTATAATGAGACAGCCATGGGCTGAAGGAGGGAAAAGTCTATCATCCCCAGCTCTGGGGCTCTGTACCAATCCCAGCTCTTCTGCAGAGCCTGCCCCATCTCCCTACAGGCAGCACTGACTACTTAGCAAACTGGGGAAGGGATTTAAGAATGGCTAAGGAGCAAGGGAGAATGGGATCCGACCTGAGATGAGCAGATATTCCACCAGATTCATTTTGGCTTTAGATACTGTCTCCAGTGCTCAGTGGCAAATGCCCTCAAAGGGAAAATGTGTGTCGGTGGGCCCAAGCCAGAGGGAACCCTGAGTCTGAAGTGAGACTTGTGTGCATAAGAAGTGTGTAAGGAGGCTGGAAATGTGTGAAGGAGGCTTGTGTGTGAGCCACTGTGCACATAAATGCACAAGCCGAATTTTGGGTGAAGAGGCAGAAGATGGCTGCAGAGTGGCAGCTGGGCACCTGAGAGGCCTGAGTGGGAGACGGATCTCCATACCTACACAGCAGTTAAAAAACAAAACAGCAAGGCACACCTTGGACAGCAGTCAGAAGCAAAAAGACAAAGGGCACCTGTCACACACACTGCACTGGTAACTTCAGATGCATCCCCACACCAAGTAGGGGGTATTCCACTCCACAAAGCAATGAAATTCAAACTCTTCTCTCCAGCCTATAGGCACAGAGCTATCCCCACTGGGGCCCAGAACATAAGAAGGCAGGGAGGAAGAAAATCTGGCTGTATTTTCAGCAGTGAAGACAGAGATCATTGCTTTACTGTTCAGGGAGAACAGATGTAAAGAGACAGGCAGGCAGCAGCCACCATCATGAGTGTTGAGACCCAAGTCCAAAAAAACAGGCAAGCAGCCTTGGCCCACACTTCCCTGTCCCTACCTTTGGGTCTGCTGCTTCCCGACAAGTATGTGAAAAGAGGGGGCCTCTTGGTTACCACACAGGATGGAGGGTACTGAAGGAAAAGTGGCTGCCGGGAAGATGATCCCACCTTTAACAGCACACACAGAACACCATTTCGCATTTTATAGGTAAATGGATGCAACTAGAGACCATACTCACAAGTGAAATAGATCAGGCCCACATGTGTAAACATCATATTGTCACCCTAGAGTAAAAACCTGAGAGATTAAATAAAATCTGAAAAGTAAAATAGATACTGTGAAAGGGAAAATAACTGCTCAAAAGGAAAGAACAAGCAGGATGAGGGAAAGAAGAAAGGAAAGGGGGGAATATATATATACTGCTAAGATTAATTGTACTACTAATTTCTCTTTATTTATCGAAAGGAAGTTAACAATTCTTTGGTCAATCTTGCTTGCCTGTATCTGGTAATCCAAGCAACTACTTTGAATCTAACAATATATAATGCAGCAACCATAGTTAATTTCCTATCATCTTGTTTTAAAATGCTGTATCATTTTTGTTTTTGTTTTTTGTTATTTTGTTCATTTCTCTTTAAAATAAAATACAATAAAACCACCACCTCCCACCCGAGTAGCCTGTGCTGCTTCCATTTTCCATAATCAGGGTCTGACCCATGGCCACATGGCCTGAGGATCTACCCATCATTCTGAAGACTGAACCTACTTGCCAAGAAGAGGGTGTGCAAAACTAGATGTCAGTTTATTCAAGTGGCAAAGACCTATGGGAGGATTCCTAGGGGCCCCAGCAAGGTGGCAAGGGTGTCACCTTGCAGAGTGCTGCTCCCAGAAGAAAAGTCCAGGAGAAAAACTGGCATCCAGTTTGCTCCTAGTTTATGTTGCCCTTGCTTTCATGGCTGCATTAAGATTTAATCTACATTAAGATTTTTGAGGAGTGATAGATAAAAAGGAGCTGAACTGTCCACTGAAATAGGAGATGTCATCAGTCACAAGAACAGGGGGAAAGTGACAGTAGCGAGAGGCTAACATCTCACTTGCAGTTAGCTCAGGTTGGCTCCCATGGTGAAGGCTCCAAAAACTAAGGACTGCTCTAAGAATTCAGGGATCAGCCACAAGGGAGGCAAGAACCAAAGGATGCTAGGAGTGAGATTGGGTAGTGGTCCAGATTTCCTTTGAGGGGCATATTCCGCCACATGTTGGTGCTTCTCTAGTTCTTAGGCCAATACTTCTTTGGCATTGCCCTTCCTCAATACCTACCATGTGGACTAGATAAATCTTTAGGCCCAACTTCTCCAACTTCATGCCCAGATACATAAATGCACAGATGTCTAATAAGTGCCTCAAGTTCAAAATATCTCAAAGTAAACTTACAATATTCTGCCCCCTGTACCATCTGTGATCCTTCCATATGTCCCCAATTCTGAATGACACATGCTCTACCCAGTCACCCCAGGCTTTCCTTGCTGTGGAGTCTGACTCTGAAACACTGCAACTACATTTCCTCCTCTGAAGTGTGGCCACTGCTCTAGTTCAATTCTTACCTTTTATCTGGAATATCAGTGTCCATCAGTGGCTCTAACTGCAGTGTACCCAAGTTCCAACTAGCTGTTAGATTTTCACAGTACATGTTTCAACATGTTTCCCTGAGCATTAACCCAAGTTCCACTTCTACCTGACTCAGTCCTAGGCCCCATCCAATCTCAAACTCAACCCCACTATATGCTCACACACTTCTGATGGTTTCCAACCCTAGCCAAATCCATGCTATTTCACGTAAGTGTTCTTCTCTGGTTCCCTTTCTCCTTTGGGATCCTTCCTGTTGGTCCTCATAGTACTCTATATATTATCTTATTGCACTCATTGACACCTGCTGGTTTCAGTAGTACTCATCCCATGGCCCCTACCCATCAGACAAAATGAGTCAGGAAATTAAACTGGGACAAGATTGACAGTGACCCCAAGGAGGCTGATTCTTGGGAAGGAGTTTCTAGAGCAGGGGACGAGATTAAGGAATGACCTCATTCTATGGGAGTAGAAAAAATCTACCTACACCCTCATGTTTGAATATAAAGTCCCTGTATTCAAGGTTCCAACACCTCCATTATTTGCTAGGTACCACCCACGACCATTATATAAACAGGATATAAATGTCATCCAAATGTCATAGATGGGTGTTGAGAAAGGGATTTTCTTTTAAAATCCCATGAAAACCAAAATCTCAGGCTGCCATTTTTAAACCTCTCTCAAGAGCAATCCTGGAGGCTTCTTGTGTGTGTGAAGCCAATCCCAATGGGCAGCACCGGGTCAGCCTGGGAACAAGAGGGCTCATGATAAAAAGGCATCATGAACCTAGAGTGTGGAATTGTATTCAAATCTCTCTCAAGAACTACATAATAACATTTCTCCCCAGTCTTGGTATTGGGATCAGGAACAAGGAAAAGGACCCAGAAGGGCAGAAACACAGGGATGAATAAGCCCTGGAGGGGAACCCAGTGTAATGAGAAGCAGGAATGATGTATGGCAAAAGAAACTCTTAAGCCCCACTTCCATAGCCAAAGCACTATTTATTGGAAGACACATCACTTTGGCTACACATTTTTCCCACTCTCAACCCACCTACATCTCTCAGCCATATTACTACAAAAAGGGAAACTCACATCCAGCACTTTGATAATAATAAGTCAGCCTCATTCAAAATACAACCACCAATTCTGAACATACAAATTCCTTTCACCATTAGGGGTTCTTGGCTTCTATCTTAGACAAAAGGATAATTTATTGAGTGACACATTTTGAGATCTTGGCAACTGAGTTACTTGCCCTACACTGAAAGGGAATTCAGTGGGACACTAAAGCATCTCAGACACAGGAAACATGGATCTGGCTGAATTCTGCCTTGCTCATTTTCAGATGTATGGCTGATACAAGTAACTTAACTTCTTCAAGCCTCAGTTTTCTCTCAGGAAATGAGTAGGAAATTGATAGTTATCTCCTGGGGCTATCACCAGGATTAAATGAGATAATACATATAAAGTGCTTATCACATAGCCTGCCAAAAAGCTAATGCTCAATAACTACTGGGTCTTTTTGCTATTATTAATAATGATTTTATGATGTCACTGTTGTTCCTACTCATTGCTAAGCTCATGGTGGACTATTCTTGGCCACTCCCTCTCACCAGTCTCAAAGTTCCACTGTGAGGATATGCCCAGACTGCAAAGTGCCATGTATGAGGGATGGCAGAGAGGGGGTTTGCACACATTGGCAGTGCGAAGGCACAGCAGGGTCTGCAATCACTGCTGCAGGCCACTGATTTAACTCTAATCCCCTAAGTCACCAGTCTAGCTCAAATACTCATAAAGCTTTTATGCACTAGCAGATATAAAGATAACCTGAGGAATGTTTGGAGGATTTTAATAGGAAAAAAAAAAAAAAAAACTCCATTTGAGAAACAAAGTGCCTTCAAATCTGGATCCTTATTATCTGTAATTCACTTTCAAATTACCTGGATTTTACCAAAACTTCTCTGGGTATACACCAAGCTTAAAACTGAAAATTTTTTGCTAGTTTAAGTCTTATGATCTTAGGAGATATAAATATACATGTGTCACTCTTCTGTTGTAGAGGGCTGTTTCTTCTACAATGCTTTGCCACCTGCATGGGTTCTCCGATGGGCACTGAAGTGGGAGCTGTTGTTGAAGTCTTTGCCACACTCTGTGCATTTGTAGGGTTTCTCCCCAGTGTGGATTCTCTGATGAATAATAAGACTGGAGCTCTGGTTAAAGCATTTTCCACACTCTCTGCACTTATAGGGCTTCTCTCCTGTGTGAATCCTCTGATGAGTGATGAGGTTAGAGCGATCCCGGAAAAACTTTCCACACTCCGGGCACTTGTAGGGCTTTTCTCCTGTGTGTACTCTCTGATGGGTGATGAGCTTTGAACGCTCACTGAAGCATTTTCCACAGTCCACACACTTGTATGGCTTTTCCCCGGTGTGGGTTCGCTGGTGGTTGGCCAGGGTAGAACTCTTACTGAAGCTTTTCCCACATTCAGCACACTCATAAGGTTTCTCTCCTGTGTGGATTCTTTGGTGACTAATAAGGGCGGAGCTCTTTGAGAAGCATCTTCCACATTCAGAACATCGATACAACTTCTCCCCTGAGTTGGTACTGTGGGGTGCAGAACTCAAGTTCGTC
Source organism: Octodon degus (assembly GCF_000260255.1). NCBI lineage: Eukaryota > Metazoa > Chordata > Mammalia > Rodentia > Octodontidae > Octodon > Octodon degus. The sequence goes on along the minus strand of NW_004524706.1, from coordinate 999,717 downwards.
TCAACACTACAAGATGGCTCAGCTGAATTATCTGTGGTACCCCTCCAGTGAGCACTAACAGATGGACTTTGATCAATGCTCTCTCCAGTCTCACTACACTGGTCAGAACTTTCTCCCAAGTGGACTTTCTGATGTTTCAAAAGGTTTGAGCTCTGGTTGAAGCTTTTCCAACATTCCCTACATTTATAGGGCTTTTCCCCTGTGTGGATTCTCTGGTGGGTAATAAGATTGGAGTGATCACTAAAGCTTTTTCCACATTCAAGGCATCTGTACGGCTTCTCTCCAGTGTGGATTCTCTGATGCGTATTGAGGTTAGAGCGGTCACTAAAGCTTTTTCCACATTCAAGGCATGTATAAGGCTTCTCACCTGTGTGGATCCTCTGGTGGGCAATGAAGTGGGAGTTCCTACTGAAGCTTTTCACACATGTATCACACTTGTAGGGTTTCTCTGCAAGGTACAGGCCTTGATGATCAATAAGTTTTTCTAAATCCTCCTCAGAAGAACATTCTTCCCACTGTTCTTGTGGAGGATTATCCCATACTCCTTCACCATCATTTTCATATTCACTGTCTTCTCCCCAATCATGAGGGGAGTAAACAGCCTCTGTAGTATATTTTGATAAGACTCCAGGTAAATCACCAAAAATGTCCTGCTCTGAAATCTGGTCTTCATCCTTATGCCTCAGTTCAAAACCTAAAAGAATGAATAGAAACAGTTCATTCATTAGTTAGCATTTATTTATTTGTATCTGTGTCTTATGAATGTGGCCACAATGAATCTATATTTTAAATCTCACATCTTGTGTAATGTGACTAATGTAAAATTAACCAAGTTTGGGGTATACAAACTGTATTGTGTGGAAGCCCACAGAGGATCATTGCCCACCAGAGGATCCACACAGGTGAGAAGCCTTATACATGCCTTGAATGTGGAAAAAGCTTTAGTGACCGCTCTAACCTCAATACACATCAGAAAATCCACACCGGAGAGAAGCCGTACAGATACCTTGAATGTGGATACTAAACCTGTGCAACTCAGGAACACAGTCTAGGACATCGCAGCCCCAAAGGAGCCATGAGGCCCAGTCCAAGCAGTCAGCCAATCAGTTTCCCCAGCCAGTTAGTATTAAATAATAACTACCTCTTTCTTCTAATACACTCAGCAGATTCTGTGTCATACAAGATTGAATCAATTCCCTCACAGCCCAGATGTTTCCCAATAAAAGCTAGGCTATTTCATGTGGGGGACCACATATACCCAAAGACAATAATCTGAGCAAAGTACAAACAATTTTCCTATTCATTCCCATTCTCTTTTAGCCCAGAGTTAAAATACATTGAAACTGGCCCCCTATCTTTTTACACGTCTATGGATTTTGTGGACATTTTGTGACTCCCGGCTTACCAGTGTCTGGAGTTCTAGGACTCAGGGTTGGAGGTCTGATGGCATCTTCATCTGCCATCTCACGCCAGGCTTCATGGTTATCTGCCTCAGTACAGTTCTTCCCAGAACTAGAAAGACCTATTGCATCCCTGACAGTCGCCATGGCTCTGACTGCAGTCCGTGCCCTCATGAGTGAGTCCAGCTCCTCATAGAAGGGGCATGTCCCCGGAGGGCGGCTACTCTTGGCTTTCCGGTAGCTCCGAAGCAGATTTTTAAATCTGTAGCGACACTGCTCCAGGGTCCGCAGGAAACCCAGCGCGCACAGGCGCTCTGCAATGGCCCGATATACCTGGCTGTTCTGATGACAGGTACGAAGCTTCTCCGAGAAGGGGGACTCGCTGAGGATCGTCAGGAAAGCCTTGGTCTCCTCGTAGCCCCAGTGCACACCTGCTGTCAGGAGTGAAGAGTGAAGAGGCATAAGCCTTAAGATTGGCTTAGGTCATCACAGATCAGGGTCATCTGTCCTTCTAAACACCTGGAACACAGGCATCCTGGAAACTGCCCCAGTCCCTGGGACATGCCTTTCCTTTTCAAGGATGGACCAGAAAAGCCAGCCAGCGTGCCTGCCCTGCTCCCTGTAAGGAACTCTATTAATACTTTATGTCTTACTAATGGGGAGGACCTATACACCCACACTTGTCAGTCCTACTAAGCGACCCAAGTCACTTAGCTTGAGCTGTCTAGTAATTGGAATCCACAATGATTTCCCTATATCCAAACAATACATATCTTCTATCTTCTTTATGAATTTTCCTTTAACAAACCTTGGAAGCTGAAAAAGCCCTAAAGACCAAAGATAGGAACAGATTTCAAGTAATCAGAATACAACTAAGGATGACTTTTCTTCTTACAGTTAAATAAAAAGGAGGCAACCTAGTCTCAGTTCTTCTGCAGCTAAGGAGTGCCACTCAAGGAGGTACCAGGGGGCAGGAAAACCACATGCAACTGACAGGCATGAGCCACGGATTCTCCTCCCACCTATGTACCTTTGAACAAGATGTGTCATTTCTTGGGCTCCAGAGAGTCTACCTTACAATGAACTTACAATGTTTGCCACACATTGACTGTTCAAGTCTCTACTACCATATTTTCTGTTTTATCTGTTCAATGTTTTACTCATGGTCTTTATCCAAATTTGCTGTAAAGTCACAGGCAAACGTGCTTGGACACATTAAGAAAACCAACTAATCATAAGCATTAGAAGTTCACTCATATGACACCTAGGATCATCCTCAAAGGTCCCTGAAGGCTTTAGAAATATTGGTTTTTATAAGTAAGAAAACTTGAGCAAGGAGACCTAGTCACAAAGATACAAGTTCAAAGATAACCTGAGGAACTTAACACTTTAGTCTAGTGGCATCAATTCAGGTACCAGCAGCCTGCCTGGTAGGACTGGAATCTGTACCTGGTTAAACACCTATATTCTTACCAATACGACTCTGGAGCAGAGCTGGGCCACCTGCAATCCTGGGCCCCTGGGCAGATTCATCAGCAATCAGGCCAGCACTATTATAGTCTTCTGTTGTTTCCTCAGGCTCCCAGGCCCCTTCCTCCTGCTCATCCATCTCAGCATCACTATCCCCCAGCCTGGGGAGTGATACAGCCTCTCCTGAGCCACCTGTGGCTCTGATGGCTGTCCGAGCCCGCACCAGGGCCTCCAGCTCCTCATAGAAGGGGCATGTCCCTGGTGGGTGGCTGCTCTTGGCTTTTCGGTAGTTCCGTAGGAGGTTTTTGACCCTGTAGCGACACTGTTCCAGTGTCCGCAGGAAGCCCCGTGCCCTTAACCGCTCAGCAATTGCCCGGTACACCTGGCGGTTTTGGTGACAAGTCCGAAGTTTTTCAGAGAAAGGAGACTCGCTCAAGATTGCCAGGAAAGTCTTGGTCTCCTCATAGCCCCAGTGAACACCTGACACTTTCATGTCCTCCATGTCCCAAGGGTATTGTTCTTCCCAGGTTCTATAGCCCTTTAAGGTTAATGCCTGAGCTGGTTTTGTTGGTTCATTATCCAGTCTGCAATCAGAAGTGCTCCTTTTCATAGAATTTATAAAGTTCATATCCCAGAATTCTGGTCCTTGCTCTAGCTTGGAATTGATACTTGGTTTCACAACTGGAAATGCTATACAAAAGAAAAGAGATAAATAAACGAATACAAATTATCTATTGAGCAGCAGGTTTGTCCAAACTGTCCCCGAAACTTACATCCTTTCCTGGCAAGAGTGAGATGAAAGATTCTCATGTTACTCCATTAAAATGTCTGGAAGGTTAGGGAAAAGTAACTAGACAACACACAATCCTGACCAGAAACAGGAAGTGATCTATTTGCTTTGCTCATTTGCTTTATTGTTATTGTTATGAAATATGTCATAGGAAACAGTAACTATTATAGGTTAACAGACAGACACATGACATAAACTGACCCAAACAGACTGAATTCCATTGTTGGGGGGAGGAGGGGAACACAACTGTATCTTAGGATACAGTCCGGCCACAACACCAGATGTGGTGCATGCCTACAATCCCAGTGCTGGGGAGGCAGAGACAGGAGAATCACTACGAGTTTGCATAGCAAGACCATGTATCAAAGAGAGAGAGAGAGAGAGAGAGAGAGAGAGGGAGAGAGAGAG
>NW_004524706.1:986699-995504 GCF_000260255.1 Octodon degus | reverse complement strand
TCCTTTTTATGTATTTAGTACAGGGTCTACAGAGTCTCACTACACAGATTGGACTCGTAGTGATCCTCCTGTTTTCAGCCTCCCAAGTTCTGGGATTACAGGCACATGCTACTATGCCCAGTCTCAGCCGCTGCCTCAGTGCACCCCAGGAGCAGGGCTGGCACAGCAGGCCAGGGATTGAATCTCCAGCTCCTGTGTCTGCCTAAGCAGGTGCTTTAATCCTCTGAGCTATCTGGCTGGCCCAGAGCTATGATTCTTAAAGGAGTGGCACACCATTCCTTGGGAACCACAGAAACTGGATGTCTTCCACTCTAGGGGAGGGCATGCTTCCTTACCCAGACACATGCTGTTCCCACAATCATCTCCTGCAGGGTCCTTGCAGAATTCCTTCTCATCATGTTTACCGGGACCCAAGGCTTCCTATGACATGCACAAGAGAAGGCTCTCAAACATCACTCATCTTTGAAAAAGCCTGGGAACCCTACAGGGTCCAGAAAAAGCAGGGGAATGTAGGGGTACCACCAGAGGGTTAGCACCATAAGCAGCAGCATGGCCAAGGAGGAACACAGCAGACTGGAGGTGGGGCAAAGGTTGTAACACTATGCCTTTGCCCTTCTGCTAGGGGGACAGTATGGAGTGAGGAAGAACTCTGGAGGGCAACAGAAGAGTAGTAATAAAGAGTATGAAAGAAAAAAGAAATAGCAGCTTACCTGGGACTCAGCTGTCGCCTCCCAATCTCCAACACTACCCATCTTTGGAAGAGTAGGGACGCGAGGAGTGAGGACAGCTGAGGAAAAGAAAAACTCTGAAACACAAGATATGGTTCTCAAAATCCACCTCCCTCTATGGTCCACCTTCCCAAAAGTCATAGCTGAAACAGACTGGGACAGACCTCTTTTAGTATATGTGATGCTGAAGCAAGCACTGGGGCAGATCTCCTTATTTCCCTTCTAGAGAACACTGAAAGGCTACACAAGTGTCTCAACAAGACTGCCACTGTTCAAAGCACATTTGATTCATAAAGAGATGAATTAGATAAAAGTCTTATGATATTAAACAATAACTCAAAACATAAAATACAGGTTGTTTATCTTTTAAGTAGTTATAATGTAAGGAAAAAAAGTGAATGACCAGACTCAAAACAACTTTACTCTTAGTGAACATAGCTCCTACACATGGCTTGTGTGACACATATGAGATTCCCGTCCTGAGCCTCTGTGATTATTGCTCACTTTAGTCCCAGCCTCCATCTGCCGCATCTGTTGTTCCAGCTGGCATCGCTGGCACCTTCCTCCTCTTACAGTGAACTTTTACCCTACTTCTCAGTAGGTGTGGCCATCAGACACTGTCCTGTCCTTTGCCTTGAACTCGCCACATCCTTCTCTCCATATACCCTTCCTTACTTCTCAATCCCTCCTTTGGAGGATAAGCTCCACTCCCTAGTTTTCCCAGATTCTTGGTACTCACCGCTCTCTTTTAAGAGGTGTGATGCCATCTTGGCATTTAGATGCTCAGGGAGGTCGGAGCATGAATTCTTCACCCCTTGCTTGTGAGACCGTCCTTCAGGCCTGGGACCTGCTGGCTGCAACTGGAAGCACTGAGATTCTCGTGCTGCCTTTAACGATCTGCTCTTGTCTGTACCCCACTCTAGTTCCTGCACACAGATGGTCAAAATTCCCCATCATAAGTTCAATAAGGCCCACTTCAGCAGGGCAAGGAACATTACTTTGAGTAAGATTGTGGCTTATGAAGCTTACTTCACCCAACAACAGCAAAATATTCATTTTTCTCAAGTTCACACAAAGCATTATTTGCCATACAACATCCTGGGCCACAAAACACATCTTAACAAACTTAAAAGAAAAGAATCATACAATATGTGCTCTCAGACCATAGTGGAATTTAACTAGAAATCAGTAACAGAAAACGTAGTGGAAAATCCCCAAATACTTAAGAGACTAAATACCACATATCTAAACAATGCATGGGTCAAAGAAGAAACTTCAAGAAAAAATTTTAAATATTTTGAACTAAATGAAAATCAAAATACACTTTACACACAGTTTCATCAAGCTTCAAGTGTGATGAAGTCATGAGACTGACTTCAATAAACCAACTAGCAATTGTGACTGATACCCCTTGTCTTACTCAATCCTGGGAGGCCATAAAGTGTTTTTAAAAGGATGCCACTGATCAAAACATTTTCAATTCATAAAGATACAAATTACATAAAATTTCTGTGACCAAAACAGAAAAACAATTCATGAACATGAAAAACAGGTTGATTTGCTTTTAAATACTTATCATCTACAGAGGACATAAGTGACTAGGCTCAACAACAATCTTTAGTTTCAGCCTCAGCTGCTCCAACTATTCCATTCCTAAACAAAGATTCTGTTATATGAATGGGAACTGTAAACACAGAAAAAAAGTACTTTCAAGTTATAATGAGCAGGTAAAAATCAGTAGAAAAGACTTCTTTTTTCAGTTCAACAAGTATCTTAGAAGTACCACTCCAGATCATCTTTACCTGGACAAACTGAAAAGTCAACAACACTTGAATTCATCAAGTAAAATCACAAAGTACACTGCTGCCCTCAAAACAGGAGAAATTAAGACAGGTAGACTCAGAGGACTACAATCTACCAGAGCACAAAACTGGGAACTAGGGCCAGAGTCAGAAAAACTAAACCATAACTGATGAACTGCAAAAGGCTCAATGTGGACAATCCTGAGCACTAAAAGGTTCAGGAGATCCAGTCAGTCATTGGGAAAGGGAAAGACACAGAGAAAAAAAGTAAAGGGACAAAATATACAAAGTTAACACTAATCAAAAGAAAGCAAGGGAAGGTCCTGCTTAGACAGACGCAGGGGCCAGGAGTTTGATCACCTGGCTTGCTGTGCCAGCGCCGCCCCCGGGGCATGCTGAGATGGCAATTGAGACTGGGCTTGGTGGCATGTGCTTGTAATCTCAGCACTTGGGAGGCTGTAAATAGGAGGCTCACTATAAGTCTGATCTATGCCATGAGACCCTGTACACCCTACCCTGTATACTGTCCTAAATACAAAAAGAAAAGGAAAAGAAAAGAAAGAAAGAAAGAAAGAAAGAAAGAAAGAAAGAAAAAAGAAAGAAAGAAAGAAAGAAAGAAAGAAAGAAAGAAAGAAAGAAAAACTATGTAAGTTTCAGACATAGCAGACTTCACAGCAAGAAAAGTTATCAAGGATTAAAAGTGGTATTACTGGCACACAGGGAGAAGTCATATAAAAACATGTACCAAGAAGGTTATCTGCCAGGACAAGGAGAGAGGCCAGCTGACAAATCAGCTGACACACTCATCTGGGACTTCCAGCCTCTAGAAAGTTGTAAAAATAATTTTTTTAAGTAAGTTAATGAGTCAGTTAATTAATTAATTAATTAAAAGTGTATTATACAATGATGAAGGGGTCAATACTCCAAGACATAATAATCCTTAATACACATAAGGGTTATACTTGCAATTAATTTTTAATGCTAACAACAGCAACACAATTGTAAAGAGAAAAAAATTAATTCACTATTATAATTGGAAACTTTAAAATCCCTTTGTGAGAAATGGAAATTTTAGCAGACAGAAATTCAGTAAAGACACAGTTGAACCAAACATACTATGATGCTGGGTGTGGTGGTACATGGCTGTAATCCTAGCTCTTGGGAGGCTGAGAGAGGATCACCACAGCTCCAGGTCAGCCTGGGCTACATAGTGAGCTAAAGACCCACCTGAATTACAAAGTCTCAATAAATAAACAAACAACTAGGGAAATCAATCAGGTAAAATAGAAGAGATATAATACATATATGAAGTACTTCAACAACAGCAGAATACTCATTTTTCCCAAGCTCACACAAAACATTATTTAGTGTACAACATCTGGGCCATAAAACACATCTTAACAAACTTAAAAGAACACACTCATACAATATGTGCTCTCAGACCAAAGTGGAATTTACCTAGAAATCAGTAACAGAAAACACATAGCTAGAAAATCCCCAAACACTTAAGAGACTAAATACCATATATCTAAACAATGAGTCAAAGAAGAAACTTCAAGAAAAAATTTTAAATATTTTGAACTAAATGAAAATCAAAATACAATTTATGAAAAATGTGGGATGGAGCAAAAGCTGTGCTAGTGTCTAATCAGACTAAGAAAGGGGCTAAGTATATAGCTCAGTGGCATAAGAGCCTGACTGGCAAGTGCAAGGTCCCAAGTTTGATCCCTGGTACCACAAAAGAGAAAAAAAAAAAAAAAAAAAAAAAAAAAAACACTGACATTCTAATCAGACTAAGAAAAACACAAAGCACTAATATCAGAAATGAGAGTACATCACCACAGGTCCAAAGGACATTAACATGACATTAAGGGGATATTATAAATAACACCCACACATTTGATAATTTGGATGAAAAGGACCAATTCCCTGAAAGGCATATTCTATCAAAACTTGCACAAGAAGAAACAGATAATCAGAACAGGCCTATATTTACTTTAAAGATTAAATCAATAATTAGTAACCTTCCAAAACAGAAAGTACGAGGCTCACAGGTCCACTGGTAAGTTCTGGCAAAAGAAAAAATTATACCAATTCTCTGTGGTCTCTTCTAGAAGAAAAAAAGGGAAAGAGTATTTCCTTACTCACTTATAGGCCCAGCACTACTCTAATGCCAAAATCAGATAAGGACATTAGAAGACTACTAGACCAACACAGATGTAAAACTCAACAAAATACTAGCAAATCAGGGATGGGGAGACAGCTCAGCGGTCTCAGGGCCTGACTAACAAGCACCAAAGACCCGGATTCAATCCCCATACCGCATGCCTTGCTGGCCCCATAACACTGGGCATACCATGCCAACCCCAAAACTGAGCATGGTGGTACATGCTTATAATCCCAGCACTGGGGAGGCTGAGACAGAAGGATCACTATAAATCTAAGCTGCATAGCAAAATCCTGTACCAAATAAATAAAAGATGTTTTAAATTTTTTTAAAAATTAGCAAATCAGGGCTGGAGAGATGGCTCAGTGCTCTAAAGCACCTACTTAGAACAAGCTTGGCAAAGCACAGGGACCGCAGTTCGATCCCCTAGCACCACATGCCAGCCAGCCCTGCCCCCAGGTGGGCTGCCACACACACACATACACACACACACACACACACACACACAATAAATAAATGTAAAAAAAAATGGCAAATCAAATCCAATAACGTATGAAAAAGATTATACATCACAACCAAGTAGAACTTATCCCAAGTATGCAAGACTGGTCCAACATTTGAAAATGAATTAATGTAATCAATCCATCATTTCAGTAGGCTAAAGAAGAAAAACCATATGATTACATCAATAAATGCTGAAAAATCATCTTCTAAAAATCCAGTTACTGGTGATAAAAGCCATCAGCAAACTAGAACTACAGAGAAGCCTCCTCAACATGACCAACAACATCTAAACAAATTCGTACAGGTGCTTGGGCGGTTTCGGTTTTTGCTGCAACTGTCCACAGAGGCTGGCTTCATGGGGTACCTACAGAAGGGTTCTGGGTCCCGGCTGCGAGATGAGGAGCCTGGGCCCATGAGAGGAGAAGTGATAAGTTACTCAAGTCACACAGCTAATTAAGTAGCAGAGCTGGAATTACAACTCAGGTTTCCTGCCTCTCAAGACTGTTGCAAAGAGTGTGCGGAAGCAAACCCCTAGTGACTTCTTAAAGCAAATCATTGGAAGGCCGGATGTGGTCAAATTAAACTCGGGAGTGGATTACTGAGGGGTCCTGGCTCACCTAAATGGCTATACAAATACAGCCATGGAGCATGTTAATAGACAGCTGAAGAATAAGTATGGGGACGCATCTATCCAAGAAACAATGTATTGTACGGAAGTACACAGAAGTGAAGGATGGGAAGACACCAAGGAAGCAATTCTTTTCATAGTTGGAATATATTTTTTATGAAATGTTTTCTACTTTTTGGTTCTTTTGTGATGCAAGTTGTCCTACCTTCATAATAGCTGGTGATTTTTTTCACTGACCCATGAGTAAGGTGATTGCTTAGAAGTATAGATTGAATTACAAAGAGCATTTCAAATTTTAAAAAAATAAATAAAATAAACCCAAATCTAACATCCTACTTAATGGTGAGAAACTCAAACTTGTGCACTAAAGTCAGAAACAAAGGGTCCCTTTTCACTACTGTTCATTGTCTTACTGAAAGTCATAACTAATGTCTTGGAAAGGCCAGGTATAGTGGCACATGTCTGTAATCCCAGCACTTTGGAGGCTGAGGAAGGAGGATCATTGTGAGTTCAAGACCAGCCTGGGCTACAAAGTCAGCTCAAGCCCAACCTGAACTGCACAGCAAGACCCTGTCTCAAAAGACAATAGTAATAATAATAACTAATATAATACAACAAGAGAAGACAATAAAATGTATGCATACTAAAAGGAAAAAATAAAACTGACTTTGCATATGACACGTTCATCTATGTAGAAAATCCAAAAGAACTGGGGTGATGGAAATAGAAACACTCCTAGAACCAATATATGATACAGGTTTCAGGATGCAAAAGTTAATACTCAAAAGTCAATCATTGTCCTATATATACACCAGCATTAAACAAGTAAATTTGCTATTAAAGCAAATAGCACTTGTATTTTTATCTACAAAGGAAAAACTTATGTATAATTGTGGCAAAGTAATTACCAATTTACCAAAGTAAAACTAAACTCTGATGAAAGATATTAAGAATTAAAAAAGCAGATAGAGGCTAATTCACTACTGTCAAGATGTCAGTTTCTTCCCAATTTGATCCATAGATTTAATGCAGTCCCAATTAAAACTGTCACTAGTTATTTTGTGGATATAGAGGGCCAAAAGACCCAGAACAGCAAATATAATATTAAAAAAGAAGAGCAAAGTTCAAGAACTGACACTACCTGACTACCAGACTTATTATAAAGCCATCGTAATCAAGAAATTATGGTATTGGCAAAAGAATAAAAAGATCGGGGGCCTGGCCCTAGCTCAGGCCTTTAAGTGGCTGCTTCCACAAAGCTGTCAGCCTCAGGTTGCTGGAGTTCGAACCTCACACCTCTCCCGCTGGCCAAAAGTGCCCTGAAGGCATTCGAGGAACAAAAAAAACAAAAAAAAACAAAAAAAAATCCTTATAAGAATAAAAAGATCAGGGCTGGTGAGATGGCTCAGTGGTCTAAAGCACCTACTTAGTACAAGCTAAGCTAAGCAAAAACACAGGGACCGCGGTTCAATCCCCCAGCACCACATGCCAGCCAGCCCCGCTCCCCTGGTGGGCTGAGCTGGCCACACACACACACACCCACACACGCAATAAATAAATGAAAAAAAAAAAAAAGAATAAAAAGATCAATGGAAAAGAATCAGAGGACTCAAAACAGACATAAGTACATTCAACTGAACTTTGGCAATAGATAAAAAGCAACCAAGGTAGCAATGCTAATATTTTGAACAACTAATGCCAGAACTGGACCTCCACATGCAAAAAGAAAAAAAAAAAAAAAATCAACCTAAGTAGACTCTACACCTTTCCAACAAATTAATTAAGACCTAAATTTAAATGCAAACCTCCTAAAAGATAAAATGCGAAAGAAACCTAGATGACCTTCATGGGGATGACCTGTTAAATATAACACCAATGGCAATATCAATGCAAGAAACAATTGGTATTATTGACTGAGAGAAAAACTTCGCAAAAGTCACACCTGATAAGGAACTGTTACATAAAATATACAAAGAACTCCTAAAACTCAACAATAAGAAAACTACTCAATTAAAATATAGGTAAAGACCTAAATAGACATCTCACAAAAGGAGATATAAAGGTAAATAATATGAAAAAGATGTTTAATACCTTATCATCATTGCAATGGCCAAAATACAAACACTCACAACACCAAATGCTAGTAAGGATGTGGAGCAACAGAAACTCTCACTCACTGTAGGCAGAAATGCAAAACAGTATAACCCCCTTAGAACACAATTTGGCTGCTTCTTACAAAATTAAAACGTTCACTTACAATAAGATCCAGTGATCACATTCCTTGGTATTTACCCAAATGAAATGAAATCTTTGCCTACACAAAAATCTGCAGATAGCATTTAGAAGCAGCTTTATAAATAACTGCCAAAACTTAGACACGACTAAGACATCCTTCAGTAGGTGAGTGGATAAACAAACTGTACTACATCCAGACAATGGCCTATTATTCGGCATTAAGAGGAAATGAGCTATGAAGCAATAAAAAGACATGGAGAAAAGTTAAATGTATATGAGTAAGTGAAAGGAGCCAATCTACAAAGACCATGTTCTGTATAATTCCAACTATAGCACATTCTAAAAAAGGGAAAACTATCAATACAGTAAAAATATTTGTGGTTGCCAAGGGTTGGAGGGGAAGATGAATAAATAGCAGAGCACAGAGGATTTTTAGGGCAGTGAAAGTGTTCTCTATGAAACTACAATCATGGGTATATGCCATTGTATGTATATTTCTCAGAACCCAGATGACGTACATCAAGAGTGAACCTTCGTCTACATTATGGAATTTTGGGCAATACTGATGTGCTGATACTGGCTCATCAAGGGCGGCAGGTGTACCACTCTGGTGGGAGCTGCTGACAGATGGAGAGATGAAGGGCGGGCCTATTCTTCCAAGAACCTAAAACTGCCCTAAAAAATAGTCTATTGGGCTGGTGAGATGGCTCAGTGGTCTAAAGCACCTACTTAGAACAAGCT
>NW_004524706.1:974311-986424 GCF_000260255.1 Octodon degus | reverse complement strand
GCTTTGAGGAACATAAAATATATTTCATCCCTTATAAAGACTTGGAAAATATTTATTTACAGAAAATATACTTAAGTCATATACCTCATAACATAACGTACAACTGCAACATATGTGCCAGAGATATGCTATTTATCCATTTTTTTTTTTTAATTTGTGAGTATTCGGCGGGCCAAGCACCTGTCCGGCAAGCACAAGGACCCAGGTTCAATCCCTGGTACCATGTGCTACACTAGCCCCAGAACTTCAGATGCACTGTGCAGGCCACTGAAACCAAATATGATGGCACATGACTGTAATCCCAGCACTGAGGGAGCTGAGACAGGAGGATCACTACATGTCTGAACTGCCCAAATAAATAAATAAATTTTTAAAATTTGTGAGCACTCAGGAACAGGCAGAAAAGTGCAAAATAAAAATTATTTATAGTAAGTAAACTCCAAAAAGTTTTTTCTCAATTTAGAAGTAGTTCAACATTTGATCAGGTCGGGGGCATAATTTGAGAACTTTTGGACTAGTCCAACTCTCTCATCTTTACAGAGGGAAAATCAAAGAGACCTTGATTTAAGTCAGTTCTCATCCCTGGTCTCAACTTCCTCATCTTCCAGCTCTGAAATCCTAAGATTTCCACTTATTTCTTCACTGACACTTAAGACAAATGGCTAGTCTACTTAGAAGCAGTAAAACATGAAGGAATGAGGAAGTATATTAAAATAAGGCACATGCTCTCATACTTAGTTCTCCAAATATTAATATCTTTGTATCTCCCAGAAATTTATTAAGGAATCCAAGAGAAAATCATAGACCTTAACCTTTCCTTGCCCCAATCTCACATCTGTAGAGCTTTACATTTTAAATGTGTAGAAAATCCCTATCATTTTGAAGGATATATTCTCAAACCTAACATATCTCTCAACAAAATGTGGTGAATATAATATCACAAGAATTTCAGACTGTGACAAGTACAAAGTAAAAGGTTGTGCTGAGGTGAAGTATCCAGAAACAGTACTTTATAGATGGCTGGCTTAATCCACAGCCAGTTAAAAGGACCTGTTCTGCATATGCTGAGATTCAAAATCTGTCATAGTAAAATTATATATTACATCATAGGCCTTCAGGGCTGCTCATAAATTGTTGGAATTGTAAATGCTAAAAACATTCATCCCCCTTTCTCAGCTCTAGCACCTACATAAATTTAGACAAGTCACTTACCTCTTTGTTAACTCACTTGAAAAAGAGCAATACTAGTGCCTACTTGGACTGATGGGCTGATTAGATAAGGGATACATATAACAAGCTTATAACAGGAGTCTGACACAAGTGCTCAAAAAAATGTCAGCTGATACCTCATGTGGGCCTTACAACTGAGAAGTACTTGCCTTCCCATGAATGGCAGGTAAGACACTTGTGTGTAGTGGAAAGAACAATGACACTGAAACCTAAAGGTTAGGCTCTGGATTGCTCACTGGTGACATCTGTGAGTCCTCTGACTTTTGGAGCCTTCATGTCAAAACTGGGGAAAATACTATTTCTATCAACTTACATTACTGCTATAACCATCCAAACAGGTTACACACATAAGATTGTGGTATACATAAAACATAATACAGATTAACCTTACTGTTCAATACGATACTGAGAGGCACTCTGGAATAGTGGTTAAGCAAGCAAGTGGTTAGAGTTTAGACTGCTGGAGTTCAAATCCTGGCCTTTCCACTTAGTAGCTGTATAACCTTGAACAAATTACCTCCTTTTACTCTGCCACTGTTTCCTTGTTGGTTAAATGAAGATAACTGTATCTATCCCATTAAATTGTTTAGAACCTTGAGTTAACATATGGAAAGAAAATAAGGGCCAGCCAAATAGATCAGCAGATTAAAGCATCTGCAAACAGGTGCACTGGACGGGGGTTCAATCCCTGGGCCTGCCATGGTGGGCCCCCCGCCCCAGGGTGCACTGACACTGGGCATGGTGGCGCGCACCTGTAATCCCAGCTCTTGGGAGACTGTAAACAGGTGGATAACCACAAGTCTGATCTAGTAGCGAGACCCTGAACACCCTGTGGACCCTTCCCTAAAATACAAAAAAAAAAAAGAAAGAAATTACAACAGTACCTGCTATATAGCAATGCTCAGAAAATGTCAGTTATTATTGTGATTTGGGGCACTTATTAACCTAAAGACAGCTCTCCTGCCTTGGCTGAGGTTTACAGAACAGACTATTTGCCTCACCCGCTGCTGGGCAGCTTGGGCCTCTCGGTGCCAATCCTCCACCAAGGCCACTGCCTCTTCCCCACTCTCAGGATGGCGTGCCTGCACCCAGCTCTGCACCTCCTGGGGTAAGATGGTCAGGAACTGCTCCAGCACCAGCAGCTCTAGGATCTGCTCTTTGAGGCGGATCTCTGGCCTCAGCCAATGACAGCAGAGAGCCCAGAGCTGGCTGAAGGCCTCATGGGGTCCAGCCGCATCCCTGTACTGGAACTGCCTAAAGCGCTGGCGGGAAGCCTCAGGCCCAGGGACAGGGTCACAGTCCTTCTCGGAGTTGGGTTCTGATCCCCATAAGTCCTCTTCCAGTTTCACAATCAGGAGGTCCTCAGACTCCGGTGTGGGAGAGGCTTGGGTCTCAGACTCCAAGGCTACAGCCATTGTCTGGCTTGGATGCTTCACTTCAGCTGTGCTGTCCTCATTCAATGACTTCCTGCATCTATGGTGTGTCCTTCAAGGGGATTTTGGGAGAGACACTGCTCCTCAAGGCTGTGAAAGTAAAAGAATAAAGGACAGAGTGAGCGAAAGGACCTAGGCACTTCACTTTCCTCACACCACCTCCCAGACCGTCCACCACCTCTACAAGGCACAGGGCACTCAGCAATGCACTTTTCCTTTAGGCAGGAAGTAAGACTACAGCCTGGCACAGAGCCAGCAGCCAGCGCACTCAGGAGAAAGATAGCACAGTGTTAAAGCCTTTGGGACTTGCCTAAACACCTCAGCCTGCACCAGCCCCCATGGTCTGGCCTGAAGCCTTCCTTTTGCACACGTACAAAGTCTGTCCTTCCCTCAATTGGGTTTTAAAAGTCACACTCTCAAAAGAAGAAAAATGAGAAACGAAGAAAAAAAGGAAACAAAGCTTTTGTAAATAAGGAGGGAAAGGAGTTGGAGGGAAATGAAAAAAAAAGAATCAAATTATATCACGTACAGGTACAAATTCCCTATGATGAATATAATAATTTTATATACTTAAAATGTACCAATAAACTTAATTTAAAATAAATAAATAAATGTCACCCCTTCCATGATCCCTTTTCTTCTAGACCTTAAATCTTGGTGTTCCTCATAATGTTCTTCTGTGAAGTCCCTTTCACATCCTATACTCCCTATTTGTCCTCCCATGTATTGGGGATCATTCACCACGAGTGAATAATTCATCATTTATATTCACCTTAGGGAGTAGTACATGCATATATTTTGATTATTTTTTATTCTCCTTCCCCTCCCCACCCATCTCTCTTCCTCTCTAAATTCCCTTTTCCCATTTTCATTTTTTTGTTATTATTAGTTCATACTTATGCATATAATGTTTATGGTCATTGTGCCTATTTGACACATGTGTGTGACATGACTTGAATCTTTTTATTTCCCCTTCCCATCCCCACGTCTTCCCATCCCCTGCTCTTGGTTTCCCATTTGCAAAATATTTATCTCTCTGTTTCATTCTATCAAACTTTCATTTTGCTCTTTATTTGGCCTTATTCAAGTGAGAGATATCCATTGTATTTAAGCTTGTGTGTCTGATTTATTTCGCATTATATTTTTCAGGTGTATCCTTTTGTGTGTGTGTGTGTGTGTGTGTGTGTGTAGCCAGGGATTGAACTCAGGCCCTCGCGCTTGCCAGGGAAGCACTTATTCCACTGAGCCATCACCCTGGCCCCAGGTGTATCCATTTTTTTGCAAATGTCTCACATTTATCCTTCCTTATAGCCAAATAGTAGTCCCTGTGTGTAGATACCACATTTTCTTTAGCCTGTTGATGGACATACAAGCTGTTACCAGGATTTGGCTATTATGCATTATGCTGCTATAAATATTAGTATTCATATGGCACTGTAATATGACATCTAACAGATGATTCTCAAAACTCCAGCCAGAGCTGTCTCTAGACCCTAACATCCAAATACCTACCAAATAGTGAAATCATGAATGGTCAGCTAATAATGCTGTGTCATGAAGCAAGGGTCATAACTAATCCTTTTCTATGCAGAGTAGATTTTAAAAAAAGAATAAATGACATTCCTGGGCTAGAGAGATAGCTCAGCCATCTAAATGCCTGCCTGGCAAGCGCAAGGCTGAACACCAAAACCAGGCATGGTGGCACATGCCTGTAATCCCAGCACCGGGGAGGCCAAGACAAGAGGACTACTATAAATCTAAGCTGCATAGCAAAACCCTGTATCAAATAAATAAATAATGACATTCCTGCTCATGGGAGAGGAATTCCTTTCTTCTCTTTTATGTTCATCTCTCTAGGACATGTACTATGAGATAGATAGATATAGATATAGATATAGATATAGATATAGATACAGATATAGATATATCCTCCCTGATAGTACCCAGGCTGGATTACCTGAGAAAATAACTCTTTAAGACTAGTTAGCATGATATAAAGCATGGCCACTCAAAGGAGGCTACTAGCTGCTTCTAAGTAGCAACAACTCAGCTGAACTGTGAGTGGAGAGTGGGTAATTTTGCATTATAGGCTGTCTGGATTGTCCAGTAAGGAAACAAGGCAAAAGTGATTTTAAAAAGTAAAGGCTGTCCCAAAGACCTTCACATACTTAGGAAGAGGCTGGCAGCACAACTCATAGCTACCAGGCAATTTCCCCGATTACCCTTCTGCTACCCACCCAAATGACACTTCCTCTAAAAAAGGGTCTTAACACATACGTATCATACCCTATCCCCTTCCCCACTGTCCAAAAATTGCCTCCCTGATTCTCTCTTCCTTCATAAAGTGGCTGGTACATATATATCTAAAATGTTATCCTACACTATTATAGTTACTTATTCAACAACTCACAGCCTATTTTGACTGGATCACTAGGGCCAGTACTTACTTTATTCTGTATCCAGTCCTCAACTCAATGTACGATAGCAGAGCCATTAAAACATTTTGTTGCCTTTTATCAAAATGGTAAATCTGGTATATCAAGAGCCTAATGGACATGGACTATGGAACATTTACAATTTTTATTAAACTAAAAAATTAACCTTTCATAATTTTTTTAATGTATTTGGTACAGGGTCTCACTATGCAGCTCCAGCTCATAGTGATCTCCTGTTTCCAACCTCCACAGCACTGAGTTTAAAGGTTTGTGCCACCACACCCAGACTCTGTGGCTGGCTCAGTGCATCCCAGGGGTGCAGCCCACCTGGCATGTGGTGCTGGGGATCCAACCCCAGTCCCTGTGCTTGCCTAAACAGGCAATTAGTCTGCTGAGCTATCTCATTGGCCCCATAATTTTTCTTTAAGCCACTGCTTTACTGATGGACTAGACTAGATACATTTGATCTGATCTAGTTTACTAGTATTCACATAGTAAAAAGTATGTACTGTGCTATACTGAGAGCTATAGACCCAGCAGTAGCTAGGACTGACAATCACCATCTTCATGTCCTGTGAGACAGTAAGTAAACAAGCAAAACATCTGTGTTCCTGCATAAAAATGCAAATGAGCACGTGTGAAGTGAAATGAAGTGGGAGGGAGCTGTGAAAACTACAGATACCAGGGAAAACAGACCCGGCACACACCAGGACATTCCAAGTTTTCCAAAAGAAGCTACAACTATGGATTACATGTCGATACCCAACTCAAATTTATTTCAAATACTGAGATTAAATAAAGCATGATGGCTAAAGTCATTCACCACAGGCTGCCCCTTTGCGACCTTCCAGCTAAATGCTTTCAATATCCAGAATAATCTAGAAATGGTACAGATCCCACGCCCCAAAGATGAAAGCTGGGTGCTGACAACCATCAAGATCAGGATCCCTTTTAAAACAGAGAAGTTGAAAAGCATCTTAGGTGCTAAGACTGGGAGTATGGATATGGACAAGAGGAGCTGATCCTAACCAGAGTATATAATAGGAAAAAAAAAAATTCTCCCCACAACCAGCAAAAAGGCCAAGACAAGACTGTGGCCTACAAATACAAAAAACTCAAAAGATCCCAATGGCCCTCAGGCCCACTTGACTGATGGTCTAAGCTATGGCTTAAAGCACACCAACCTCATATGACAGGGTTTAAACCAGGGAGAGCAAATAAGTTTTGCTTAAAGCAAGAACTTCAATCAACCAGAGGTGGCTGTCTACAGTACTATGCTGAGAAGTCTGAGTTCCAAGTGAATATATACTGTAACCCATAAACCATGACTGACAGACACATAGGAAATGGAAGTGAAAGTATAAATTCCATGTCATTTTCTATCCTTAGTTTAAATTTCGATAGGCTCTGAATTAGTTTCAGTTTCCAGCAAACAATTCAGGAAGGCAAAACACTGAAACTTATGGCCCTGGAGATCCACTAGTCTTTAATTCCAGCATAGCAAAGCTTACCCTAATGGTCTCTGGTCACACAATCACCGAGTATTCACTGACTTACTTGAATTAACATCAAGTATGTACTGTTGCAGACTGAGCAGTGAGGAAATGATAACTTACAACTGTACTTGTAAAGTGATAGTCTAGTGGAAGGAATTTTTAAGTCACAGATAATTATGATAGCATGTGGTAAATACTGTAAGAGAAGTTATGGGAACTGGGGGTGAGACAGGACTTAATCTGTTTAAGAGAATTGAACAAAGTAACCATTGAGTTGCTTCTTCAAAGAAGATTGGGTCTCTCAAGAGAACTAGGGGGAAGGTATTCTAAGCAGAGAAAACAGTATATATAATAGTAGTAAACCAAATGGCCTACCCAGAAAATAGTGGGAAACTGGACAGCCCTCAAGCATGGGGTAGATGCCGATTAGGCTCCAAAGGGAGTTTATGAAGGGTCCAGATACAAACTAAGATGTTTAGATTTAACTCAATGTGTGATGATAGGTATTTAAGAGGCAGAACTTACAATTAGATTTGTGGGTTAAACAGGTCACACTGGCTACAGCATGTTTGTCCATACTGGGAAAATTAAAAAGGTGACTTCAACAAAATCCCTGATGTGAAAGGGGCAAGTTAAAGACATTAAACAAGCAAAGACATGAGGGTCATTGATATGGACGAATGCAAGAGGAATCAGCAGATAAAGTAGGCACGTAGGGAAGGTGGATGACAGTTCCATTCATTTCCATCAGGCATAATGAAAGAAGCGCAGGTGGGGCAGAACACAACTGCCAGCACCACCCACTAGGTTCTACATACAAGTAACTAACAACCACTAGAGAAGCCATCGAATTAGGTATGTTTGTTCTAAGCGGATAGGTAAAGGCTGAAATACTTTCTTTTAAAGATCTGGCTCTCAGTTTAGGCCTTCGTATCTTCACTTCTTGCCAGGGCCCCAGAACCCTCTGTCATTCCCTCTGTGCTCTCCAGTCTTTAACGTGACTCTCCTGCCTCCTAACCCTCTCTCTCCGCCTCACCTACGGGCCTTCTCGAAGCCCGGCCTCACTCCCGCGGCCCTCTCTGTAGCTCTTCATCTCCGACCCCTCTATGACCCTTGCCATCACCGGACGCTGCATCTCCTGACCGCCCTCCACCCTCCACCCCCGCACAGAAGCTTCTCTGCCGCTCTCACCTTCCCCGGCCCCCCGTGACACCACCACCACCTCCTAAGCCTTCAGCCCAGTGCCTGCTTCTCGGCTGCCCCCGCCCCGCCACCCGGACTCACCCACCAAGACACCCACTTCACAACAGGGCGGAAGTGCTCCAGGGCACGCGCAGGGAATGCTGGGATGCGCAGTCCGGACGGCGCCACCCTGGGAGCGGGGCACCTGGAACTACAACTCCCAGGAGGAACCGCGCGAGCGCGGGTGAGTGGCTCCCTCCGTGCGGGGACTTTGAGATGTCGTCAACCAGCAGATGTGCCATTTTCCCACAACTCTGGCACCGGAACGAATCGAAACAGGTTCAATGCCTGAGGCGGGGCCTTTTGAGATCTAGACCTCTTCTGTTGGCTCCGTAATAACGGGGTAGGCGGGCACCAGAGCCCAAGGGGCGGAGCCTATTGAGGGGACGCTGATCTCGGAAGACCTGGAGGAATCATCTCAGAAACAATAAGATATAGAAAGAGGATTACTACAGGTGACCAGGGTGGAGGGAAGGAGACAAGAAGACAGTTGCAGCTTCCATCTTCAGCTCACAGCTAAATTGCCGTGGATTTGGATGAATGTTGACCCTCCTTCCTCACCTGAAAGATAAGGACAATTATAACATCCATGTCACCGGCTTTTGGTGAAGTTGTAATGAGATGATAATCCCAAAACAATTATTTCAGGGCTCGGATCCAAATAATATGCAATAAATGTTAGCAGTTATTATGTAAATCCGTTGAGACAGCGCCTGGCACTTCGTGGGTGTCAGAAGAATGTGAACCGTTATTACTGAAAAATAGAATATGCTGTCGCTTGGTGCCACTGTGAATATGAGGTATGAGCAATCTAACATGGGGTTGAGACTGTGGATTTTATAGTCACGTGGATCCAAGGTCTAGCCCGCCTACTTCCTAGCTGTGTGGCCTTAAACTATTGCATTGTTTTTGTCTCTGATTTTCTCACCTGTAAAATGTGAGTGGCATGACTCAACCTACTGGGCAGAGGATTGTAAAGATCAAATTAGATGATAAAGGCATAGTCTCAGGAATCCTGCTGCTGTGTCTGAGACTTAATTCAATCAGGATGCATACTTTGCCTGCACACTGAATACGAAACCTTGAACAAATCACTTCACTTCATTGTGCCTCAGTTTCCTTATCTGGAAAATGGGAGTTATACTAGTATTTTCCTGGCAAGCTTGCTGAGAGGAATAACTGAGAGGAAGTATGTAGAGATTGGCATATGTATTACCATTGGCTACAATTATATTTATTGATGGCTTTGAGATTTTGAGCAAATTGTCAGTGCCTAGCATATGGTAGGAGCTCACTACATGTTGGCTAGTGTTAAAATCGGAAGAAATGTGTATCTTAGTTTTAATAACCCCGTTCAAATTCCTTCTCTTCTGTGACCCATGTTCCAGCTTACTTAGATAACAGCTCCTGTGATTTTCTTCAGTGAACCTAATATCCTATTAACACTCCTTGTTACTGAAGTCTCCCAACAGCCCTATCAGGGTAATGTTGTTATCTCCAGTTTACAAAGATGAAAGGAAGGGCTCAGAGAAATAAGGTGATTCCCTCAGGGTATGGAAGCAGTAAGTGGCTGAGTTTGGACCCCTGTGATGTACCTCCAAAGATGATCTCTCTCACATTCCATGAGTAAGACCCCAAAGGCAGAGAGAGGACAGAGTTTGGGAAGGGAGAGACAGTGCAGCTATAGAGGGAGACATTTGAGAGAGTGTCAGGCCCTAAAATTGGGAAGGCAGCTTTGAGGATCAGATAAGGACTTCTGCTTCAGGCTGGGAAGAAAACCACCATTTGGACACAAGAGGGCGCCCGTCGCCCTAGAGCCAGCCTGGAATTGTTCTGTGATTTCCCCTGGCCCACGCACTTCTAAAGCCTGGCATTCTACCCAGAGAAAGGCTAAAAAAAAAAGTCTCCAAAGATGCAAAGTGCCCTGTCCAGTGTCATAGAGAAATAAATGAAAGAGCCTGAATCAGTTCTAGGTTCTTGCTGGTGTGGTTCCCATGAAATTTTAATTTGCGAACATTCTGTCCAGTTCCTCATCAAAACTCCCCCTGCTCTTGACCTGCACCACACTCCAAGCATGCAGAAGAAAATGAAACAGATCCGCTCCCTGCCTCCAGGGCCTGATCTCTAAACTTTCCCAGTCAAGCATCTCATGAGTAAAACTCCTAATCAAGCACACCTTTGAATTTTGAAGTGTACACTTCCAACATCTGTGTATTTATTTTATAGTACATAAATATTTTATTGAACCTTTATATGCATTATGAGGTCTTGCTGTTAGTGCTTTTTAGACATATTAGCTGATTTAATCCTCACAAAGTCCTTTCAGGGAAGGTGTAATGCTTTCCTGTATTACAAAACAGGAGGGCTGGCCAGATAGCTCAGCAGATTAAAGCACCTGCCTAGGCAAACATAGGGACTAGGTTCAATCCCCTAAGTGCTCTGCCTGTCCCCCACCCCCACCCCGGGCCACACTAAGATGACAATTCTGGTCTCCCCCCCCACCCTATCCCCCACCCCCATCACACTGAGATGACAACTGAGACTGGGCATGGTGGCATGAGCCTATACTCCCAGCATCTGGGAGGCTGAAAACAGGAGGATCACTATGAGTCCAATCTCTACAGTGAGACCCTGTAGACCCTATACTAAATACATTTTTTTAAAGGAACAGAAAAATTAACTAACATAACTAAGCTACCTGGCTACAAAGCAGACAGTCTAGTTTTAGAATAAGGTGAGATTCTTAAAAGAGAGAAAAGTCATAACATTTTCTTTCAAGCCCCAATGGATCACCCTATAAACCTGACTGTGGAGACCACTGCACTGGGGGCTCCCAGGTCTATGGTCAGTCTTTTTCAACAGAGGTGCAGAAAGTTGAGAGTGCTCAGGGGAACAGCTTATCTAGGACTGGAGGCAGGGAAGAATTCTAGAGAACGTGAAGGCTGAGCTGAATCTTTAGGGATGCTTAGGAGGTTCCCAGGTAAAAGATGATCTTCAGAAGAGTGTTCAGAGTGACGGTTTCCAACCATCACGCAGGACCTGTCCAGTCCAAACCCAGGAGCAGTGTAGTGAGACCCTCCTCCATGTCCTCGGGACCCCACCACCACTCCACAGCCCCCCACACACACTTTCACACACCCGCTGAATTAGTGAGAACTTCTGCCGCGTTCTTGGGACCCCCAGATCCAGCACTAGCCCAAGCCCAATGAGTGTGTGGGAGAGCTTCCCCTCTCCCCTACTCCCCTTGTCTCCTTCAGACTCAGCTCAGGCCTGGGGTGAAACTCTGCAGCAGTCCCTGCAGAGAGAGTAGGGGACAGAACCACCCAGCTAGTCCAGGAGCAGAATATCTTGCCAGAGAGGCACAACAGGATCACTCCCAAGGGCTGCAGCAAGAAGGAGCTGAGCACAGCTGCCAGACCCAAGCCAGGCACAGCTGGATAAATTCAAACTTTGTAGATCTGCACCTGAATTTCAGTAGGTGCTAAGGTCAAAACTACCTCAAAGCTCTACAACAAAGACAGTGCTATTCAAAATGACAATGAGAAGGAGCAAAAGGCAATCTCAGACCCCAAGCCCACCCATGATAAGTGCAGAGGACACTAGCACAGAACAAACTGGGAATCACATAGCTGACATCAATGAATCAAGAGCTTCTGAAATAAAGAAACAACTGCAGAAAGGTATAGAGGAACTCAGATTGGAAATAAAAAAAAAGAAATCTGAATTAATCTGCAGTAAAGAATCAAATGCAGAAACATATGGAGGAAACCCACTGCCCACCCAGAACAAGTGCAGAGTATGCTAGCCTACCTGAAATGTATGAATTAATAGCGTTAAAAGTAAATAAGCAACAGTAAAAAAAAGATATAGAGGACCTCCAAGCGGAATTATTTTCTGAAATAAAAAAAGAACTCTCAGAACTCAGAGCATCTGAGGTAAACAATCAAATACAGAAACATGGAGGAAACCCAATCTGAAAAAACCTTCTACAGTAAAAGAATTAATAACTGCTTATAAAGAAGACATTGATTTAAAAAATAGAGATTAGAAAAATGACAGATTCCTTGAATGAGCAATACAGGAAAGAAATAGATCATAAAAAGAAGAGTCAAAGAGATATAGAGGAAATTAAAATCTCAATCACAAGCTTGCAAAACCGTTTAAGTGAAAGTGAAGACAGAGTTTCAGATCTTGAAGATGCTGGTGCAGCTAGTAAAACAGTAAGAAAAGATCTCTTAAAAACAACTAGGATGCAGGAAAAAATAATCCATCACCTG
>NW_004524706.1:950511-959797 GCF_000260255.1 Octodon degus | reverse complement strand
AAAAAAATCTTGACAAATAAGTACTCAGACAGAGGTCTGCTCTCTAGAATTTATAAAGAACTAAAAATCACTAGGGCCCCAAAATTTAAAGACCCAGTCCAGAAATGGGCATCTGAGATGAACACACACTTCTCAGAGGATGAAATTTAAAAAGCAAATAAATATATGAAAAAAATGCTCCACATCACTAGCCATCCCTGAAATGCAAATTAAAACAACATTGAGATATCCTCTCACCCCAGAAAGAATGGCTATATAAAGAAATCAACCAACAACAAATGTTGGAGAGGCTGTGGGAAAAAGGAACCTTTCTCCACTGCTGATGGGAATGTAGACTGGTGCAACCATTATGGAAATCAGTGTGTAGACTCCTTAAAAAACTAGGACTAGAAATCCAATTCAAACCAGCTATTTCCTTACTGGGAGTTTTCCCGGAGGATCTGAAAACATCATATCATAGTGATATATATGTACCTATGTTTATAGCAGCACAATTTGTGGTAGCCAAATCTTGGAAACAACCAAGATGCCCATCACATGAGGAATGGATGAAAAGACGTGGTATTTTTATACAATGGAGTTATGCTCAGCTATAAAGAAAGATAAACTTGAAGTCTTTATATTTAAGTGGATGCCACTGGAAGAATACTCATAAGTGAAATAAACCAGACATTTATGTGTAGATATCATATAGTTTCCCTAGTATAAGAACTCAAAAGAAGAAATACAAATACAAAGGTATAATACAATTAAAAGGAAAGCAAGAATTTGAGGACTAGACAATGAAGAGAGAGCAAGGAGAAGAGCTAGGAAACATGACAGAGGCAAGCCATACAGTTATATATAGAAGATGGGTAAGGCAATGATCCTGAGAATCTTCACAAGGTTTTCAAATCTAGCAGTTAATTGGAAGGATTCTCACCCTGACTAACTATATATGCTAACATCTGTGAACTAAGCAACTGCACTGAACATGGCAATTTGTAATATTAGGTTCATGCATGGAGTGCCTGTCATTCTGGTCTTCTGAGTATGTGCTACTTATCATGACACACTGGTTGCTGCCATGCTGTCCCTTGGGTAGATGACTGTTTAAAAAGGAAGTGGGTGGTGAATGAAGGCAGGAGACAGGAAAAGGAGTATTGCAGGAGTGTCCTGCTACAATGTTGTGTACAGTTAGATTTCTGGACTTACGTGTAAACATATACAATTCTTTATTCCTATTTTTTAAATAAATTTTAATTTCTTAATTTTTTCATCATATTCTTTAGAGACTTAAAGTTTAACATATCAATACTTCATGAAAAATACCTGTTCCATGTTATGCCTAAGATGTTTGATATTGAGACAGATAATGAGGTTAAGCTCAACAGCCTAGGTTGTATGGTAATAACAATAAGCTTCTCTTCTGGAGGGTTAACAACCTAAGTTTGCAGACAAAAATTAGGGAAAATGGAGGTCCACAAGGAAAGCCAACATTTTGGCCCTAACCTTCTAAGGTCAATTAAGATTCAGCACATATGAGAACTTGTACTGTAACATCATGTAACTTAGTTTTGTCACAAATTTTCTGATCAAGGAGATTATGGGGCCAAAGAGGAAAGTGATTGATGATGTATAATGTGCCTATAGAGAGTTACATAGAGAGAAAACATTTTCTCAGGCTTTCACATAGAGCATATTGGCCAAGCAATGGCCGTGACTCATCCACATGGCAAAGCATCTACAAACTGAGGTACAGGCTCTCAGGATAAGTCCTGAAGGGATTTGACTGACCTTATTAGATCCAAAAGCTATAATTCTTGCTGCATAGGTCTTGCTTTATCTTGGTATTAACCATCCAACAGAAAAGTATAAAAACAAAGTATAATAAGTAAAGCCATGTTGTTATGTCAAGCTGTAGGGGACTCAGGTCAACAACTTCTGACATTGCCAGTCAAGTGGAAGACCCAATACTATTATGGACTACTGTACTATTTTGGAATATTTTGTTGAGTTCACACACCTATAATATTTAAATGATGGAACTAAACAAAAAGAAGGGATGTAGATGAATGACCATTTTGTATCTGTGTATTCAAAAGGATTAGGATATATAGCTACATTCTCTTAATTCAATGAATAGAGTGATTTGTTCTAATAGTATTTGTAAATAGGATATCATGTCTGCATCTTGTACAACAAATAACCACTAGGAAGACAAAATGCAATGTGTTAATTATTGAAACTGTCCTACCAATTTGATTTGAAACTGTCTCATTGCTATTTGTTTCTCAATAAAATTATGGGGGGAAAATATTTCCAACCAAAGGGGATCAGTCTGCTGTCTTCTGGCCAACTGTCTGGTCCCCAGCCACCAATCCCTGTATCACCCCAGATCATGGAAGGCTCCCTTAGCCCTTCCTTGAAGATGTCATTGAATTTGGCCTCATCCATCCCAAGTTCCACAGTTTAGCAGTGCCCAGAGCCCATCCTCCTTCTTTCCCCCACATGCCTCATGAATTCTTCTTGCCTTATTTACTCCAGGCTACAACTTCTGTGACCCAGTAGTCCCTTTACCCCCACCTCATGTGGGTTTCCATTTTAAAAAAAAACAAAAAGAAAGACCTCATCAAGCCAAGTATTTCATAGATTTAATAAATGTACTGAAGATAAAAGGAGAACTTGAGATCCCATAGGGTACCACATGGCCACTTACCATCTCCCAGTTTTTTTATTCAGCTGCTAGAGGCTCCTAGCATCCCTGTTCCCAGCATTTGGTCCCCATCAAACCCACAGCTCCCCCTACTCCTGCTGGAAACTGAGTTCAGCCTTACAAATCACACATGTCTATTCTCTCCCTGCCAGGATGACAGTTTTTCCTGCCCCCACCCTCCAACACACGTGCCTCTTTCTTGGCTACCCCAAGCTTCCCCAGCCTGGTCTTCAGCCAAGCCCAGAATTCATCCCTCTTGTCCTGCTTGGGCCACAAACAGTAGTCTCCTCGGCGGAGCAGCCGGGCCAGTCTGTGGTAGCGGGGGAGCTGGTGGCGAGAGATGTGCTCCAGGAAGACCACCAGCAGCACTGGGGGATGTGGGGCAGCCAGGAGGAGGGAGGTGGCCAGGCGGAGCTCCAGGCGGCAGCGAGGTGTGTGCAGGGCCTGATGACTCAGCACGCAGAGGGTTACACGACTGCCTGCTATGCTGTCGGCCACATTGTCAACCACATCCTTGCCTGGCTCAAAATCTCGCTCAGGGAGGCAGAGGCACAGTCCCTGGCCAGCAGGAGGGCAGCCCTCCAGAACAGGCAGCAGCTCCTGTATTACCCAGTCTTGGTCTTGCCTGCAGTGGGACACAAACACATCATAGAGGAACCTCTTGCCCTCATCCTTTCGACCCCTCAGACCTTGGAACCAAGCCCTGATCCACGCCTGGACATAGAGGCCCCAGGAGTTCCTGGCTTCCTGGAGGAGGGGCAAGGAGAGCAGCAGAAGCAGCAAGGTAGAACTGCCCCAAAAAAGTTCCAACTCCAAGGTCTTAGGGCAGTGACTCCAGAGAAAGGGGAAAAGGGGCTTCTTGGATCTGTCTCCTTCTTCTGAGGGGCACATGGTATTTGATGACACATATGTGTATGTTCTAGGGGACCGCTCCAGCCAAGGTCCTGCCCAGGCATTGGCACACTTGCAGGCCAAGGACGAAGTCAGAATGTACATGTACTGAGGCATCTGAGGACTATATTCCCACAGGCTGTCATCCAGCACAAGGCCTTCCTCCCAGTCTAGCACTAAGGCCTGGAGACTGCTGAGGCCTTGGAAAGCAGCAGCTGACAATGTCTCCAACCCCGTGTTAGCCAGCTGCAGCACCTGAAGCCTGGGCAGCTCACCCACCAGCTCCTCCAGCCGCACTGGACGGGGCTGTGATCTGAACTTCAAGCCCTTCAGCTTCAGCTGCTGGAGGCTGGGCAGCCCTGTGATACGGCAGGGCCTGGGGCTGTGCCCATCTCCCTGTACTGTCAGGGACTGAAGGCTGGGGAGCTGCCAGAGGAAGAATCTGGAAGTGTCCTGAGAACATAGAGCCTCCAAACTACTGCCAAGCAGGAAGAGTTGATGAAGAGCAGGGAAGATCCTGGAGATGTTCTGGGTCCCCAGCTGTAGTCCCCAGCCTTTTAAAGTCAGGGTTTGTAAGGCTGGAAATACATTAGGCAACAACTTCCAATGCTTCATGCCTGAGCCAGCATGAAGTTCCAAGCTGGTCAGCATTGGGGGCAAGGACAATGTCATCCCAGCAGGGGCAGAAGGAAGCTGTAGTGTTAGGTTGTGCAGATTCTCTGGACCCCAGAAGTCCCAGGTTGAGTCCAACAAAATGTGGGTATCCAGCAGATAGAGGGTGGTCAGTGAAGGCAGAGAAGTCAACCAGCCCTCACTCAGCTCTACCAGTGGATTTGTATTCAAGTGCAAGATCTCTAGCATCCCTAGGCCCTGGAATACCTGTCTATCCAAGAAAGTCAGCTGGTTTTCCTGAAGTAGCAGGTGTCGCAGGTTGGGCAGACAGGAGAAGGTGGCTGGGAACAGGATGCGCAGCCGATTCGCAGACAAATTCAGGGTCCACAGTCCTGATGTACCTTCTGTCTCATTTGTGCACAGGGTGACATTCTGCAGTTGGTTACTGGCCAAGTCCAGTTTCTGAAGCTTGGGCATGGCTGCTAGGAAACCCAGTGGCAGTTTAGTGAGGCTATTAGAACGAAGACCCAAGGTCTCCAGGCTGTGGCAAGAAGCCAGGGCTCCCAGAGATATGTCCCTTATTTTATTTCTTTCCAAATTCAGCTCTTGCAGCTCAAAGTGGGTGATTATCTCAGCTGGAAACTCAGTCATGGCAGTAAACCTCATGAACAAAGCATTGAGCTGTTGAAGCCCCAGTCCCAGCACTGCAGTTGCCTCGATCTTCATATGGCTCAGGGACAGAGTCCTTACCTTGAGGCCTTGGAGGGCTCCCGGATTGGCCATCTTCAACCTACTGTTCATTGACAAATCCAGTGTGTCCAGGGTCCAGGCATCTCCAGAGGAGGGGTCACGTGCCAGATCTGGAAAGATGTCAGCCAACTCCCCCATATCCTGAAGGCAATTATGTACAATAGCCAGCTGCTTCAGAGTGGGAGGCAGCTGGACACTCAAATTCCTGTCCAGGCAGGGGCCTGAGAATTGAAGAGTCTGGAGAGATCTCAGATCATTAAAGGCATTAGAGGGTAGAAAGAGGCATTTCTGGCCATGACAAGATTGGAAAGAGAGTTTCTGAAGCTGCCTCAATCCCTGAAGAGCTCCTGGCAAAAGTTGGGTGAGACACAGGTTCAACTTCAGGACCTTGAGCCCAGGCAAGGTAGAGAAGGCATCCTGGTGCAGAACAGAAATAGAACCACTGAGACAGAGCCCCTCCACATTCTGAGGCACAATATGCAAGGTCTGTGTCAGGTTGGTCACTGAGATGCATGAAACAAGAAGAAGCAGGGAAGAGTCCAGGGAGCATAAAGTGAAGAATCGGGAGACCAGAGGCAACCGGGTACCTTCAGTCATCTGGCAGTTGGAAATATTCCAACCTGAGGTCAGAGGAAGGATCAGGAGCAGACCAGATAGCAGCAAGTGCTTATCCATCTTTGCTCTGGCTCAGTCCACCAAGAACTGGAGCCACTCTCACTTCCTTTCCCTCTCTCAGAGAGGAACCCAGGCCCACCCTAACCCTCTGCACATGCACATGCCCAGTACTCACAGCAGAGGCAGGATACACCCCTCCCAGTTTGCACAGGAGGTCTGCAAGCAGAGTAAAGGACCACAGTGCTTCCCAACAGTAGAACTACTGGGGAGCTGGACGGAAGGGTGGGACGATAGGAGGAGAGGCTTACAGCTGAGGCTCCTGGGTCAGGGAGCAGAACCACACCACTGGTAGGGCCCAAGTCTCACTTCTCTGTAGTGAGAAAGCAAGAAGTTTTTCCAAGCATAAGATTTCAAGCCAGAGAGCCAGGATATCTCTCCACCAGTATGCTGGGGAGAGCATTTCAACTCAGGTTCCTCTTTTATAAAATAGACATACTAGCACCATAGGATCATGGAAAACTACAAATTGTGACTGCCCACGCAGCTCTGTAACTTCGCAGGGTGAGGAGTGTGAAGAGCAGGGAAAAGATGAAGAAATGAAGACAATATACAAAAAGCTGGGATCAGACGGAGTCCTCTCTCAGGACAGGAGCAAAGAAACTGCTCAACCATGGAAGCCCATGTGACATCCCTCTGCCTAGCAGCCCATTGTGTGGATTGCCTCAGACCCTGGTGTTCCTTGACAGGAGCAGCTGGTTCACGTGGCTTGCCTCAGGCGCTGTTTATTCTCGGACCAGTCTTACCACAGGCATGTGAGCATTCTCCAGGGGGTGTGTGATCATTCTCCAGCTTCAGCCTCTCCCCACATGGGTTTCACTCCACATCACTTCCTTTACTCCATCTTTCCCTGACTTCTATAGAAAAAGAGTTCTTAAGCAAAAGAAAGAGCAGATGTTTTGTAAACAAAATAGTACATCACAATTTTGTCACTGTAGACATCTTGCAATGCTCCACACAGAAGAGTCCAAGCTTCACCTGCAAGTACTGAGAGATTCTTATGCCCCTTCTATGCCTGGGCGAGATCTGAAGGTCTCCATGGCCTTGTCTTTAAAATGCACTACTAGGACCCAAGGGAGAGAAGAAAGAGAAAAAGAAAACAAGTTCCGGTTATCTCAAACAATGCAGTAAAACATTCAATATAAGTCAACATTTGTTCATAATTTTAAAAAATAATAAAGAAAAGAATTCCTTGAGTTACAAAAGGGCACCTATCACAGATCCACAACACATGTAATTCTTTTTTTTTCTTTTTTTTTTTTTTCAGAACTAGGGATTGAACTCAGGCCCTTGAGCTTGCCAGGCAAGCACTTATTCTACTGAGCTATCTCCCTGGCCCCATATGTAATTCTTAATAGTGAACAATCCATTGCATTCAACTTAAAACCAGGAATGAGACAACTATAATTATTTCTGCTCAATATAATGAGAGCTTAAGCCAAGGAAATAAGGAAATAAAAAAAAAAAAACCACAGAAATTAAGAGTGCTAGGTTCAGGCCCTAGTGTGAATTGCTAAAATGATTGTGGTGGTCACCTACTATGGCAGTGCCCTTAGAACAAAGGCCTATGCTCCCAGGACCACCTCCTCCTTCTTCTCCAACTTAGCCCAGGACATAATTTACTTTCACCCTTCCTGCTGCCTCAGGGAAGACCCCCAGTCAGCTCCCTCAGATATATCTAAACACAGACCCTTCAAATCCCACCTCTGGCAAAAGGCCATAACAGCCTCAGCCTTCTTTGTCTAGTCCAGAGAACTCCTTGACCTCCCCAAATTCTCTCCGTGTCCTTAAAAACAATAAGGAACCTTTCCCTTTTTCCTTCTGCCTGTTTCTCTGCTGTGCCGTTCACCTGAAAAAAAAAAATTATCAAAGAGTATTTTAAAGGAAGAAACACAGGCCAAATGTGAAGGTGCACACCTGGAACCCCAGCACTTACAAGGCTGAGGCAGCAGGACTGCAGTAAGTTTGATGCCAGCCTGGACTACATAATGAGTTCAAAGCCAGTCTGAACTACATAGTGAGACCCTGTCTTAAAAATAAGGAAGAAATACAAAGGGTCACCATGTATAAGATGCTATGATTGTTTACATAAGAAATCTCAGAATTTATATTAAAACTAAAGAATACTTAGCAAAAATACTGAATAATATAAACATTTTTAAAACTTTCTAATATACCAGCATTAGTTAGGGTCTCAACAGACAGCAGTGCATTCAAATTAGGATCTTGTAAGAATTTTACGTGCAAAGGAACTAATCACAAATATATTATCAGGTGTGGAGTTACTGAAGGACAAGTCAGACACCTAGGCAGGATTAGCAAGCTTAGGACTGTCACATCTCCTAGAACTGAAGAGATAATGGTGGGGAGAAGTTGTCAGAATCCAGGGAGAAAGTGTATAGGCTTTGCTGCCTTGAAAGTAGCACTCACATTTGGTGAAGTCACAAAACCAACCCGAGGGGACCTCAGAGGAGAGAAAAGAAGAACCTAAATGTCCTGATCTTTCCTCACTTGCT
Organism: Octodon degus; assembly: GCF_000260255.1. Lineage (NCBI taxonomy): Eukaryota > Metazoa > Chordata > Mammalia > Rodentia > Octodontidae > Octodon > Octodon degus. The sequence continues at coordinate 951,661 of NW_004524706.1, read as the reverse complement.
CTAACCTCTTTCCAGGTTGCTTCACTGGCCCCAGAGTCAGAGGCAGGAAAAGCTCCATGTAATTCATTCAGGTCCACTTTGCTGAGGTCAGCACAATGGAGAAGAGCAAATAAATACGGAGGGATAAATGAAACAAAGGCACCAATACTGGCAGCTGGTAGTTGGAAAATGAAAAACTACTTTAAAAAAAGAAGGCCCCAAGGTTTATAGATAAATGGGATAGAATATAGTCCAGAAACAAAACTAATCATATTTAGTTACCTGACTTGTAAAATGATACCTGTTTAATTCCATGTCTTCATCAAAGATAACAGTGTAAGAAAAGATAACAGGGAGATAGATATGATGGAAATAGATCATTGCATGTATAAAAATATTGCATTAAAATCCAATCACTTAAGATACATCATAAGCCTGATTAAAAATTAAAACAGTAATTTTTAGGTGAAAACAATATTTTTAGGGTCTTGTGATAAGCACAAACTTCCTAAGTAGGCCACAAAAATTGTTAGCCATAAAAATGTTCTCATAATTGAACTCTATTATAACTAAGAAGTTGTGTTCATTAAAACTATGACTTAACTAGTAAAAATGATAACCTACACACGAGAGGAAGTATTTTACAATACAAGTGTTCATCAAAAGATTCATAGTTGTGGTTAGGGTTAGGGTTAGGTTTTCTCTTATTTTTTGAACTTTTCTCAAATGCTCTCTAGTTGTAGAAATAATCTATGGGCCAAAGAAGAAGCCATAATAAAAAACTAGACAATGTTTTAATTGAACCATAACAAAAATAACTACACAGCAAAACTGGTAGGATAAAGTTAAAACAATCTTCTGGGGAATATACAATCTTAGACATCTGCATTAGAAATTAGACAACAACAGATAAAATAGAACCAGGCAACAACATCAAAATGTTACAAAAGGAACAGCTTAAAAAAACTTGAGACAGGGTCTCCTATTTTTCCCATTATGCAGTAACTCACACCAAACAAGCTCTCCGACATGAACAACTATAAAACTGGACCAAATATGAAACGACTGTTTTCAGACATTAAGAATTTATCTCATTCTATTTGTGCTGCTAAATATCACAATCTACACATTTTAGAATGCACACTTTCTTTTTTTTTTTTTTTTTTTTTTT
>NW_004524706.1:948807-950367 GCF_000260255.1 Octodon degus | reverse complement strand
AATAACCAAGCAGATTTTTGTTGTTGTTGTTTGTTTGTTTTCCTCAAGGAACCCGGGATTGAACTCAGGCCCTTGCGCTTGCCAGAGAAGCACTTATTCCACTGAGCCATCTCCCCGGCCCCCTAGAATGCACACTTTCTTACAGTCTGAAGGCTGCGAGCCTAAGTCGCAGGCAGGTTTGGTTGCTTGGTGAGGGCTGCTCTCTGCTTCCAAGAGGATACCCTTGTTGCTGCAGAGAAGAGAGGAGGATCACTGCGTCATCACACAGCGGAAAGCAGAAGGACAAGAAGGCTAAACACTGTGGGTGTTACAACCTGACCAAAGCGCCACCATCCTGTTCTGTATGCACCTTCTTAGTGAACCATGTCAGCTGCTGTAAAATATGACTTCCTGCTTCCCAAGCCCCTCATCCCATCCTTGAGTTCCAATATGTGCTTTGTCTCACAGAACAACTGTTTCCTGAAGTCCCCATCCCACCCTTGAGTTCCAACGTGACTTCTGTTTCCCAAGCCCACTCCAGACCTATAACCATATTTAGTCTCAACAGACGCCATGACTTTTTGAACTTCCCGAGTTGTTCCCCCCAGCCCACGCTCCCCGCCTTCAGTGCGCACTTCGGCACTTTGTGCCATGTGTTGCCGCTGGGTACCAGCTAAAATAAAGCGCTTTTTAAACTTTTGAGCCTGCCTCATTTTTTAGTTACAACAGTGGGAAGCTTCTTTTATGCGGGCTTTAATCTCCTTCACAAAGGAGGAAACTTCCTGGTCTTATCACCTGCTAGAAAGCCTACTTAATTCTACCACATTGACAACAACTGAATTTTGGAAGGGACATATTATAACCATAGACAATATAGAATGATAATCCCTGAGAGAAGGGAGAAATACCAGGCAAGCTCCATCACTGCCCTGACTTTCTACTTTTGGGTGTTTACTGATCCCCAGCACAGAGAAAGAAGGAAGCAGAGCACAACAGTCTTACTGAGCTGAGGAAAGAGAGGTCAAGACAACTGCCATTTGTGGATCAGAGTACAGGAAGGGAGGAGAAAAGAAAATGAGCTCAAGAAATCTTCATGAGGTCATTTGGCTTTTTAACTGGCCACGTGTTCAGGATGAAACTCTCTGGGACTAAGTGGAGAATAACTACTGGGGAGCTGTAAGATTAATAGTTTTCAGAGTGCAAATTGGGAAATGTTTAAGTGCCGCCAGCTAGATACCAGAGACATTGCTAAACACCCAGAACACTCAATAGGGAGCAATTAGGTTACCTTTGCAATGGAATGAAACTATCTTTCAGCATAGGGTTGAAAGGAAGTCTTGGGGCTGGAGAGATAGCTCAGGGGTCTAAGCGCCCGCCTGGCAAGCACAAGGTCCAGAGTTGGATCCCTGGTACCGCATGCTGTGCCAGCCCAAACCTAGTTTGTTTATAATATAACCTTTACAATAATATCCACACCTAATAAAAAAAATTATAAGACATGTGAGAAAGCAGGAAAATGAACATATAACCAAGAAAAATATCAATGTAAATATGCTCAGAAATGAAAGATAATGGAGCTAT
>NW_004524706.1:938978-947614 GCF_000260255.1 Octodon degus | reverse complement strand
TGTACAGCAATTAACCACTAAGAAGAATATATGCAGTGTATTATTTGTTGAAACTGTACTTCCGATTTGATTTGAAACTGTCTCATTGTTATCTGTTTATCAATAAAACTTTGAAAAAAAACAATAAGCTAGCTAGTATATGTATACTGAATGTGCTCAGTAGTTTAAAAGAAAGTATAAATATAATGAGAAGAGAAAGAAAGTTTTTTTCAACTAAATGAAACTTCTAGAGCTGAAAAATTCAATGGTTAGAGTTAAAAATTCACTGAATAAAATTTAAGGCAAAGGAAAATAATTAGTGAATTTAAAGATCTAAAAGCGGGACCTTGTGATGCACATCTGTAATCCCAGCACTTGGGAGGCTGACATGTGAGGGCTGCCGTGAGTTCGAGGCCAGCCGGGGCTATAAAGTAAGTTCAAGGCCAGCCTACACTACATAGGAAGACCCTATCTCAAACGACCAAATGAATAAATAAATAAATACTTAGAAATAGGAACTATCTTAAGTGAGGCACAGACATAATTACAGAAGTAGGAAAAAATGAACAAGAGCTCAGTGACCTTTAGCACAATATCAGAGTCTAATATATGTATAATTTGAAACTTACTGAAACAAAGAAGAGGAAAAATGTGAAGAAAAAAGAACTAAAACTTTTGCAAATGTGATGAAAATCATAAACCCACAGCGCTAAGCATTTCAAGAAATGCTGAGGGAGTTAAGCACAAAGAAATCCATAAAAACAGTTGAGATGTGCTATGTTCATGGACCAATTCCCCATGATGAGTGTAATCTTCATGTTCTGCAAACATGGACTGAAAACAGATGAGAGAAAGAGAGAAGAGAGAGAGAGAGAGAGAGAGAGAGAGAGAGAGAGAGAGAGAGAGAGAAAATAAGGCACTGTGTGAGAACCAGAGTTTATAGTATAAAATCTGAGTCATAGCTTGCTTTCCCACGTGAAGATTCCTTACACAAATGGCTGACTTTAGCCCCAAGAAGTATAGGTAACTGAAGACTATGGAATACCCTAATGTAAGCAATAAAGACATTCTTCAAAACTCCTTGGACATTTTGAGAAGATTCCAGGGCCCATAGACAGTGGATACTATTGTAAAAACTCGGGATAATTTGATTATTGAATTCCCTCCAAGGACAACACCAAGAGTTGATCGAGGTCAGGTCAAAATTATGTGGTCAATCTGCTGATATTATCCTCCTTACCCAATAAAACTGCTGTTGGAAAGAAGGAAGCAATGGCATAATCAAAATATTGCCAGGGCCGGGGAGATGGCTCGGTGGAATAAGCGCTTCCCTAGCAAGCACAAAGGCATGAGTTCAATCCCCGGTTCCACCAAAAAAAAAAATAGAAATATATATATATATATATCACCAACAACTGATAAAATTTAGAGAATGGCCAGAGAAAATGATGCACTAAACACATAGGGGAGAAAAAATAGAACAAATGATGGTTGATCATATTTCAGTTGGTAAAGGATTTGTATTGAAGTGTAAGTACTAAAAGAAAGGAATTTGTCAATGGATAGGCAAAAGGGTGGGCAGTAGTGAGCATTTCTTATTATCTAGCATTGGAACCCCTTTTTATTTCTGTTTAGTAATAATGTCCATCTTGCCTCTGCTGATTAAGTGCTACTACTTAGAGTCTATCACTTTAAGATCCTGATACCTCTGCTGCAATCAGGGGCCCTCTTTTCAATCATAACATCCTACTACTGTTCCTAGCCTTACAGCAAAGAGCCACAGCAGTCTTATGCAAATGTGACAGTGCTCCCCTTGCTAATGTACTTATCAATACCTTCATAAATGATTGCCTTTTGGGTTCATTCTGGGAATACAGTTTGGAGATAAGAAAAATATTGCACATAGGAATGCACTAAGTATTCCAGCCTCCCTTCTATTTCATACCAGGGAATTCTAATATCTTAAATTCTAGTATCTTAACTTTGTTTTATAAATCATTGTCTAATCCAAGAGTTAGCCAACCAATCAAGCAAATGGTTAGAACCCTTTGGGTACTCAAATTAGTCTAATGAAATAAAGTTCTCTAGAAAATGCATTCCTATTGACAAATTTAGTATAATCTAAAATTCTCTTGTTGGCTTAGTACACTCAGCATCTATTTCCATATTTATTCCTTAGGTTTTGTAAATAAGAATCAACATAACTTTATCCCTATTTGCTTATCTTAGATTTGACTCTGTAATTGCCTCTTCCATGTGGATTTTAGTTCTCTATCTCTGGACTACCAAAAAGATAATTTTCCTGTTTTCCAGATCCATTCTTCCACTCTTCTATTCTGTGTCATAAGCAGTCTGATGACCACAATAATATTTTCTGACATTTGTGTAGTGGTTGAAGGAGAAAGGGAGAAGCCTGGATAGCAGCTCTTCTCCTCCTTCTCTGTTTTTTTTTTTTAGCATCTACAGCAACACCTGCAATTCTTTAATGGCTTCAAATACTACAAAACCAGCCTAGCAAACTTCCAGCTTCCACTGGTTAACTCTGGGCCCAGGCTCTGGTGATGTGAATTCCTCTTTGTTCTTACTTTTTAAGAAATTTGAAGAGCCAGGGAGATGGCTCAGTGGAATAAGCACTTCCCTGGCAAGCGCAAGGGCCTGAGTTCAATCCCTGGTTCTGCCAGAAAGAAAGAAAGAAAGAAAGAAAGAAAGAAAGAAATTTGAGATTCTTAAGTAGTAGTCATAAAAGGTCCTTAGCTTTTAGATGGACATTTGAGCTAAAGAGCTAGGATATGAGTTCTTACATCATTAGAAGTGACCATCTACCTCATAGTCCTTGATATCTCTATGCCACTCACACTACCACGTAGCAATGACCTTCAGCCTTAGAGCCTTGCTTTTAATAGACATTTGATTCTAGGTGATTAAATTTTAGTTTAGTCAGTGGTTTCACTAGTGTGTACTAGATCTGACAGAGGCCCATGATTAACAGCTGGATATTTTCAGCCCTAGGTCCCAACAGACCCAGATATCCAATTCTCAGACTACTCTTTTCCTGGAGGTCTATAATCAATCACAATTCTATGTACAAATTTCTTCATTAGTCAATGTCTATTGATACACCATAGAACCAGATTCTGACTGATTAAAGCAGAAAAGATACATATAAAACATTATTGGTTAGTTCCTGGTATCTTCAAGGAGATTGAGAACTAAACTTAGCAGCTACACAGCCAGGAATAACACCCCAAATCATGCAGCAGAACTGGCCTAATGGAGACATCACTTCTGCTGTTACTAGGGCTAACATGCCCTGCCAGTCTCCCAGAAATCAGACTGGAATGGCTGTTAGACTAAAAACCAGGTGTCAGTGTCTTCTACCTCCTTTGTCCCATTGTCAGAGAGAGAAAGATTTTAAAGTCATATCTTAAAATTTAAGTCAGCCTCAGGTGTATTTGATTGTAAATACTTGTCCGTGTGTCTGCACTACAGCTCAGGAGAAGTTCAAAAGGCAAGAACTGTTATTTTCCATCTTCTTTATAGAAAAGCAGGCTCTACTTCCTTATGCGTGAGTGATTCCTCTCTCCCTAAAAGAAGCATAGAAAGATGACTTGGATAGTAGACAACCAGAAAGATGGTAAGAATCCACTACTCTGTATGAAGTTCATTGAATTCACAGTTAGGGGGAAAATCTTCTTACTACTGATGTTTCTTCCGTGTGAAGGAACCTCAATCATTGTTACCCCTGGTTAACATTCACCCCACCATCTATCCTCAAGGAGGAAATAGGCCTTACATTCATGGCGAGTTTGAGGAACACAGCTCAAACTGGGGACCTGTTCGGTTTCTTCTTTCCTTTCCCTGGGAGTACACATTTTAATCTGCTCTTTCATGTTCCCAGTTTTATTAGGAAAGGACCTCCACAAGGAGGAACTATAGATTTTTTTTCCTGTCTTTAACTGAATAAAACCAATTCTGGAGTTCACTGTGAAGCAGCCCATATGTCTACCACTCTAAGAAATAGTCTCTATCTCAGCTTTTGGCACATTTCTCAATTGGTCATAAGTCAGAGATGGAAAAAGGACTGCCTCAACCACCTAATATTTACCAGTATTAAACAGCTATATATATATATATACCATAGAGGAGCCTCTGCTCTTGGGGAGCTCACAGTCTATGGGGAGAGAGATACACAATAGATTATTGTAATATAGCTTCTTTTTGCTCACACTGACTGCTCCAGGCTTCCTAAAGGAGACTTCCAACAAACCCAAGTGATTGTCCCTGCTATGAGTTATCAACTGACCCAATGCCCACATCCATGTCTGACTGTGTCCCATCCTATAACATAATCTAGAACACTTACGTAAAAAATGTAAAACTGTTAACTTTACCCTTTTGAAGATTATCTATTTGACTTTTGCTTATTTAAAATTGAAAATAGTAATTTGAAGTCAGGTCAAAGGGAAAGAAATACTACAAGTGCACTGCCTTGGTTTTCCCTTGTTACAGTAGCCAGGAAATTACCTTGGATTACTTTAATTCCCCTACTGAGAAGAGAAAAGGGAAGCAGTGTTTGGTGGGAAATTCTTCAGAATTCCTATTCACATCTCTCTTCTTTCTCCAGCAGTCCTTCAGAGATCTCAAAAACTGGATCCTTAAGACCCTTGGAGCTCATCAAATCCAACACCCTCCTTTTCAAAAGGGGAAACTGAGACCCAGAGAGGAGATTTTCTAGACCCAAGCAAGCAGAGATCAGAACCCAAGGCTCTTGTCAGTGCTTTGTTGGCGACAACAAGCAACCTCCACCCTCAACCATAAGAAATGGAATTCCTAAGAGCCCAAAGATTGTGTTCCTAACCCCTTGCCCTCTGCACCCCATACTTCAGAGAACAAGGGTCTCATCATCTCCTCCCTGGGCTGTAGAGTGAAGGGTTTGTGTAAAAAAACTAAAATCACTAATTTTCACATTATCATCTGGCCAGGGCTGCAGAGATCTGCTCTAGGAAGAAAGAGAACTGAGAAACCAGTCTTGTTAATACATAAAATATAAAATGAAAAAAAGAAAAGAAAACAGATTCCAGTGTTAGCTCAGGGATCACTACTCAGAATAAACTTTCAGCCATTCCATTACATAGCCATATTAGAATTCTAAATTAAAAGGAGAAAGACTTCATTCACTACTCCACCACCATCAGTTCAAATGCCTGGGCTTGCTTTAGTTCTTATCTCAATGTTAATTTTTCATAAAAACTATCAGATATCCTGGTATTTTATATAGTATAAGAAAAAATGCTCTACTTCCCAGAAATTTCCACCCTTCCCATTTTGACTTCCCAGAAACGCTTTTACTTATAAAAATAACTAATATTCATAGAGAACATACTGTGTAACATATTATGCTCTCTCCTCATCCTAAGGATCCAGTTTCTCTCTCTCTCTCTCTCTCTCTCTCTCTCTCTCTCTCTCTCTCTCTCTCTCTCTCTGTGTGTGTGTGTGTCTCACCCCTCCACCCATTCTCCACATGATGAACTGCAGCCCACAGAAGTTCTGCCAAGGTCCTCAGATAGTTGATTTTCTCTTCTGCAGAAGGTAAGGAAGTCTTGGTTATTACTTCTGCATTTGGGTTTCCAGGGGCCCATGAGGGTTTCACTCTTGTTATTACCTTTGTGGCTTTGGTATTTTCAGGAGTAATTCCAATACTGCCTTGAGTGAGAGATACCCTTGTTTCTTGATATTTTACATATTATAAAGATAGACAGAGCAACACAAACAGGGGTCATAGAATGAAATGATATTTTCATTGACTTTGCAAAACAAATGAGAATGTAGCCAGGGTAGCTGGGCAGAATTTCCAGAGAAGAGTGATAGGCAACAGCAGCAGCCTTCTGGGGAAGTATAAATGCTCAGGCTAATTGGAGACTGAGGTGAGGCTGTCAGAATGAGGTCCTTATCTATGTCTGGAAATAGAAATAAATTCAGAAATCCCAGGTGGATTCTGCCGGCAGGGTGAAGGGGTGAAGCCAGGGAGTGGGCCCATCAGAGACATACCAGTGCTTTCTTTCTCATGCTTTCAACTCTCCTCTGTCTCTTGAACAACCATCTCTGCTTCTGTACCTCATGGCTGGTGACAGCCACCTCTACCAGAGAATACTAGGATAAACTCATGTCTAAGGCTACCTGAAAGGAAGCTGAAACTCCAGCCCTTCCTGATCTGGTCCCACTTGTCACACACACACACACACACACACACACACACACACACACACCCATCACCACCTGCACACTTGCCTATATTCTTTCCTCCATGGCCTGTAGGTATCGATGCTCTACTCCCATCCATCTCGAGGGCTCACTGTGGGAAAAACCCAGCCTGTTTCTTTCCTGGGTCTTCTGAGAAATCCCTTTCCACATGATTCACTGTAGGCTTTATGGAGTACTCTTCCTGGGAATTATGGAGCTTTACACCTTTCTAGGGAGAGAAGCAAGCATTCTCTCTTGCTCAGGAAATGTGGCAGACCACACCATTCTTCCTTTCCCTAAAAGGGCTAGCAGGTTGAGCCCTCAGGAGTCCTGGTTTCTCAGGGTCTCCTTTCCTTTTGGCTTGCAGAATTTATTATTAAACAAGTCACCTTTGAGGAAGTGTACCAGGACTGTAGACACTCACTTTATTTCCTCATTCAGGCCACAAAAATTCTGAACTGAGCGCTGCATACAAAGGCAGAAAAGACAGATTCCCTGTCCTTAGGAGACTCGTAGTAGCTGGGGGAACTGATCCATGCAAAGGGGGATGACTTTGCTATTATTTTTTTGTGTGTGATACCAGGAATCAAACTCTGGACTTTGCACTTGCCAGGCAGGCACTTAAGCCACTGAGCTATCTCCCCAGCCCTATTCTTGATTCTCCCACTTGGAAGCCATATGTCCCTTTAATTGTTAAGCAGAAACCATTTGAGCCCTCAACCCACAAGGCCTCAGAAAACTAGGTCTCTTTCTAGATTCCTTTCCCAAGGATCACTGAGAACTGTTACAAATTTCACCAATTCTCTGCTATTGTCACTTGTCACCTCTTTCTTTCCCCACTAGACCCCTAGTTTAGACTGAATGCACCTTTTGTATCCAACCTGCTGTCTCCCATTTGACTTTACCCAAATATGAGCATATTCCCAGGAAACTCCAAGCTTTCTTCTTTCCTCTGCCTCCTCTCCTTAGGGGTCTCTTCCAGCCTCTTGTTTTTAAATACTCTCCACATACCAGTGACTTTTAAAAAATCTCTATCATCAGCACAAACTACCCTCTGATACCGACTCACTCTTAGTACGCTTTTGCTGTATGTAATGGTTACGTTCAGAAGGGGAAGTTAGTACCTGTACATAACACATCTAAATTCTTCCACTTCAGGCTGGGGAGATAGCTCAGTGGCCTACGTGCCTGCCTGGAAAGAAGGACCCAAGTTCAATCCTGATACCACATGCCACACCAACCCTGGAACCCGGGGCATGCCATGTTGGTCACTGAAAACCAGGACACCTCTAATCCTGAACATAGGGAAGCTGAGTCAGGAAGATCACTACAAGTCTGAGCTGCATAGAGAGATCCTATACCAAATAAATAAACAAATAAAAGATTAAAATAAGTAAATAAATTCTTCCACTTCCCCTTCCTCCTTCCCCTCTTCTCCCCCATCTCTAGATCTCCTTCCCATTTGCAAAAGATCTGTCCCTCTATTTCCTATTATCTATCTTTTAAATATTTCTTTTTAAATTATTTATATATTAGGATTCTCATATAAGAGAAATCATGCAGTATTTAATCTTGGTATCTAATTTATTCTACTTAACATCAGGGTCTCAGGGAGTAGCCATTTCCTACGAACAACTCAAACTATCCCTTCCTTGTGACTGACTAGTATTCCATTAAGTGTAAGTACTACACTTGCTTCATTCATCTATTAATGGACATACAAGCCACTTCCAAGATTTAGCTACTATGAGTTGTGCTGCTTTAAACATTGGCATGTATGCATCACTGTAATATGATGTCTTTAACTCTTTCAGGAAGTTACCTAGAGGGGAGATAGCTGGGTCAAATTCTATTTTTAGTTTTTTGAGGAATCTCCATGTCAACTTGCAGTTGAACTAAACAAAGTAATAGGAATTCAACAATGGTTGCTATATTGTGTAGTATTGTCTTTAAAATAGTTGTTTAGATTACCAAATTCAAGCATTCAAAAATAGGGGGGAAAGCTATAAAAATTTAAAAAGATAACTTTTTAAATATTTGATACAGGGTCTCACTAAGCAGTTCAGACTCATGGTGATCTTCCTGTTTTCAGCCTCCCCAATGCTGGGATGACAGGTGTCTGCCACTACGCCCAGTCTCGGTAGCTGGCTCAGCATGCCAGGGGGCAAGGGAGCACCACATGTGGTGCTGGGAGTTGAATCTCTGTCCTTGTGCTTGCCTAAGCAGGCATTAAAACTGCTGAGCGGGGGCCAGGGAGATAGCTCAGTAGAATAGGTGCTTGCCTGGCAAGCGCAAGGTCCTGAGTTCAATCCCCACCACCAAAAAAAAAAAAAAAAAAACCTTCTGAGCTATCTCACCAGTCCTCAATTGCTAATTCTTGATTTTGTCCTTATTCTTACTTCTTCAAGAGTTTTACC
>NW_004524706.1:930956-932083 GCF_000260255.1 Octodon degus | reverse complement strand
TTACCTTAGCCCCAGGCCAGATCTATGAAGTTCAGATTCCTCCAGGTGGGTGTTGTTTGGATCTGGCTGCTGTGCTCCACTTCTTTCTGCTGCAGCCTTAGAGTTGAACCCTTTGTGTCTCTCTGGCAAGAAGTTCTGCTCCTGAATCACCTGGGTGGGTCTTGCCTCTAGCCTCTTTGCAGGGAGTTCTGCTGAAGGGTTCCGTGCTGGGCCTGTGCTCTGGGTCTATTCAGGATCTGGAGGACCCCAGGTCATCTCACTCACTCCCCGGGTCTTCTACACTCTGGGTCTATTCAGGATCCCGCAGCCCTCAGTCGTCTCACTCACTCGCCGGGCCTGCACTCTGGGTCTATCGGCCCTTGCCTTTTATTCCAAAAAGAATAGTGGGATGGATGTCCCTCCACTGTGTTCTGTGACCATAGAGGACGGCCACAGCAAGGTGCTCCTGAAGCGGTACATTATTTAGAGACATGGCTTTTCCTCCACATGTGGAGATATATAGGTGCTGGGCCCAGCTCACATCCATTCTTAAGATCCTGAGTTTTATTCTTCATTCCAGTCTCCTTAATTTACTGACCCCTTACTTACCAAGTTAATCTCTAATATCTTTCAGAGATTATGACAATATCCAGATATGTAAGTTTTATATTATTGCTGTTACAAATTACCACATAGCTAAGGGCTTAAAATTGTGCAGATATATTATTGTACATCTCTGAAAATCAGAAGTCTACAGGGGACCACAAAATGCAAGTCTCCTGAAGTAGAAATTGTAGGGGAGAGTCCATCTCTTTGCCTTTTCCATCTTCTGGAGATTTCTTACATCCTTTAGCTTGTGACCCCACATCATTCTAAAGGCTGCTTTTGTCCTGTCTTCTTGTCTGATTCAGATCCTGCTGCCTCCTTCTTCTTGTATCTGTGATTACATTAGGCCCACCTAAATAATTCAGAATAATCTCTCCATCACAAAACCCTTAACCTAAATAAAATCTGTAAATTCTTGCCTATCATGTAAGGCAACCGTGTCCTAAGTTTTGGGGATAAGAGTGTGGACTTTTGGGGAAAACTTATTTTGCTATCACACTGGTTTTGCAGCTTTTCTTAGACCATCCACATTCCTGGCTTTT
>NW_004524706.1:930106-930856 GCF_000260255.1 Octodon degus | reverse complement strand
TTTTTTTTTTTAATTGCTGTAGCTTTGTAATATAACCTGAAACCAAGATTGTGATCCCTCCGACTTTGCTTTTCTTGCCCAGAATTGTTCTGCTATTCTAGGTCTTTTCTAGTTCCATATGAATTTTAGGATTGTTTTTTCTCATTCTGTAAGGAACACTGCTGGTATTTTGATTTTGATTACATTAACTCTATACATTGGTTTTGGTATTATGGCTATTTTGATAATATTGGTTCTATCCAGAAAGAGATGATAGCTTTCCATTTTCCAGTATTCTCTTTGACTTCCTCTTCCAGAGTACTACGATTTTAATTTACTATAAATATCAAAAGAAGAAACTCACTGACCCAAAATTCCATATCTGGGGTACTTAGAAAGGGAAGTGAGAGTGCTTCTGGGCCTTGACACCTCTTAAACCCAGGAAGGAAGCTGGCATTTCAGGGGTGGCCAAGCCAATGAAATATGCTCCCAAACCTCCTACTCTCCCTGCCAAGAAGAGGAACACAGTGAGTGAGATATTTCTAAACCAGGGTACCATCAAACTGAAAGCCAAAGAGTAGTGAATGAAAGAATGCCAGTGGGCCCTTGGGGAATTTTCAAATAAGTGTGCCCTCCCTCCCCCTCCCTCTTCCCCTCCCCCTCCCTCTTCCCTTCCCCCTCCTTCCTTCTCCCTCTCCCCCTCCCCCTTGCCCTCTTCCCTCTCTCCTGCTTGTCCGCCACAAGGAATGACTTTGCTCCATACTTTCCCTG
>NW_004524706.1:929513-930006 GCF_000260255.1 Octodon degus | reverse complement strand
CAACCACCAAAGCCACGTGGATGATGCCGAGGGCTGCTGCCAGCTGGAGCAGTAGCCAGGGTTTCCTCTCTCTTGGCTGTACGGGTTGAGTGCCTGGATCGCTGAGCACTCTGACCCTGATTCTGAGAAACAAATTCTCTATGCGGGCACCATTCTGCAATCTGATGTGGCTGCTGCCTCCATTCTGGAACCTGGGGCTCTGCAGCTTTCTCCTCAAAGCAAAGTCCCTCGCCCTTGCCATTCTTAGGCTGTAAAGGGCAAGAACCTGCCACCTCCTGTGATGCCCTCGGGACATCTTTTCTATTTTCCTGTTTCTTCTCAGCAATGGAGATCCTCTCAGCTCTGTCTTCACAGTCCACAGATTTCCTGGAGCTTCCTTTCTGGCCAAACTCACAACATTTTAAATCATCCTTTTGGGCTCTTTGCTCTTGATTCTCAAAATAAATCTGGCTAAAAGCCCCCAGTAACAACCAGGCCACTGCCCCAATATTTG
>NW_004524706.1:924757-929413 GCF_000260255.1 Octodon degus | reverse complement strand
CTCTCCCCCTCCCCCTTGCCCTCTTCCCTCTCTCCTGCTTGTCCGCCACAAGGAATGACTTTGCTCCATACTTTCCCTGCCATGAAGTTCTGCCTCCCACATCACCAGGCAGAAGCAACAAAACCAGGTGACCATGGACTGAAAAGGAAAAATAAATAGCTTCTCTTTTGAAAAAGGGAAAATGTTAAATTCTGAGTGTGCATGGAAGATAGAACTAACAGCACTGACTGATGAGCTTGAGCCGGAATGTGAGAGCAAGAGACATTAAGGAGGACACCAAGACTAAGAGAGAATAGGCTTGGGAAAACTAAGAGTTAAACTTTTCATGTGCTAGCTTCAAATGACTGTGTTATGTCCAAATGGCCACACTAAATGAGGTAAAGTGCTAAGCCAAAAAGACACTTATATGTGTACATGTTTGTATGCACATGTGTGGTATGCGTGCATGTATATGTTTGTGCACATGTGTGATGAGTGTGCATGTAGGCATGCTGTGGTTAGACCTACTTCTTGGTGGCTGTGTGACTCTGCCAGGTCACTCTCCCTCTTTGGAACACTGACAGAATCCAGCCTACTGTCTTGTTTGCAATGCTTTTTGATCCTCCCCGCAACAAGAGATTGATTCTAACTCCTCTTTGTATATGAGCAGATCTCAGTGACTGGCTACTAATGACTTCTGCTTCAGCCCAAGCTGTACCATAAGGCACTCAAGGCTCAGTTCCTACCCTACCAGGTGGCTCTCATTCTGAAGACACTCAGTCTGGGGAGGTAGCCACTATGTGCTGAAGAAGTCCCAGTCACAAGGACAGGCCATATGTAGATTCTAGCTCAGCCCTAGCTAAGATCCAAGATTCTGCAGCTAAGTAATGAGTAACCGACTCTCTAGATAACTCTAGCCATCCCACTAATAATGAATAGAGCAGAGATGAGCTATTCCTGCCACACCCTGGCCAAATGAATGCCATCATTTGGTGTGTTATGCATCTGGGACACTGGGAAGTTGTAGCCGAATTTTGCACACTGGAAGACCAGTGCAGACATTCTAAGATACTCATGTAGTGAGTTCAATCAAGTCTTCTAAAAAAGGAAGTCATCTCAGGGCAGGCTGAGACTTCCAGTGTGCCAAGGAGCATCAGTGGAACACTTTGCAGTCATAACCTGGTTTCACTTCCTGTCAAACCCAGTCTCCTATCAGGCCCTCATGTGTATCACTTGCTACCACCCACAGGACTTCTTCAACTTGTTATACTTAACTACATCTTGCTTTTTCCCCATACTGCTCCTTCTGCCTGGGCTACATTTTCCTCCCTGGGTCCCAGGAACCTGCATACCCAAGTATCCTTACTTCATCCAACCTGATCTAAGGAAAGATCCAGAATTTCCTGTGGGAAGACCTTCTTTCTGCTTCCCTAATGGCTTGAGGTCTGAGGCAACTCTGCAGAAACACACAGGACATAGAGAGATAGAACAATGAAGTCCTGCAAGATGGAAGAGGGAGGTGCAGGGGTGCCACTGTCAGCTGCTGATGAAAGAGCAGAGAGGGGCAAAGTTAGGACAATCGGCATTGTTTGTGAAATTGTTTTGAGTGGCCACATCATCTCCTGCCCCTTATGAAGTGTCCCTACTGAGTTTCATTGGTTCCCAAGGTACACCTCACTTCTGCTAAGAAATGAATCTGTTCCCACAGCAGCCCTGCTGTTTTGCTGACCCCAGAGTCCTACCGTACTCCTCTGCAGAGCTTATCCCTTTGTCCAAGCCTGATTTCACACAGCTGCTATGGTCAGGCACAGCTGTTGTCTGCAGATGCCTGCAGCTACAGTGCCAGAGGCCGGGTCAGTGGGTGCTCCCCTGCTCCCCTGCTGGGCGTGGCATGCACAGCTGCTTCTTCCTGCTGCTTCAACAGTGCCTTGTCCTTCCTGTGATTCCCAGCCCAGCAGCTCCCCAAGTCCCCAGTCACCCGTAGTTATAGGAAGCAGAACAGGAGAGAATATTTCTGTGTTAGTTGGCTAAAGTGGCCCTAACAAAGTACCACAAACTGCACAATTTAGACAACAGAAATGTATCAGTTCACAGTTCTAGAGGATGGAAGTCTGAGATCAAGGTGTGTGCAGAGTTCATCCTTCTGAGAGCTGTGAAGGAGGATCTGCTCCAGGGCGCTCTCCTTAGCTCATAGATGCTCGTCTCCTCTCCATGTCTCTTCACTTTGTCTTCTATCTCTTGGTCAATCTCTGTGTCCAAATTTCTCCCTTTTATAAGGAGACAAGCTGAACTGGATTAAGACCCACTCTTTTTTTTTTAATATAAAAATAAAACTTTTATTTTTGTTTCTCATCAAAAGCCACCAGTTGAGGGGTGGGGCTATGGGGGGAAAATCCAAAGCCCTAGAATAAATAGGCTATATAAAGCACCCCCCTGGTTCTCCCGTTCGAACAGTATAAGATACAGGAGGAGAAAACAGTTTATAATGGTCCTAATCCTCTGGAAAGAAAATGAGCAAAGTGACTGGTGAGAGAATGGAGTACATGAGAAGCCAGGTCAGCCATGAAGAGCTGTCTGCCGGAGAGCACACACTCGATCCTGAAGCTGGACTTCCTCCTGATGCCTTTCCAAGGCCTGAAGCCCAGATTGCTGCAGGAAGGCCTGGGCAGCCTCTGGCTGATAGAGGAATAGCAGCTGTAGCAGCTCCAAACTCTGGCCTACTACCTCAATGTCTGAGAGGGTCACTGTGTTTAGCAAGCAGGGGAGCAAGGGCCCTGGCCACAGCTGCTGGCAGTAAGCTGGACCCTTCCTGCAACATTGCACAGAATTGTGAGTACCAGTATGCTCACCACATTTGACACTGATAACAGCTGCAGGAGGGGTTCGATCAGCTCCAGGGAGAGCAAAGAAGTACACAAAGTAGGACTGTTTGCAGTAAGATTGTTAAGGAGCCAGAGGCCCTCAGGAAGCAGGCTGGGCTGTTTCTGAAGGAAGAACTCAAATAGGATAAATAAGGCTGCCACAATACGTTCATCTTGGAGCTGCATTTGACCTCCCACATCCTCTACTGCCACCTCTGTTAGCAGATTACTTAGGCACTGAATCACAGGGCATGCAAGCAGCTCCAGTCCTGCATCCTCTGTTCTCTGGACAACCTCAGCCAAGTCCAACAGCAGCAGCCCCAGAGTAGACAGAGCTCCATGAGTGATAAGCAGGGCATTATTGACCTGGCTGCAGATGATGTAGTGAAGGCACCATGCAAACTCCACAGCAACCCCAGGGTTGAGCTTTGGGCCTGGCCACATCAATTGTAGCATGTGCTGTGGCAGGGTGGAGTTCAGGATACAGGGAATAATCTCCTCTGGAGCTTCCTTAGCCTGCAGAAGCTGGGACAAGGCATATCCAACAGCTTCCAGCACAGCCACGTGCGGGGACTGGATGCAGGAGGCCAAGGCTGGAACAATGCCCTGTGGCAGGAGCTGCTTCCTCACAGCCTCACTCTCCACAATCAGGTTTCCCAGCGTATAAAGACACAGCTCTATGAAGTCTGAACTGTGACCGGAGAGGTAGGTGAGGAGGTAGGAAGTAGCTGGTAGGCAGGCTTCAGCCACCACAGATTGCTCAGAATGAGAGAGTTCATGAAGGCACCGAGCCGCCTCAAGCTGCAACAGGGCGCGGTTGCAGGTCAGAAGCCCCACCAGGGTAAGACCCACTCTTAACTTCATCATAATTCAGTTACTTGTGTAAAGACTCTAATTTCAAAGGTCATGCTCTAGAGGGCTGCCCAAATAGCTCAGCAGATTAAAGCACCTGCAAGCAGGTGCAGGGGCTGGGGGTTTGATCCCCAGGCCTGCTGCACCGGCCCCGCCCCCAGGGCGCACTGAAATGACAATTGAGACTAGGCATGGTGGCACACACCTGTAATCTCAGCTCTTGGGAGGCTGTAAACAAACAGATCACTACAAGTTCGATCTAGTAGTGAGACCCTGAACACTCTGTAGACCCTTCCCTAAAATACAAGAAAAGGAAAAAAGTCATGTTCTGACGTACTGGGGGTTAGTATTCCAACAATCATGGGGGGTGCTGGGCACTTTCTAACTCAACAATCTCCTTCTGTTTGTATTATAGGCATAAAAACAGACCTCATTCATAGGAATGAAGCCACCATATCATTTGGGCACATTTTGCTGACTCAGTTCTGCCCCACCCTCAACCCAGGTTCAGAACTGCAGGACTCAGAATCTTCCCAAGGCTGCTTTGCTCCTTGGTGTCTTAGAGCCTCACAGAATTGTATGGGCCAGTCAGGGTGCTCCTCCTACTGTCACCTCCCTCTGCCTTTAACATCATGCAGGACAAATGATATCATATTCTGCTTTTTCCTCACATGGGCTGGTGCTAAAAATATACTGTTTGGCCTAGACTGCTGCTTGATGGAACTGCTGATTGTCACCCCCCTTGGATCAACACCTGTGTCCCAATCCTGGCCCTTGCCTTTTTTGTTGTTGTTGTTGTTGTTGTTGTTGTTGTTGTTGACATCAGTTATTTTATTTTAAAGAAAAAAAATAAAAACAATGGTACAAAATCTCAAAACAAGATTTTAAGAGAGTAACAATGGTTAGTACATTGTGTATTGTTACTGCCAAAGTAGTTTCTCATATTACAAGATATAGGCAAGAA
>NW_004524706.1:909993-924657 GCF_000260255.1 Octodon degus | reverse complement strand
TTACCCACCTATGGGTAATCCCAGCAGTACTAAGACCCATAATCCCAGCCTTGGATCACACATTATCCCAGTGGATCATGAGTTAACACAAACTCTATAAGTCCTCACCCCATGACTACATGAGGCTTTGGGGGGACAACTACACACAAACCATAACAACTGGGTATGCAGTTGAATGAATTCTACTTCATATTTTTCCCCCATGGTTTTGTTTTCTATCACTGTCTCTTTTCCCAGTTTGCTAGACATATTTGTTCATACCTATACCCCAATCACCGATACTGTACAAGTTCTTTCCTCAGATGCTTCTTCTTCAGCTACATTGTAAGCCAGAATGAAAATGCTGCCCCTTCATGACAACTTATTCTGCCCTCAGAGGTAAGGCCTCTGGCTCTCTCCTCTTAGCATCACAGGTAGTAGGCAGATATTCAGGGAAGGATACGGAGCCCATGGTGCATGCATGCAAGGTAGAATCCCCTGGAATCTTCCAGTGTTCTTCCATTTACCTCCCCCATCCCCAGATATATTCTCCACCTTCTTCCAATCTGCCCTGGACCCAGAGGGTTGACCTCTAGCAATTACACCAATGAGCTCATGGGTTCTGTTTTAGGGCTTAGCCAATTGGAGCCCTGGCAGGGGATTGGAGGGAAGGGGAAAGATGAAGGCAAAGTGTGTATTCCTCTGACTTTTCCCTCTCAGGCCACAGGCTGCTGCTTCATCCTTCATCAGATGAGCTAAGTCCTCTCCATGAAGGCTCCTCTGAGTTTAAGAAATTACTTTCAAACCTTCAGCTCTAGGGATGGTAACAGCTTTATTGTTGCTAATTACAGGGTCTGCAACATCTCTTGTGGTTTCCCTAAATCCTACCCACAACTCTGTGTGGTCCTGAAGATCAAAACTCTACAATGGGCCAGAATTTGACCCTTCTTTAAATTTTTCTCAAATTACTCCGTGTCAACTGTATTCTGATGGGACTTTGAGTGTAACATTCCCCAAATAGTAATTCAGATGCCCCCCTAAACTTCACCAGTTTATGGCTATAAATGAAATCATAATATAATTTAGACCCAGATGGAGGTATTTAAACCCATATGAGGTAGTGCCAGAACTCAGTTCTTTTTTTAAGCTTCTAGAATTCCTACTGCCCCTCAGAGAAGTTCCACATTCCATCCATGCTTCCTATGTCTGTACCATGACCAAGCCACCACTGAGAGAATATAACTGTTCATTTCCTTGGAATCAGGATCTTCCTGAGACCCAGAGACCACATCCCCTGCCTTTGGTTCTATGACACCCCTACCTTTCCTCTCAACCAGTTTGGTTTTGATAATCTCTGAATATGTGAGTCAAAGCTTACATGACTCTGATTCTGACTGAATCCTCACATGGATCCACTGATCAGCAGCATGCCTCTTCTGTGCCAGAGATCTCCTCCCTTCTGGTTCACTCAAAGAAAGGCACTCTCAGGCAGTAATGGCTGGACTCTCCCACATCCCACATCCACAAATATCATCACCTCACCACTCATCCTCCCTGCCTCCCTTTCATCCCAGAGGAAATGCTTCACTCTCTGCTCAAGGCTGCTCTCTGCATCATTTGGACAATTCCCTCTGCTCTGAGAACTGCCTCTGCCCAGTACAATGTGGCAAACTCCCTCTTTATTATTTCATTCAACTCTCCTCTGCTAAAATATTCCTCTTTTCCTATAAATATTCTCAGGAGAGAAAGGGGGTGTTGAGGGACATAGGTCACTGTTCAATATGTACAAAGTCCAGGTTGGATTCCCTGATCAGGAAAGAGGGAGGAAAAGCAAGTCCACTTCTGTTTTTTTGTTCTAGATTTGGCTATTTTTGCATCTTTTCCCCTCCCTTCTTCTAGAAGTTTCTTTTTTATCCAAGTCATATTCTTTATTAGTACATGTTTGTAGTATATAATATTTACACTCCTTGTGTAGAGCTGGTACATGCACATAATATATCTTAATCCCTTTTCCCTCCCTTTTCCTTTCTTTCTGTCCCTTCCCTCATCTCTTGATTCCCTTCCCCTTTGAGAAAGATCTATCTTCCTGTTACCTGTCTTTTATTTTTATATTTGTAGGGATATGTTTGTCGCACTATAATTGGTTCTGCCTGGGGAGAAATAGTAGCAGGAATGACAAAAGACAGATAAGAAGACAAAAGCTGAGCTAGGTGGTCGCTGGCCTGCCTGATGTGCAAGATCAATGCAATGCACAACAGAATGATCCTTTATTTATACTTTTGCAAAGTATCAATTTCCTAGATTCCATGGCTCCCAACATATCCCCCTTTTTTGTCTTGTTTTGTCAGAGATGGATGTTCCATTGCAGTTAGAGAAGCTGTATTTGGAGAAGTCTTTAAAGGACCTTTTCATACTTGATACCAGTCCAAAAATTATAGGTATTTGAATTCAGCAATATAACCCTATATACTCCAATAGTCCATAATAGTAGTAAGTTATCAGCACAGCTGGTAATTGTCAGAAGTTGCTGACTTGAGCCTTTTCCAGCTTAGCATACTAATATGGCATTACTTTTTATATCTTGTGGCTATACTTTTCTTCTGGATGGGTAAGACCAAGTTAATGCAAGACCTGTATAACTACCAATGTAACTTTTGCTATCTGACAAAGTCAGCCATATATCCTCAGGATTTACCTTAGAACCATGTACAGCACCTTGTAGATCTTCTGTCAGAGTAAGCCAGCTGGATGAGTCACAGCCACTGCTTGAACAATTTGCCCTCTGTGAAAGCCTGAGAGGTTCTTTTCTCTCTAGGTGGCTCTCCTTAGGCACATTATACATCATTGATCACTTTCCTCTGTGGCCCCATAATCTCTTTGATCAGAAAATTGGGGACACAATTGAGTTACAGGATGTCACAGCAGAGTTTCTCTTATGTCCTGAGTCCTCACTGACCTTGAAAGGCTAGGGCCAAAATATTGGCTATCCTTTTAGCCCATCTATCTCTCTAATTTTTTGTCTGAAAACTTTAGTTGTTAAACATCCAGAAGAGAAGCTTAATGAGATTACCCTGTAACAGAGGCAGTAAGCTTAACATTACTATCTATCTGAATATCAAACACCTTAGACATAAAATGGAACTATTATTTTCCAACAACCATGGATATTCTAATATTTAAATCCCTATAGAATGTTAAAAAAAACAACAATTACACATTTTTGCACAGAAATTTAGAAATCAAACCATACACAACATTGTACGAGACCAATCCTATATCTTTTGTGACATGCTTACATTTTTGTTTTGACATAACATAACCCTTTTAACCAATCTTCTCTATCTAACACATAAGAATTTTTTATGTAACTAATTGTCCTTAAATGGGACATACATCACAAGGCTTTTTTTTTCTCTCCCTCCCCTTTTTCTGGCTAGGAATTTGAAAGAAAGTCTTATCACAATAAGAAATCTTTGTTTAACATTTTAGAAGACCTGTACTTGGAATCATGGATACATTGAAGATACTGTGAGATTAACAATAATGAGTTACCATACACATGTGCGAACCTCTGCTTCTTAATATAGTTGAATACTAAAATCTTTTTTTTTTTCAGAACGAGGGATTGAATTCAGGCCTTTGTGCTTGCCTGGGAAGCATTTATTCCACTAAGCCATCTCCCCGGCCCCTAAAACCATTTTCAAGAGAAACCCAACTATAGTTTTTCTGAAAGACTTTTATCTTAAAAACCAATGACCAATTTATTGAGGGTGTCTCCTAAGAGACTATTGAGATTACTGGGAACTCCTCATTAGTGAACAAAAAGTTGGTCACAGCTTCTATTCGTCAATAGGACTCCTTTCTGAATCAAATTTCTCCCCACTCTAAGGAATTTTTGCTTAATTAATTTAAAAATTTTGATAAACTGTGTATAAACCAATTTTGATATGACTTAGACCAGCTGGTAACCTAAGAAAAAGCATGCTGTGAAGTCTATATTCCAATTCATATTATGAACAAATAACCGAAAAGGAAAAAAAAGGGAACAGCTGTTCACAGAATGATACACACATAGACAAGTACACAGTACACACAAACAGCCATCTTTACAAAATTATGAGTGCAGTCAATTATATATTCCTGGCCAGATTAACCTATAGTAACTCTATTGCAAAAAAAAATTAAGAAATTTATAATTATAGGGACTGGGGAGATGGCTCAGTGGAATAAGTGCTTCCCTGGCAAGCATAAGGGCCTGAGTTCAATCCCCGGTTCCACAAAAAAAAAAAAAAAAAAATTATAATTATAAATAGAGTAGTCAGATTTTGTTATTTGTCAATAAGCAGGGAACTCTTAACAGAAAATTTTGAAAGTAATAAAATCTTTTATCTTTAACTAATATGCATATTTTGTATTTTTTGTCTTAATGCTAGAAAAATTTAGTTCAGTTATCTTTATATATTTCTCCATCTATTTAGGCCTTAGATTTCCATTTTGTCAGTTCTTTTGATAGGTCCCAAGTTGAATCTGGCCTCCTTGTTATTAATTTCTTCTCCAGATCTGGATTCATGGTATAGCCTGACAGTGCACTCTGGTACCCCAATAGGTCGTTCAGCATTCTCTGGAAAAATATGAGCATACCCTCTCTCCCAGGTTAGTAGGAACTGGGTCCCTCAGTATGGAGATCTCTCCAAAACACCCTTCCTAGCCTTTTTGCATATATCTGATGGAATTATCTTTCTGCTGCTGCACTTCCATCTTTTGTAGAACTTAAAAAGTTAGTAGTGTTTTATACAACATTTAACAATTTCCTGGGTCTGTGCTGCAGTCAAATGAGACGGTTTGTGAAAGGCAGAAGCATTTTGATGAAAAGTGGCATGAGACATCAAAGCTTGCTGAATAGCATCTGAGGGAGCAATATTTTATGTGGAGTGTGTGGCCTGTGTAGCCACTGCAGGAACCCTGACACTGCCAAAGAGCCCCAATGTGGGCATATACTGAGTTGGGGAAATAATTAAAAAGTTCTCAAAGATGGATCAACTCTAGAGAACTGAGCATTAGAAAGAGCCTGATTAACTTTATTCAAGGCAGTCTTAGTCTCTGGTGTAAGTGCTCTTTTTAGAAGTAGGGGCTGAGTCTCCCTTGAGAATGTCAAAGAGAGGACTTCACTCATAGGTAGTTAGATTGAGAGCTGGGCGGAACCAATTAATGTTACCAAATAGAGTCTATAAAACATTTAGTGTTGGAAGATATCTAACCTGGATCTGAACAGTTCGGGGCACAATTTGCCTCTGTTGAATAAGGTGTCCCAATTATGAAAAGAGACGGGGAGATGGCTCAGTAGGATAAGCGCTTGACTGGCAAACGGAAGGATCTGAGTTCAATCCCCGGTTCCACAAAAAAAAAAAAAAAAAGAATGCTTGGATTGTCCAATTATGAAAAGGGTGCCATAATTTGCATCTTTTCAGAGGCTATCATTAGATCTGCATTGTGGAGGGCCTTATCTAATTGGATAATCATGCATGTAAAATGGATGGGGATTCATGTGCCAAGAGAATGTCATCTATGTAACAGATAATGTATGCAGATGGATAGGCCTGTCACACTGACCAAATGGCTGTGGCCACAAACTCTTGGCACAGGGTTGAACTATTTGTCATACCTTGTGGTAGATAACAGCATTGAAAACAGTGCATAGGGGCCTGATTACTAACAGAGGGTAAACTAAAAGCAAAACGTTTTTTATATTCAGGTTGGAGAGGGATAAAAAGAAACAGTCTCTTAAATCAAGCACCATAAGGGAAAAATGTAAAGGAATAGCTACAGGACTGGGCAATCCCTGTTACAGTGCCCCCCATAGGTTCCATGGTGTGATTGCCTGCAAGTCCTATAGCAATCTCCACTTTCTCGAACTTTTTTTTTTTTTTAATTACAAAAATTGGGGTATCTTAAGGGCCATTGGAATGTTCTAAGTGCCCTGATATCAGCTGTTCATTAAATAGTGTATAAGTTACTATAATCTTCTCTTGAGTTAGGGGCCACTGAACAAGCCAAACAGGGTCATCAGACATCCAAGTTATCCTGGATGTCATCCATGGGGTTGGAAAAGAGATCAAGGCCCCTCCTGAAATGGCCTATGCCAAAAGAGGTTCTTTTCTCCCTTGATTATTTTTACCAAGCACTTGATTGGGGTGGAAACCTTGTTGTAACACCTGATGAGTCAAAAGGGAGTTAGGACTGGCCAAAAATGCTACCATACCTTGTAATGTGTTATGACCCCACAGATTGACCTGTATATGGGGGAGGACATGAGGAGAAAAATATCTAGAATGGCCTTCTGTGTCCCTCCAAATTAAAAACTTAGCACTTCTAGGGTAAGAAACCTTGCCCACCCCTTACAAATCTGTAATGGCCACATCCAGAGGCCATGCCTCAGGTCAATGATGCTGAACAATAATTGAAACATCTATACCTGTGTCTAATAGCCCTTTAAATGCTTTTCCTTCAATAGTCAACTCCATCTCTGGACGATTTTGTTTAATCTGCTGAGGCCAGTATTAGAGAACCCAAAACCTTTGAGTTGGTGTTGTTCTTTTTGTTGTTGTTTTATAAATTTTCCAATTTTTTCCAAGGGAAAAATGACCAATTAAGCAACAGGAATACCTGGAGTGATTTTAGCAATGGTTTGGGTAATTGAAAAATAACTGTGATTTCTCTGGTGTTATCAACATCAATTAAAACAGACAAAACCTGGAGACCTTTTAAAATGAGACTGCTGAGGCCTAGCAAGATTCCCCCCGTACCCTGAGGCAAAGGTCCATAGACTCCAGTGGAAATAAGTTGGGGCCCCATTTTAGGAGTCAGTAAGAATTTGAAAGAGGAAGCGAGGTCCAGGCCTCCACTGTAGGTTGTTGCTCACCAAAGGTCAAAGATGCTTGTGGTGAGGGAGAGGAAAGCACCCCCATTGTTTGATGGGGCTGAGGCGGGCCCCATTGGAAGTTTCCAGGTGGGCGGCCTTCCACCTCAGTTTTAGATTTCCAGTGACTTGCCCAATGTACCCTCGTCTATCTCTAGTACATGGACTGGAAAGTTTTATTGAAGAGACATAAAGGCTGTGTGGTCTTTGGTGTAGCAGAACAGTTTCAGGCTAAATGTCCCTCGTCCCCACAATGGAAACAAAGGACCTTACTTTTTCCCCTTTTTTAGACAGTGGATGAAGAACCTAAATAGTAGCTGCTACCAAGGCAGCTCCCTGTACACATGAGGGCCAATATCCGCACAAATCTGAATCATCTTGGCCTGCTGTTTATGGTATCTTAAAGCCTCTTTACACCATTTAATCCATTTTCAAAGGTCAATGGTTGAACTATTAATTTGCTAGCTTCCCTGCCACTGATAATCTTCTCAGTAGCTTGCAACAAAACTGCAACAGAATTTTGGAAAGGCTCATTAGGGCCTTGCCTAATAGAAGCCAGGCAGATTAAAGCACCTGTTTAGGCAGATGCATTGACCTGGGTTCCATACCTGGCTTGCCATGCCGGCCCCACCCCAGAGGCATGCTGGGATAGTGATTGGTATTGAGACTGGGTGTGGTGGCACATGCCTGTAATCCCAGCTCTTGGGAGGCTGAACACAGGCAGATCACTACAAATCCGATCTACATAGTAAGACCCTGTAGACCCTGTACTAAAACAAAATAATAATAATAATAATAATAATAATAATGCCAAGTTAAGGGATGTCTCCCTCTTACAAGGGAGTTCCTTCTAGGCCCTAATCACAGCTATCTTATTTTGCTAACATACTTGCAATGTAAAAGTTCAGTTGATTGTGCAAAAACACCTTTTTAATTAGCAAATCTTTTGTAATGGTAAAGTTGTGAACCCCAGAGCTGCCTTGTGCAATATTCAAGGAAATTTCAATTCTAAAATAGTCTCTTGGATTCAAACATGCTTCAGCTATTCCTTTCCAATCATTTGGGGCCATAGGCTGTTGTCTTAGCATTTTTTTTTTTTCCTAACCGAGGATTGAACTCAGGCCCTTGCACTTGCCAGGCAAGTGCTTATATGTCTTAGCATTTCTTCTATACTCAAGGTAAAGGAAGCAGTAGGGCCATAAGAAGTAACAGCTTATTTTAATTATTTTAAGGTTTTAAAAGGATTCATGATGACCTACAACTTAGTTTCAATCTGTGCTTCAGGAAATTTTCCAGAGCTGCCATGGCCAGGATGGTGACTTGTGACCCCATAAAACCCATGAGTGTTTCAGTTTTGCCCAGATATTAACCACAGACACTATCTTGAGCCTAACAAGTTTGCAATGCCAGCAATGCACATAGCCAACGCCACAGTGCACCACAGTCATGACCCTCCTACTTAGCACCAGGCACGTGAGACTGTAGTTGGTGATACACACCAACCTCTGTGGCTGGGTGGGGCAATCCCAGAGCAAGGGGGCCTCTCGGAGCCCAGTTTGTGCCCCTGCCCTGGGCAGTGCTGGGCTGCTTGAAAATAACAGGTTGAGAATTAAAAGAACTCTTTCTGGTTTTATCTAATTGTGCAAAGCTAGAGGGTTTAAATTCTCCCTGCTGTTTCTTTGCTCTACCCCTCTTGTCCCATTTGGGACTTGAGTGCAAAACAGTACTCCACACTAAGTCCTTTACGGTGGTCTTAGAAAGTGGCACAAATGCAAAAACCAAGAAAACAACAAACATTTTAATATACATCTATATATTTCTAAAAACATCTGTGGTCCTTGAAACTCTATTTTTCCCATTTTTAACCCAATCCAACATTTCCCTGGGGGAAAGGGAGTTGGCTCAATAGAATAAGTGTTTGCATGGCAAGCACAAGGGCCTGAGTTCAATCCCTGATTCCACAAAAAAACAAAAAAGAAAATTCCCTGTGAGGCTTCTCTCAAGCTTCTTTCTCTCTTCGTGCTCCTTTACCTCTCTGGCCCTAGTGAGCCCATTCCTGGCCTCAGTGACCCTCCATCCCCAAGTTTTTCAAATAGTGTGCCAGCAACAATGCACACCTGTGAAGACTACTGCTGGCTATAGCCAATCCACTTCCCTCCCTTATGAACACTGGTTGGAAGAGATTCCTCCGCCCACACTTATCTCCTATCAGACATCCTGACTTGGCGTCCCATGTTGGGACCCATTGGTCTCACTGCAATTAGTTCTACCTGGGGAGAAATGGTGGCAGAAATGAGAAAGATAGACAAGAAGGCAAAAGATAGGCTAGGTGGCCACTGGTCAACCTGAAGGGCAAAACTAACACAATGCACAACAAAAGGATTCTTTATCTATACTTTTGCAAAGTTAGTAACACATGACACAAGTTTGCCTAGTGACTAATAGTTGATCTTAACCAAACAGGATGTTTATCTCAGGACTGAGGTAGCTTGTTTGCTTTAGGCACTGAGGTCTAGTTCCACCTACACACATTGGATCAATTTTATTTATATTTTGGGGTTTCTCTTATATGAGAATATTTAAGCTTGTGCATCTGATTTATTCTACTTAACATTATGGTCTCAAAATGCATCCATTTTCCTTCAAATGACTCAAGTGTGTTTTTCTTTACAGCAGAGCAGTACTCCGTTATATTTAAATAGCGTATTTTCTTTGTCCTTTCTTCAAAGATTGTCTTCTACTTGTGGTTCTATTTCCTGACATCCCATCCTCAACCCACTGTGATCTGATTCCTTCCCTTCAGGGCCTAGAACTTCATTGATGTCAAGTTCAGTGGGCACCTTTTTCTCATTTTCCTGGACTTCCCCACTGAATTTTGCTATTTAATGCCGCTAGCATTGTTCATCTCTTCCACTAAGAGCAGAGAACCTATCAAAGGGACTTGAGATTGCCCTCAGCGTGCACCTCTATCTTTCCTTTTTTTTTTTTTTTTTTTTTTTTTTTCAGCACTGCTCAGGAGTGTAATAGAGAACACAGATGCCCAGGGGGACCCGCCACTCCCCATCTTCCCCTGCAGCTGCTGGTGGCACTCTGAGTGCTTGCCACAAGAATGTGAACACACTTGGTGCTATAAACCCAGGGGTGGGGGCTTCATTTTAAGGGAACTCTCATAAGCCCACCAAGTTGAACTAGCCATGTGAGAAAAACAAACATATATCTCTGATAAGCTACTGTATGTTAGGAGACTTTTTTTTATACAGCAACTTACCCTGTATCCTTAGTAATTAACTCAAGAGCAGGCAAGTCAGTGGCCTTTTGGAAATTCCTACCTCTACCTAATCTAAGATAGATCTTCCTGTCACACTCTTTTATAGAAACCTATACTTCTTCAAAGAAAGTTTTGCAATTTAAGATTAGATTATTGGGGAGCCCAGCCCTAGCTCAGTTCTTTAAGTGGCTGCTTCCACAAGATTAGATTATTATTTGTGTAACACAGTGGTCACTTTTTTAGTTTTAGTTTTGTTCTATAACATATCAATAGAAATATCAAGTTTATCATGCATAAAGGCAAGAAAACCGATAACACTAGATACTAAATTTCTTTTTTTTTCTTTTTCTTTTTTTTTTTTTTTTTTTTCGTGGAACTGAGGATTGAATTCAGACCCTTGTGCTTGCCAGGGAAGTGCTTATTCTACTGAGCCATCTCCCCAGCCCCCAGATACTAAATTTCTATCCCTCTGTCTTTTGAACACACCAGCAGGAATAACTGTTGAGTGCAGATACCATACAGTACAAGGTCACTTTTGACTGTAGCCCCAACAACATTCCCCCCTCCATTATTTTGATCTCCCAGGATCCTGTTTTCATTCTAAGGTGTATACCTTCCTCATCCAGATTTGGGTTGTGCCAGAGGTGGGCTTTGCTAATGAAATTCTCTATTGCATATGTTGAACTAAAATAATAATTATAATAATAACAACAGCGCAGTGCTCTCATCAAAAAAATTTAAGGTCAAGAGTTCACAATATAGAAGCAGCCAGTGAAACTACAAGGGACCACGGATAAGCAAAAGTGTTAGAGGAACCAAAACG
The DNA here is from genome assembly GCF_000260255.1 of Octodon degus. NCBI lineage: Eukaryota > Metazoa > Chordata > Mammalia > Rodentia > Octodontidae > Octodon > Octodon degus. The sequence goes on along the minus strand of NW_004524706.1, from coordinate 913,671 downwards.
AGAACTGAGAGGGGTCCACAGGTAGGAAAGAAGCAGAGATGGGATATGCAGGCAACTGCGTCGCTGGTGACCCATCCACCCTGTCTGCAAAAGACCCTCCCACAGCCATCTTCTTGCAGAAGTATATCCCAGATGCAGTCTCCGCTCTTGTCTTTGCATAGGAGCACCCACAAGTATCCCTAAAGTATGTGATCTTTCTCTGAATGGGCGGCATTATACAACTGATTCTCATAATTAAGCAACTTGGAGGAAATGTGCTCAGTAAATATTCTTTTAACACCTATTATTACTTCAGTCCTACCATAATACTAGAAAGAGCAAGATGGGCTGCCTAAAACTTTTCCTTGTGCCAGTGCTGGGCACAGGGCATATAGGAGCAGTATTTTAATTTTACCTGGATAAAATCCTTCAGTGTTTCCCACTTAACCTCAGACTAATGCCCTTAAATCCTTATTATGGTCATAAAGTCACTTTGCATAATGTGCCTCCTTCTGCTTTTTACTTTTAATTCTCTTCCTTTACCCTTCTCATCATGTTAAGCCACACCAGGCTGGGGAGATAGCTCAGTAGAATAAGCGTTTACCTGGCAAGTGCAAGGTCTTGAGTTCAATCTCCAGTACCGCAAAAAAAAATAAAATAAAATACTTCCTTATTACGAATGAAAAACAAATTTCACCTCATGTTAAACCAGACCAAATCACTCAGGTTTCCAAACACTCTCACTCACAGAGGCCTTGGTGTGCACACTCTCTCCTACATGACAGTGCTGAGAAAAGTAAGGAGCAAGGACAGGGATGGCAGTGGTGGCGATATTGCTACCACTTACCAGGTAGTTACAGATGTCATGCTCAATCTTCCTAATAATATTCCAAGCAGACTCTGCTATTCTTTTTTTTTTTTTTTTTTTTTTTTTTTCAGAACCAGGGATCGAACTCAGGCCCTTGCGCTTGCCAGGGAAGTGCTTATTCCACTGAGCCATCTCCCCGGTCCCTGCTATTCCCATTTTACAGAAGAGAAAACTAAAGTTTCTGAAATTTAGCACCTTGCTTCAGAGCACTTAATTAAGAAGTGGCAAAGCCATGCTTTGATCTAAACTTGTATGATTCCAGAAAATGGTGTGTCTAAGTCTGCAACATCTTTTTAGAAATCAACAGCTAGAGACAAACAGGCCTGGGTTTGAATTTGGGGCTCCACTACTTCCTAAGTGGGTAGCTCTGGGCAAGTCACCCAATCTCATAAGCCTCAGTTTGCTCATCTATAAAATGAGATCAGCAACAGACACTACCTCAAAAGGTTGTTGATGGCTAAAATGAAATAAGTGTGGAAAATGGTTGGCGTGTGCCTTGTTTGTTGCAGTGAATGAAAGTTAGAGGTTGTTGTTTCACTGTCACTATTTTTCCCTTCACATACCTCTCTCCCTTCATCCTGTCCAAGTTAGAGCTCTGCATCTTGTCATAGACACAGTCTGAGAGCTGCTTCTTGCTCCTGGGGCCCTGCTTGCACCATTCTGTGGAAGTAACTCAGGCAGGCAGAGGAATAGACTGTAATTAATCCCAGTTAGAGCTGAGCAGGTCTTGTCTTCCTTGGCTGGGGCCTCAGGAAGTAGGGTGCTGCCTGATTTATGTCTCCACTGCACCGGTGATGACCTGGTGCCCTCTCTACGTGTTCCAGCATCAGACAAGGCCATAAAATGGAATTGATGCTGCATGTTTGTGCCTTTAGGGGCAACTTATACATGGGTGCAGCCAGTAGAGGTCAAATTCCCTGCCAGGAAATGTTGGTATATGTGTGGCTGCCCTGTGTGGTCAGGCTGCTGGGAGTTCAGGTCCCTGATCTTACCAACATCCAGCGACAATGAACATGTGCTTTGTGGCTAAAGTGAGCATCTATTTGCAAATGTCCCCACACACACAACCTAAACTTATACCTTCCTGTAGCCTCAGCCCCAACTGTCCAAGGGCCTGCTGGATGATTCTCACATGTCCCACAGTTCCTAGCCTGAACTCATTATTCTGACCCCCCTGCCTGTTCCTCCCCCCTCCACCGTTTTTCCCTACTGCTTTCCCAACACACACACACACACACACACACACACACACACACACTGAGGCTGAGGAAACAGTGTCATCCAGACATGGTACAGCATCTGTGTATACTTCCTTTATATCCCTGACCACCCTGTTTTATAGATAAGTCACTTGCCTCAGATTTACAACTATCCATATCTCTATGTGTCCCCTTCCATAAACTGTGAACTCCTGAAAACAAAGGGTTGGATCTGAATCATTCCTATACCTCCAACAAAGCCTGACACAAAGAACATGCCATCTACTTTTGATTGTACAGTTGAATGAATGAACGAACAGATGAGAAGCTTATCAAAACTAACTTCCAAGATAGTTTTAAATAACAGGGCTTCTAAAGATTCCCTGAGAATAATGAAGTTAGATATCAACTTCTTAGATCCTGCTATGGTTTGAATGTGTCCCCCCCACAAAGACTCCTATATTGGAAACTTCATTTTCAAATGTATATGTCAAAGATATTTGGAGGTGGCCTTCAGAAAGGGTCTTCAGAAAGCAATTTGAATTACATGGAATAATGAGCCAGGCCACCAAGCTACTATAATGACAACAGTAGCTTCAATAAAAGAGAAAGACCCCAGCTATACTCAAGTAATATGCCCTGTCTTATCATGTGGTATCCTCCACCATGTTAGGATACAGCCAAAAGACCCTCACCAGATGCCAAGCAGATGCTTATACCATGCTTCCCAGCCTCTAGAACTGTGAGCTACTCTGTTCTTTATAAGTTACCTCATATAGAAAGAGAAAATGGACTAAGACCCAGTAAAGATGTTAGTTGCATGCTCTAACCCTTCCATGCACAGGTAACTGAGACTCAGAACATGAAACAACTTTCTGACTCTGAATAGGTATTTAGTGGCAGAACCCCTGGACTGGCCACCCAACCTCCTAACTTCCGTCCATAGCCCTGTCTTCTCTTCCTACATGTTGAGCTTAAAGTGAGTCCTCTGCAAACTCCTGTGCATGGCTTCCTTTTCTTTTTTGTTTTTCAAGTTCTTTCTTTCATACAGGGTGGCACTGCGTGCAGTACGAGGGATCAAACCCAGGTCCTTGATCTTGCCAGGCAGGCGCTTAGACTGCTGAGCTTTCTGCCCAGCCCCAAGCAACTTTCTTTCCTTTTTAAAAAAATTTTGGCTTCCAAAAGTAGACTCCAGAAGCCAGAAGGTATTCTACATCATGCACAACATTTTATTAATGACAGTTTCATCCACAGAAGAGAAGCTGAGGTGAGCTTCTCAGAGTCTTCAGCTCCAAAAGCAAATGACCATGTAAGTCTTTAAGCTCCACTATCATCATCTGCGAAATGACAATGATAATAACATCTGCCCAGACCGGATGCATGTCTTTCACTTTGCTTTTTTTTTTTTTGGTAGATTGTATTACTATTCCAGATGACTTGCTGGATATTCAGTAAAAGGATTTCCCATCCCTGCTCTTGCAACACAATCTGCAGGACCCATCTGCGGCAGAGTGTGCCCCACTGGCTCCCGGGAGTCAGTCTCAGCTTCTGCGGGCCAAGTGAATGGGAACAGACATGGTGTCTACCACATCCCAACAGCAACTTTAAGAGCCAATGTAAAAAAAAAAAAAA
>NW_004524706.1:906763-909427 GCF_000260255.1 Octodon degus | reverse complement strand
AATGGCAGTGGCTACTTCCTTGGAACACTTTACACCCAGGCCAACATGACCGTTGTAGTACCCAATGGTGACAAATGTCTTGAACCTGGTCCGCTGGCCAGCATGAGTTTGCTCCTGCACAGGCATGATCTTCAGAACTTCGTCCTTGAGGGATGTACCCAGGAAAAAGTCAATAATCTCAGAGTCCTTGATGGGTAAGGAAAAAAGGACTGCTCTAAGGACTTGATCTTCATGTCTTTGACCAGACGGCCCAGCTTGGTGACAGGAATCCACTCTTTGTCCTAGGCCTTACCGCCGCGAGCCCCACGGCCTCGGCCCCAGCCTGGCCTCTGCCGCGCCCGCAACCTCCAAGGCCACTGCGGAAGCCTTCGCGGAAGCTGCCACCGCCTCCCATGCCTGGGCCCCCGGTGCCTCCGGCCCCTCCCGTTGCACCGGGGTCCTCCACCATTTGGTGTTTCCCAGAAAAAGAAGCACACATAAGCTTATGAGAGTCACACATTCATCATCCCACCCCACCTCATTCTTTATTCATTGATATCACCTCTGAAGATATGCCAAACAGAAGCTTGAATAACCTGAAGCTGTCATTCAATTGAGTGACAAAGAAATCTTTGGTGCTATCAGCCTTAGAGATTTGGGGATGGTTTCTGTAGCTTAGCCTAACAAATACTAACATACTTTTATTACAATGTAGAGAGAATTATTAGGGATACTTTAAAAGGGAGGATGAGGTTGTGGTAAAGATATTCACAAAATGAATCAGTTCTCAGCTCCAGGGCTGAGTATTAGTATTCAGAGTAAGGTGCCATCGTAAAGAGACTCCAAAACACAAGTTGTTTTGGTTTTTTGTTTGTTTATTTGTTTGTTTATTTGTTTGGGGTACTGAGGATTGAACTTAGCACTTTCGTACTGAACTACACCCTAGTCCTTTTTAATTATTTTTTTTCATTTTAAAACAGGATTTTGGGGCCAGGGAGTTGGCTCAGTGGAATAAGCACTTCCTGGAAAGCACAAGGACCTTAATTCAATCCCCGGTTCCAAAAAAAAGACAGGACTTTGTTAAGTCCCTGAGTTTTCCAGCTTGGCTAGAACTTGTGATCCTCCTCCATAGTTTCCCAGAGTCCTATAATTAGAGGCACACACCACCAAGGCAGGCTTCCAAAATACAAGTTTTAAGATTCACATTGATCTCTGTCTTCCAAAATGGTACGGAAGTACACGGCTAGCCCAGGCAGCCAGGCAACTCTTTCCAAGAAGTTGTCCAAAGATCCAGGTTCTTCATAATTCACTGATCCTACTGACACCTTAGTGTTAATCTCACCCACACTATGTTGCAGTGCAGCCTAAAAAATGGGACAAGAGAAAAAGTAGGGTCAACTTGAGGCTCTTTAAGGATGTGATAGTGTTGCCCACATTACTTCTCTTCACAGTCCACTGACTGGATTTTACTTATAATAGTCATTTCTAATAGAAAGAGGCTGGGAAATGTAGTTCCTACTCAAGTTGGCACCTACCCTGATGAATCTCAGAGGGAGCATCTTAACGGAAAGTTCACCTGAAAATTAGCATTGGGAGTATCTATATCACAGAAATGAGCAAATACTCCAATTTGGACTCTGTCTCTATCCCATTCTCCACCCACAAAGAGGCAGCTGAACATTTACTAACAATAAGAATGATGGATACCAGGGAGCTGTTGGCAGTGTCTACCACAGCCAAGACATGTATTTATGGCGTATCTATTGTTACCTCTCTCTTGACCAATTTCTTCACTTTCTACTTGACAAGTTACCCTCATTTGGCTCAAACTCATGAGGGGTCCTACCTCTCCACTGCCTGTAGTTTTCCTGCCCTGAAGAAAGGTGCTAGGTACCCTAAGCCTATCTGCTCTGCTCAGGGATTGAGGTGCCATAGGGAGACCATGCACAAAGCTGACCTCAGAGGTGCTATGGGGAAAACTGATAACCAAAGTAAATATCATTTTGTGCAGCCAACAAACAAAAGCTGTGCCTACCCACACACACAGGACTTGACTCTCCTTCTGCTGTTCTCTGATAGGCTTTTGTAACCCTTGAGATTAAATGGCTCAATTTGGTGAAAGATTTACTCATTATAGTGGCAGGAATCTTCTTCCTATACCATGTATTATGAAGAATTTTTATGGTATCATTAGGGCAGCAGTAATATATAGACCAGAACAGTCATTTACAAATGGTCTATTCCCAAGGATCTTAGTAAAAGTGGTTGAATGAGCAGAAGCATTTCAGCTGTGGGAAATACTTGCACATAGTACATACAATGTATTAGAATAATGTTAAGACACAAATTGCTACACTTCTCCAATTCAAGGTGTATGGGGGCAATCTGAATCAAGGTGGAAAGTATGTCAGTGCTAGAGAAATTATAGACTTAAAGGAAAAGAACATGCTGAGAATGACAGATACAGAAGAAACTATGGCTGTCCAGGAGACTCCTCTAAGGACACTTAGAAATTGGAGTCCCTTCCATGAAAGCTTGGTCAAGCATCGAACTAATGTTCAAGTTTCCTAGACCTTTCCTCTTCTCCATTTGTAAAATTGTCTGATCCAAACACTCATTTAAAGTAGAGATGGAGGGGCTGGAGAGATGGCTCAGTGGTCTAAAGCACCTACTTGGAACAAGCTT
>NW_004524706.1:886332-906156 GCF_000260255.1 Octodon degus | reverse complement strand
AGATACCCACCCTGACTCACCAGCTATGGCCTAGGCTGAGGGCAGAGCCACACATATATTTATAAGCTATTTTTCTGTAGATACAAGAGGGATATGGTGACTTCCTCTGATCAATAGACAAAAGGTACCTTCTACATGCAATGTGCAATAACACTTACTAAAAAAATGGTGCACAAAGTCCAAATGATCCCTATGTTCTTTCCATTTTGTTGCAGGTTAGGGTCATGAAATGAAGGTTACTGTGCCTGTGGGCACAAGAGGTGAAGACCAGAGCTTCAGAACCCAATGAGGGTTCGAGATCTGAAGGCAGTGAGTAGAACAATGGAATCAATATTGGTTCCATGCTATTAACTGGAGAGGACTGTGTGTGTTTAAGAAGAGTCCTGACAGGTAGGACTACTTGGCATGTATTTATAGAAAAAGTCAAGACTGAATGAATGAATGAATGAATGAGTGAGTGAATGAATGAATGAATGAAGGAATGAACAAAGAGTATGTTTCCAAATCCTTATAGACCTTGGTAAAAGAAAGATAACAACATGTGACATCTAAGCTCATTGTCAACTTGGCTGTATTAAGACATTCCTCGAGAGGTGATTGGGTCATGGGGGTGCTAATCTCATTAGGGGATGAACATATTCATTACTGTATGAGCAATTTGTAGCTGAATAAAAGCTATTAGTAGACAGGACCCACGTGGAGATGTTCACTGAGGAGAAGCCTCTGGAAAGTTTTCTCCTGCTGCCACACTTCCTCTGTGCTCTGCTTCTGGCTGCCATGAGGGGCTAGGCTTTCCTCTGACAAGCTCTTCTACCATGATGTTTCTGTTTTGGAGCCAGCTAACCATCGACTAAACCCTCAGAGTCTGTTAGCAAAAATAAATCTTCTTTAAATGGATGCAATTTGAGAACATACCCATAAGTGAAATAAATCAGATTTGCATGTGTAAATATCAAATTGTTTCCCTAAAATGAAAAGGTGAAAGAGTAAATAAGATCCAAAATGTACAACAGATATTGCGAAATGGGAAGAAACTGTTCAAAAGGAAAGAGAAACCAGTATGGGAGAAAAGAAAGAAGGTAAAAAGAAAAGAAAAAACTATATGTTTAGATGACAATTAAGATAGTGATAATACTAATTTCTCTTAGTTCATTGAAAAGAAAGGTTTGCGCTAATATTGTCTGGTCAATTTTTCATGCCTATAACTTGTACTCTTAGCAACTACCTTAAAGATAACAATACATGGTGTATTAACCATTGTTACTCTATTATCTTGTTTTGAAATTTTGTTTCACTGTTTTTCTCTTTAAAATTAAAAAAAAAAGAAAGAAAATGTGTATGTCATTTGGTCCCACCAACGAGAAGCCAACCAATATGAATAGTAACATCGATTGATCATACTAAATTCTAGGATTTAACACGTGTTAAATCATTAACCTTCATAATAAACCAATGATATGAATAGTACTGTTCCCTGTGACCAATAATATATTGGCACAAAAATGTTAGGAAATGCATCAAAGTTCTCTGGATTGGTGGCAGAACTATTGCAATCTAAGCAGTCTGCGTCTGCAGTCTTCGCTCTCAGCCACTGCATCACATTGCCTCTCAAGATGTCAGCAGCCACCTCAGACTTAGAGGTAGGCCCAGGAAATTCATATCTTAACAACCTCACAGGGCACTCTGATGCTTACATGGAACTAAACCTAAAACCATCTATATAAAAAATCAGGAGAAATCCTAGGGAGCCAGGTAGTTAGAACAAAGAAGGCTGCTTCTATTATTTTTAAGATAGACCTGATTATGTGACTATAAGGCCTGCTGAATAATGTTCACTCATTCCCCTTTGTGAAGAGAAGAATCCAGACCAATTACAAAGAACCCTCCGAGGACCTTTGAGCAGCAACCCTGCTCAGAGGATCTACTGGTGAGCCATCTTTCCAACGGGATCCAACTGGAGAAAAGCAGGACTGACTGTACCTGCCCTAGTTCCTGGACTTTGATCTCCCATTTGACCTCCTTTTCACCCCTGCTCTGATCTGACAACTCCTGCTGGGTTGACCCCATCTCTGACCCGGCCTGCCCCAGTTTTCAGCCTCACTGCCCCGGGCTGATATCTCACAACATGACAGCTCCAGGCAGGACAATTTTGGTATCAGCCACCAGTATTAGGATCAAAACACCATCTCTTCTAATGATGCAGTGGCAAATGAACTGTTTATGTTAAAATAACTGTGACTCTGAGAGTGAAATTCAATTATTATAAACCAGCTAAACACTGTCACTAAACATGGGCTGTTGAAGCAGTCAGACAGAAATAGCTTGTAGCACTAACTGGGGAGATGTATTTCCATTTATTGATGAAATAGTTTCTAAGGGTTCATTCCATGATGACTTATCCATTAATACAAAAAAAAAATCTGTCTCCAAGAAGTTCCCTTATTCCCAATTTTGCTTTTGTACCTAGAGACAGTGTATCTAAGACTAGACAACTGAATCAAAGAGAAGATCACCAGATCTCACTTCCACAGAAGGGATGTTTCTAGCTTTGTCCAAGGTGGATCAGCTTGTAGGAGATTGGGGAAGTTGGTAATGTACAAGAACACAATTTTTAAAAATTTTGATCTGTCTGTGCATCAGAAGCCAGGCCTAGGGAGATATCTAGCCTTTGTAGTAGGCATCAAAATAGCTTAAGATTAGGGCCCAGGATACTACTCGGTTACTGGCTATACTCTAATTTAATGTGTGATCTTAGGCAATTCCCATCCATACTCTGAGCCACATTTTCTCAGATGTCTTTTTCTCTGAATGCTTAGCTCTTCATAGAGTGTTTGATAAATGCTTGTGGAATAAATAAATGAACCTCAAAAGTCACTTCTAGCTCTGATATTGTAAGCCTATGTGCTGAAGACTGCTTTTGGAAAAATAGAATTAATCAAGGATAAAATGTTTGATCCCATTGGTCACACTCCATCCTGTCAGTATGACCTTTCCTTAACAGAATATTTTCTCTTTCTGTTCATCCTCTTTTCATCATTTTGTTTCTCCTTTCTACCCTACCCCAAATGTATTGTTTTGAAACATAATGTGTGTGTGTGTGTGTGTGTGTGTGTGTGTGTGTGTGTTTCAAATTATAGCCTCCAGTTCCTGTAAATGTGATCTTACTTGGAAATATAGGGTCTTTGGAAAAGTCATCAAGTTAGCGTGAGTCATACTGGATTAGAGTCAATCCTATTCCAAGAACTAATGTGCTTATATGAAGAGGGAAATTTAGACATAGATACATAAGGAGAACATGGAGTGACAACAGAGGCAGAGGTTGAACTGATGCATCTACAAAAGAATGATACAGATTGCAGGCAATCACCAGAAAGTAGGAAAGACACACAAAACAGACTCCTGCTCTGAGCTCTTAAAGGACTCAACACTAATGACACCATGGTATCTGAGTTCTGGCCTGATGAACTGTACAAGAATCAATCCAGCTTTTTTTAAGCTAGCTATTTTGTGGTACTGTACTTTGTCATGGCAGCCCTAGAAAACTAATATACCTATCCAAGACCATTACTGTATTTGGAAATCATCCTACTGAAGCATATTACCAGAACCCTAGCAAGCTCCAGTGCCCCTGACATCTCTCCAAATATACACAAAGATGAGTCATTATTTTGTCTATTCCACGTATCTGAAACCCAGACACTTGATTCATCCATGGGCAAAGAAAGGAGACCTTCCACGTGATTATTAGCCAGGAGATGATTCTGGAGGTGAGGAGAAGGGTTGCCTGCTGCCTTTCTTCCAGAAAGGGACAGTCCAAAAAATAAAAAGCTTTCATCACTATGAGATGCCACTGTCATTTATTTTCACTCATTCAGTAAATATATATGGAGCACTTATTCTGCAAGGCACTTGTAAGTGACAAAAGAGAAGGTACAGGGATAGGGGAGGAATGCTAATGAAATTAACAGCACATATTCCTTGAGTTCTAAGAGCCAACCTGGTGTTGGAGGTCTGTACACACCATGATGGGTTATCAGCATGGTCTTGGGAATCAGGTAAGTCCTGGCTGGAATTCTGGCTCTACCACTAACACCCATTGAAATCTTAAACGAGTTACTTAATCTCTCTAGATCTTAGGGTTAGTGGGAGGATTGAATAAGATGCTATACACAGCAGGAGGTCAGGGTAAGTGCTCCATACATGTTATTTTCATTTTTGAAGAAAAAAAAAGAGAGAGACTAGAAGGAAAAAATGGCAACAACATTTTTTTAAGGAAGGGAAGAGAAGTTGAAGGGAGGGGAAGGAATTGGGAGAAGAAAAAAAGAAGAATCAGGATATATTATGTACAGGTACAAATTCCCTATGATGAATATGACCATTATGTGAATCTAAAATGTACCAATAAAAATTAATTTTTAAAAACATACAATTCTCAGAAACAAAAGGAAAATAAAGATTCCTCCAGAAACAGCTCTGTAAAAGAGCAGGCTGATTTAGATCAAGTAGAGGCTTGGTCCATCTCAGGTCCTCAGCACCTCCTGCCACACACCGTCTCATAGAATGCTCTGAACAGCTCCAGGAGGAAGTTAAGATCACTTCACATATGGCAAAAATGTAGCTCAAAGGTGTGAAACAAGTTGGTCAAGTTCATACACACAGAAAGGAGTATAGCAATGTAGGGTACAAACTAGAGTTCCAAGGGACTTTCCTTCCTATGCTTGGGCATCATGTATATGCAAGTCAGAAGGGTTGGAGGGCATCAGTGTTTGGGAGAGCGTCTAGGGCACCTCATCTAAAGCTGAAGTTATCTCTCCAGACAGTAATATGGACTGGACTTACCTGTTTTTGTTTAATTACCAAATGTATCTCTGGTGCTTACTATAGGTTTCTCCAAGCACTTCATGTTGGCAGCTCATCTAATCCTAACAAGAGCCTTGTAAGACAGGCACTGTTATTAGTTCCATTTTGAAAATGTGGGAAATTGAGATGGAAAGAGGTTAAGCCACTTTCTGAATGTCACACAGATAGCTGAGTTGCAGAAACAGGATTCACATCTGCTTTCTACCCCTTAGCCATTGTTCTACACTGCAGTATATTTGGCACAGGAAGATTTAGATGTACACATTGAAGGAACAGGAGTGTTCACACATCCACACACCCACAAGCCACCCTTTGGTGCTGTTGCTGCCATAAGACCAGGAGTAATCTGACCTCATAGGCTGAATGGCAGGATGGGGGCTGTTTTGCCCTGGGACTCTCTGAGTCACAGATTCTCATCCCCAGCCCACTTCCTGAAAACTCTTTGCTCCTCAGTTTAGGAAACCCTTTGAGCACAAAGAGCTCATTTCCTGTGCTCAGGAAAGACGGGACAAGTTCCTGATGACAGCTCATCTCCCTCATTAAGGCACTCATAAAAGTGCTTCAGGAGCCTGACTTATGGCTCCACTGTTTGTCAAGTCTCTTTTGCAAAGAGCCACTCCGGTAATTTGGTGCTAGGAGATGTGCAAGAGAAACCAGCTCCTTTGAGCCCAGAAATTATTTATGGCCCCCAAAAGAGAGACTGTCATTTGGAGAGATAACAAGCCTTCAGCAGCACAACACGCTGCTTAATGTTCCACAGCACAGAGGCAGATTCAGAATTCTGCCAGCTAAGAAGCCTTGAGAGGGTCTGTACACAGGGGTTGTCTGATCTTAGGAAAGCTCCCAAGACAACAGCAGAAATGACAACAGCTAGCAATTATGGAAGTTTACCCTGGGTCAGGGCCAATATTAAATGCTTTTTGTACATTAATCCATTTAATTCTCACAACACCCCTACTTTACAAGTAAGGAAATTTAGGCATACAGACATCATATAATTTGCCTAAATTCACAATCAACCAGCAGCCAAGTCGGGACATTAATTAAAGTGTGGCTGCTTCTAGGTATACTTTGAGATATCAAATGCAGTTTAGAAATTGGATTTTATGTCCACCCAGTAAAGCAAAATGCACATATATTCAAAACTACCTTTGATAAGCCTGTAAAATGCCTGTAGAGTTTATTCATTTGAGCCATAGGGCCCAGTCCAAGTACTTGACATTGGGTTACCACTGAGCTGAACAAGTCTATATGCAGCTGTGTGTGAACACTCTGCCTTTAAGTGAACTATTAAGCACACAGGGGGTAAAACAGGAGAGGCAAGCTCTAGGGTGCCCCTACCAATCTGGTGGCTTTGCTCTTTTAATACTTAGCCTCTGTGACCTTAACATGGCACTTGTCACAAGATTTACTTGAGTTAGGATTAAGAGCAGCTCACACAGTCACATCTCAAAAGTTCTATTAGAGAAGAGCTTCTAATGCCCAAGCCTAAATTAAACTAGCCTGATACAATGAGACTCCATCACACTAGCTTTGGAGCCACACCCCAAATCTGCTACTCTCTAGCTGTATAATCTTGGGCAAGTACAGACATCAGAGAGCTACCCTCAGAATCACATTTTGCTGAAAAGTGTCAGGCACGTGGTTAAGTACCACTCAGTAAGTGCTGAATCTGAATGTTAAGCTAAAGTCGGCCTTTTCCCTACGCGAAGCGGGAAAGGTACTGATGCCAAGAGAAGCTCAGGTAGGGCAGATACTCCCCGAGGGCCACAGGGCTGCAGCACCACCCCACTCCCCCGCTCCCCACCCAGCCGTTGCCATGGTCACCGGTTCAGGCCCGGAGCAGCACCGAGGCGTGTGCAGCCCAATCCCCGCCTTTCCAGAGTGGCCATTGGCTGGAGCTGCCACGTGATAACACTGGTATGCTAATATATGTTAATTGCCCCCGCCCCTCCTCCCAGGGCCGCGTCGGAGTAGCCGGCAGGGTGCGCGGCGCCGAGCCTAGGGGGCGGGCTGAGGGGCGGCCCCCGGGAGAGAGCGGCCAGGTGGAGGAGGAGCGCGAAGGCCACCGCAGGTAACGGGCGGGCGCGTGCGCGCTGGGACCGGCTCACGGCCGGCAGGCTGCGCGCGGGGGACACTCGGCGCCGGGCTGCCGGCTTAACCCTTTAGGCTCCCAGCTGTCACGCCGCGGCCCGGCACAGCGGCCGGTTGGGCCGCGCGAGGCGGGGCATTGCCGTGGACACCCACCGGGAGGCGGGCGGCCTGACCCAGCAGTCCGGGCCGACGACTGGCTGGCCGCCGCGCCCCGGGTCCGGGAAGGGGCTGAGGGCTGCAGCGAGCTCTGGGGCCTCGGCTTGCAGGAGGCTACCGGGAAGCGGCTGAGGTCCCAGCACTCGCGCTCCTTCGGAGGCTGGGAGCCCCGCCGAGCGCAGAGGCCTGTCTCGGCCGCCCGTGGCCTCGCGAGGCCTGCGTCTCCTGTGCTGTCCCTCAGAGTGTGGGAGACCTTGTGGGCGGGGGCCTGAGCGCGGCGCCCCCTCCTCAGCCTCGGCCTGACAGCCCGGCAGCCGTCACGTTAGACCCTGAGTAGAGCCTGGGGGTAGGGGAGGCTGCAGGAAGAAGGCAAGACTGGTGCGTGGTGGCACCAGCAGAGGGAACTGGTTGATGCTAGGACAGGACAGTCTGAAGAGGAAACGGCCCCAAGGCAGGAGAAGGAGGGATGCTCGAGAAAGGAACTTGCGCCTTGCGTTTTTGTTTTTGTTTTTTGGGCTGGGTGATCAGCCGAAACCCATGGGAAAAGGTCACTGCTGGACACCTGGATCGGGTCTGTCATGTACAGAGCAAGCAGCTGTTTTACGTGAGTTTCTAACAAATTTCTTATAAGGCAAGGCTCAAATTAATCCTCCTCATCCTGTCCTCTCCGAGTCTTCTGCAGAAGTGTCATCTTTTAATTATTACCCCTCCCACAATTCACTAAAACTGATGGCAGCTTTAGGCTCACAGTGTCATTTAGTTTTCACTGCAGTAGAAATGGTAGGACAGGGAATGTGCCGCCACTATTAAGCTCGCCCTGAGAATTTTAGTGTGGAGGGAAAATGTTTCTATCAGTGGTATTGAAAAGTCAGCTACTGTGCCAGTGGAGCTTCCTTTATGAATCTAAAGTCATTTCTCCAAAATCAAGTGAAAATGTGGTTACATAAGAAAAGTACCAAAGACCAAATTGATTTTTTGCAAATGAAGTGCAAATTGCACTTCCAGATTTCTCTTGATGTCTTTCCTCACACAACAATAAATATGTGGTCTAGGCACACTCTTCTTTGTCTTAGAGATGCAGAAAAACAGAACAGAAGAGGGAACAATTAGCTGTAGAACATAAGAGGAAAACACATTGAAGCCAAATACTGAAGGATGAAAATAGGAGATTGCCTTGCAAAGATGATGGAAAGAGCAGGAGGGAAAACCAAAGCTGAGAGCACAGAGTAAATGCAGCCACTTAGAGTCTTTTAAATTGCAGCTGCGACATTTTTCCTTTCTCTATAAGGTAACTTTCCAAAAGTTAACTAGAACTTCTCATTTATCATAATTTTCCCCGGGATATTTTTCTTCTTATCTTTTTTCTCTCCCCATCCATTTCTCTGAACCTCATTCACATCTTTGCAAGAAAGGAGCCAACAAGCAGAAGTTACAAAAAAAAAAAAAAAAAAAAAGGCAGCTACTACAGTAGCTCCAAGGTGCAGGACCTAAAAATTGGCCCTAATGGTGGCACTGGAGGCAGCATCCTAGGAGGGCAAATCTAAACCATATAAAAGAATATGCTGGTCATAGGAGAGCAATGCTGAATGTGGTATCTGTGAGGCCTAGAGAAATGAGTAATAAGATCAGGTGCTAGAAGGATCTGGATTAAGAGAGGATTGGACTGTGCTATGGGTCAGAGCAAGCAGTTCAGTGCAGAACATGAGTCATTCTGCTGGGATAGAACCCATGTTACTTGGTGACAGCTGCTAGAATGGCAGTGGTTCTGACAGCTTCAAACAACTGTGCAGAGGACCATGCCATCTCCTAGGTAGATTGTTTCCTGTACTACCTCCTTTATGTGCTATCCCTCCTTACTATTATCCTCTTCTCTTGATCTGTTTCCACCTATTTTTAACTTTGTATTTTTTTAACTGAGGTCTTGCTAGAGGAGAGAAAATCTGTTCTGGTGCCTTAGTATCTATGCCTAGAACTCTTAAGTAGTCCATTTTACCTCATAAACTGTCAACTAGCCAGCCTACTTTTACTTCCTGATTATTAGAAATACAAGAATGAGCCCAGAAGTAGATTACATCCCTTGAAATCACCTGGTGTTTGCATGAGATAAAGGCATTTTAGCTTTGCTTGCACCAAACTTTAGAATGAGTTGTGGTGTTTGGCAAAACTGTTTGGAACTATATTATGGATTGAGACATATAACTATATTATGGATTGACACAAGAGCTTACTATCGTGCTTGGCTAAGATTGACAAGTCTGAGTTCTAGAAAATCATGGGTAGCAGTTAAGCAATCTTCACAACAACATATCTACTGAATATCTGCTTGTGTGCAAATACTGTGCTACATTTGTGCTTTGCAGGAGATAGGAAATGAAAGAGGTGGTATCCTATTGGGGTAATTCTCAGTTTAACAAGAATTTGGATTTCAGTTTTACCAATCACTTGCTACGTGATTTGGGATAAGTTATTTGACCTCAGTCTCTTCATCTACCATAATGTTTCCTGTCTCATACAGTCATGAGGACTAAATGAAGTCACAAAGGCAGAGCACTCATTCAGCACTTATTTGAGGTGCTAAACGTGGCATTATAAGAGCTATGGACTATGATTACCAAGAGAGGCTTTTTCAGAGCCATGTTCAAAGGAAGATGGACAGGAATTTCAGACAGTAAGTCATGTTTGTGAAACAACAGGCCAGAATATAGAAGAAATTTTCAGGTGCTAACTAATGAGTTCAGTCTGCCAAGAACAGAAGGTTTAAGTAGAAAATCTGTAAAATTGGAAGTTTCCTGAAGTCAGATTATAGCAGGCATTGAGTGCCAAATAGGAAGTAGGGATTCTATTCTGTAAATGATAGAAAGTCAAGAATTTTGGTTAAGAAAGTATGGGGTCATGAAAATTCTTAACAGAAATGTGGAGATTGGAGTTTTAGAAGGGAGGGAAAGAGACTCTATAACCAATTAGTAGGTTAGTTACATGGTCTTAGTGTGAGAGAATAAGGAATTGAAATGAAGTAACAGTGAAAGTAAGAGATGAGTCCAATAAGTACTATAAAGGAAAAGTGAACAAATAAGACTTAGTGATTGATTAGATATAAATGATTAGAGATAAACCAGCAGCAAATATAGTCTTTACCTGTAGTAAAGGATTAGCAAAAAGTAAGACACACAAATAAAAATCCTATCAACAATTGGACAGAAAGGAAAGTCAGTTTAAGGGAGGAGAAGCTAAATGCTATCTTGAGAAGATACTAGAACTTCTCAGTGGATATGCCCTGTAAGTGTTTGGAAAGGGGGATTCTTTGGAGTCTTATACAGAAAAGTTAATCACTGTAGTTTATGATTAGCTGAGTTTTCTAGTGGCATCAGCACAGAAATAGAAGTACAGAGGACCAAAGAGCAAAACTTAGAGTTTAGATACATTTGAGGAGAAAGGGAAAAGAAAGGAAATCACTAGGGTAGAAAAGGACTATCAGAGAAATAAAAGAACTGATTTATTTATCTAATGTATGCATTGTAGTCACCCCACCATTTGTGGTGCCCCTCTGATAGATGCTTGACCAGTTAAATATACTATTAACCACAAGAGTGCAGGCTCACAGGTATCCAGAGATGGGTTCAAGCTAGAGGAACTGGTCAGCAGTTTGAGATTCTACAGAAAACTTGGCAGATGTCCGTTCTATTTAGTAAACAGGAGGTCAGAGACAGCTTTTAGGAAGCAATTGCTTCTATGAGGGGGGTGTTAAAAGCCAGATAAGAGAAGATTTTGTAGCATGAGGTACAGCTAAGAAATTGAGATGATGTGCAGATCACCCTTTATATGTTTGACAATGAAAGAAAGAAAAGAAATAGGAAAGCAATTAGAAAAAGCAACAGTCAAAAGATTTAGTCTTCCTTACCTGCTTCATTATTTGGTTCTAAAATGTTATTCTTTCATATTCTTAATAGCAATTCATTTCTTAAACGTACCACTTTATGAACTACCTGTACATCGTTACACTGAAAAGCAATAGTAGAGTTACCATTTATTGAATACTTGCTATGTGCTAGGCATTATGCTAATCACATTGTATATATCCTATTCATTATTCCACTTAATCCTCACTGTACTAGAATCTAACTATATAAACTCTTAGAAACAGATGTGAGATAAATTGCCTAGGCCAAGGTCACATAGTTAATGAGTGTCAGAGATAGGGTTTAGATCCATCTCCCACTCTGAAACTCTTCTATAGGACCCTGTGTGCTGTCTGACAGCAGGACCAGCTTCATGGCCATGCAGCTCGTGCAGAAGGGCCCCATGCTTGGCTTAATGCTCTGTTATTGCTGTCGTGAAGGCTTCATGATTTGTAG
Source organism: Octodon degus (assembly GCF_000260255.1). Classification (NCBI taxonomy): domain Eukaryota; kingdom Metazoa; phylum Chordata; class Mammalia; order Rodentia; family Octodontidae; genus Octodon; species Octodon degus. The sequence goes on along the minus strand of NW_004524706.1, from coordinate 894,694 downwards.
ACAGAGTCCTGCATTTTCATTTTGTAGTAGACCCCATAGACTGTGTAACCAGTTCTGCCTGAAAGTATCATTGCTACTTCCTAAAGCGGGAAAGCATGTCATACAAAGCCTTTATTTTGGCCAGGTGGCCCAGAGTCCTTGCTGTCTTATTTTCCTGTGTTTCTCATTTTGGACCAGTTGTGTCTGATAAAATGAAGGACAAGAGGGAGATATTTTAAATTTTAAGTAGATTCCCAGGTAGTGTAAGAGAATAAAGAAGGAAAAAATTATTTCCTTAGAATGAGGTCTGGAAACATCTGTCATGTTTCAAGAGTGTTGTTGGATAGAGTTACAGCCCTGGTGCTGTTTTATTCCTAATGTAAATAAAACGAATTCATTTCTATTCCTTTTGTAGTCAGATGTACCCATTTGCTCTAGGGAAACTAGAGAGACTATTTTTCAACTTCTTGAGGCAGAAATTGAAGTTGAAAGGATATTCTACAACTTATCTACTCTGATCTGGTGCTTTTTAATCAGGCTGATGCCACCCTAAACCCCCAAACTATGTGTTACCCAGCAGCATTGGCCCATCAGGCCCTGCCTACCACAGTTGTTTGGAATACTCGTGTTCTGCTATTGCCTTTCCTGCTTGTTCTACTCGTTCATCTACCCACATAGATCATCAAAGGCAGAAAATTTAATTTTTTCTCCTTTTTGGCTTTATATCACTACTTGGAACTGACAAAAAAAATAGATCTTTCTGGTTTTCATTGTTATTGCGCACTGTCTCAAAATAATTTTTACTCACTCCTAAACTCTCTGGCTAATGATTTAACCAAGTGCTGACCACAGCACACTAACTGGCCACTTGACCAAGTCCCCTCAGAACAGACCTTGTGATGGATTCCCTGGTGGAAGAAATCAGACAAGACTGAGATTGCATTGCCTCTTCCAATTATGTATCTCCTTCTCATTCTGAGTGTTTTTTCCTTATTTTTTACTTCCAACATAGACAAAGTAAACCTAAGACTATGAGATTAAAAATATTAAGAGCTTTTCAATGTATGTCATGAAGCAAAATTCATTTAAACAGCTAGATATTCTCCATAGTCTTCTATTTGTACTGTGGTATATTGTCTCCATAAGGTTTTACAGTAATCTATTGCTGTATAACAATCACTCAAACATTTTATCAGCTTAAAGCAATCAATGCATTTATCTTTAAGCTTTAAAGCTTAATGCAAGCACTATTTCTCAGAAGCATTTCTCAGCTTGCTTTTTATTAATTATTACCCTTCCTCTCTGATCTTCCTTTGTACTTTTCTATACTAACACTGAACCACATTGTAATAGTTTCTGGTGATGCTGTCCTTTTCATGCATATAATTTTAATTCCTAAAACTATTTCTTTAACATAATAGATGCTCAATAAATGATCATTGATTGAGCTTAAGAATAGGTCCTACTGTTACATTTTCACTCTATTTTTTAGAAAATTCATTTATACTGCAAAATATCCAGGCTGTGGCCTATGATAAAATATATCCTTCACCATTTCCCAAACTATACATTTGTGTGTCATGATTAAAAGTGAAAATATAAACAAACTACTATTTGTGTTAAAGACTGCTTGATTCATCTACTCTAAGGAAGACATCTTGACCTTGACTTAATCTGTGAATCCCGGTACCACCCCTATAACCTGTACTTTTTTTCTGGGTCCTTAACTCCTTTCTTCTAGTGCTTTATCATAGTTTACTTGCTTACTCAGAACTAAGGTACTTCTTTGTTCTTATCTTCTTAACTAATATTAGCCAGATGCTCTTGGGAGAATATTCTTTTTCCTAGCTGTAACCAGAAAGATGCAGACTATGTATTAAATGTGTTTTAAAATACTAGAACTAAAAATTGTTATAGTCACCTTTCTAAAGAAAGTGAACAGGCTCTTTAAGAAGGTTTGTGGCAGAGACCAGAGTCTAAAATTTTGTGGGTCTGTTAGACTGATCAACTTGTAAGTTTCAGTGATTCAGTGCACATTAATTTTTATATCAAGCAGTGAATCAAAGAAGGGGAGGGGATTTGAGTATGTAAATACGGTTGCCAGGGCAACTTTTCCTGACAGAAGAGAAAACCTCTCAGGAATTAACACAGGCCTGAAGAAGCAATGTAACATGATCTTTCTCTGTTCTCTCCAATATGAGATGTAGAAATCATGGGTACAGACAAATGAGACTGGAGACTTTTCAAGAGCCCTGAGGAGTAAGTTTTCTAGGGCAGTAGAGTTCTCTAGGGCAAATGACCACTGTTCTACAGCACCCATTCCTTTTAAGGAACCATCTGGAAACAAATTTCTATGAATTCATCTCTAAGACAATAGTTCTTTATTCAGTAAGTATTCAGCACTTTCCAAGTGGTACATTGCTGCAAAGGGAATGGAATCATAAGAGGTTGCCAACCATGTGAAGATAATGGGTTACACCTAATGGATATTCCTTAAATTTTTCTCTGAATTACTTTTTCGAGTAGAAAATGATATGAGCTTAATTGTTCAATGCTTTTTTTTTTCAAAAAAAATGCAATTTTGTTTCTGTAGAAAAAACCTAACAACATTGTTTGTTGTGCCATACTTCTGTACTATGGTAGTTGCTCCTCAGAAGATTCACATCCAACAGTGGATGTACTTTCAGTGACAGTGTCTTCTTTATTGTAGTTATAGTATTAGCAGAGGACACAACCATCTCCTCAATGGCTAAAATCAAAAGAGATCCTCGTTGGTTTATCTGTACACTACAGATAGTTTAGAGTCTTGGGTGTAAAATGTATTTAGATTGAAATACAAAACATTGTTCTATGTCTGAAGTTCATGGTCGTCTTTCCTTTTTTGAAGACTTTTGTTTTCAATTACAAATAAGGACTGTATTTATCTGAAAAGAAGTATAATTATAAGCTCCTTTATACTTTAACATGCTGGGGTTTTGTAGTGAAAACTACAGCATAGCTTTCACTTTATGCCTTAAAGAGGTAGAGGAGGAAGTGTTGGAGCAGGGACACTTACACCAGAACACTTGGATTCCAGCCTTGCCTCCACCGCCCTTTAAATGTATTCTTCATTGCTTTTCACCTGTTACTCTGTGTTCCTGTCTTCTTGTGCATAAAGGAGATAATCTTAACTCCTACCTCAAATACTTATACCTGATAGGCAAATACCATGAAATTTTTACCTTTTATTCTTTCTTATGATCTTCCAAGTAGTGAAGCTAAATCTATCTGAAGGAAGAAAAAGTTGAGACATAAGAAATATAATAACTTCCCCACAAATGTTCAGTAAGTTTGAACTCATTATTCTCATCCTTGGTTTATCACTAAAGTTTCCCATTCACCTAAGCAAGAGAGGAAGAAAAGAGAATAAAGTAAGAAGGAAGAACTTGTCTTTTGGAACATTTTTAAATAAAAGTTACTTCACAAAGACCTTAAAGCACATGAAAATGAAATTGGTTTATCAAAGGCAAACTGAATGTGAGAAGTGGTTAAGAATAATATAAGACATGGAATATCATTTTGAATTAATTTTAAATAGAAATTAATCCTGTTTCTGATCATAATAGCAGGGAACAGTTAGATTGCAGTATTAGAGCTGTCAATCATGACAAAATCTTCTAATTACAGAAATGATCTTACCAATTTCTCGTTGACTTTGAATATCTTGTGTCTTATGTACCTGACTATTTAAGCTTTAGTTCTTTGGAGATGGGGGCTTACAGTCTATTCATTTCTTCAACCATTTTTTTAAAAACACTTCCTCATCCCATTCAATTATCTGGGGATGCAAAAATGAATAGAATCCAATCTGAGGTATCAAAAGGAAGACAGACATTGAAACATTAATGACACAATTAGTGTCATAGTATGAGCATGAGCAAATGATTTTGAAAACTTAGAGGAGGAATCACTTAATTCTGCTTAGAAGTGTTAGGAAATTTTTCTGGAGAAAATTATATTTGAGATGATGACTGAAAGATAAGGCAGGGCTCCTCTGGCAGACAGGAAGCAATGTATGCACAAGTAGGGCATCTAGGAGGGAGAGAGGATGTACATGGGAAACTTCATCAGCCCAGCAGGACCACAGCATAGCATGAGGAAGACAGCCAGAGTGACAAGGAATCAAATCACAAAGGCTTGGTTTGCCAGGCTAAGAGATTTACACTAAATGGGGACAGGTGTGGAATTTAAAGCACTTTAAGAATGACATGACCTGCTTTGCCACTTAGGAAGAGCACATCAGCAATGTGAAGGATGGTTTGGACCAAAGTGGGACTACAGATAGAACCACACAGTTAGAAAAGAACCTCTTATTTTGAATTCTCACCTAATGCCTGTGTTTTTACCCTTGAAGGTGAGGCTAACTGATGGTGCTAGGCTAAATACCGAGAGAAATAACACACCATCCATGTCTTAGAGTTGTTGCAGTGTTTTCATTTCACTAAGCACATACTATTTTGAGTTTTCCATTTTTAGCTTTTCCTCGGTTTTGTCTCAATTCCAGTGTTTATGTTCAGGGATTTAAAAGTGAGCTGATTTGTGCTGGCCTCAACTCTATTCCCCCAATTGTACTGCTCCTGTCATAACACTTTCTTCTCAGCCATCGTCTCTCTAAAGTACAAAGTTCTAATAATTTAACAAATTCTTACAAAGAAAGAATCTGCTATACCACCTTTTGTAGACTTAAATTCTTATTTTATTCTTCTTGCTTCCCCTAAATCTTAAGTACTATGTTAGTCATCTTAGTCACATGCAGAACTCTTTGGCCCTACTTCCTATCCTTTGCTAATTTACAGTGCCCTTTCTTATGTCTTCTTTTCCTGTTTCCCCAGGGATGGATATACCTCAAAGAATCTTAGACTGGGACATTTTCTTCACCTGTCTGTGTAGTGCCTTTTCCTTATAATATCACAGCCTTCATAGGAGTAACTCTCCTACTCTGGAAAATAAATAACTTGATTATCAGGCAATATTTCTACTTAAACAGAAGATTGAGTTGTACTGGAGGTGCTGTTATTATTGCTACATAATAATTGTGAGTACAGATTATATATGGTACTTACCCAGCAATGGCATTACATGAGAACTTCTAACAGCTCTGTAAGATGTATCAGTCATACCTGTCATCATCAAATCTAGTCTCTTTCCAAGATATTCTATTTGAATCATAAGAAGGTCCACTCTCTGGCTGGGGAGCTAGCTCTATGGTCTAAGCACCCGCCCAGTAAGCACAAGGACATGAATTGGATCCCTACTCCACATGCCGTGCTGGCCCCAGAACCCCAGGCACACTGTGCCAGCCCCAAAATCTGACATGGTAACGAACACCATAGTCCCAGAACTGGAGAGGCTGAGACAGGAGGATCACTACAAGTCCAAAACCGCAAAGCAAGACCCTGTATCAAAATAAGTAAATAAATACATAGGAAAAATAAATAAATTTGTTAAAATAAAAAAGTTCCACTCTATTTTGAAGATTGCTTCCCCTCCCCCAAAGTTTGTGGTGACTGTCTTAATTTTATAGGTTTGAGTACATGTTACGAGTATAGTGTTATACATCATTATAGATTCTGTGTTCACAGTTTGGGGACCTACATCCAGGTTTATGAATTGTGCCTTGGAATATGTTTGTTGTGTATTAATAGATCTATTGTAGGCAGAGCTGAACATTGTCATTTCCATACAAAAATCAATCTACCCCAGTGATGAGTTAATAGACTGAATAATGATCACCCAACTATTTAAGATCCCAATCCCTTGTACTTGTGAATATTACCTTATATAGTGAAAGGGTGTTTGAAGATGTAAGTAAATTAAGGATCTTTATGTGGGAAGATTGTCCTGGTTATCTGGCTTGGCCAAACACAAATGCCCTTGTAAAAGAGAGCAAAGGGAAACACAAGGAGGGAGCAGTGTGACCATACAGGCAAAGACTGCAGTGATACAGCTGCTAGGAATGTTGGAAGCTACCAAAACCTGTAAGAACCAAGAACAAACAGGTTCTTCACTAGAACTACCCAGTGCAATGCGGCCCTGGGAACACCTTTGATTCTGGCATGACAAAACTACTATTGAATTTCTGACTTCCAGAACTGTGAGAGAATAAATTTTTGTTGTTTTAAGCCATGAAATTTATACTAATTTGTTATGGCAGCAGAGGCAGATATCTGATACAAGAGGCAGAGATCTGAGGATTGTCACTTGTACTGCTTAGTTTATTAAAAGGGTGAATATTATGAGATAACAACTAACACAAGAATAATAATTCCAACAAGCATGTATGTAGAGTTTACCATCTGCCTGGCCCTAGTATAAGCATTTTAAGTGTATTTAATCATTCATCTTCATAACAACTATATAAGGGGAGTTCTATTATTATTTTCATTTATAAATGGGAAGTTGAAAAACAGAACAGTTAGATAGCTTGGCTAAGAGTCATATGACTGGTAAGTAATGAGACCAGAACCTGAACTTAGACAGTCTGGTCTTGAGCTAAGTTATATGGAATAATAAATCAACCTCAACTATTAACGTGTGTGTGTTTGTGTGTGTGTGTGTGTGTGTGTGTGTAAGAGAGAGACAGATAGACAGACAGACAGACACAGACAGAGACAGAGACAGACAGAGATGAGGGGGAGAGAAAGACAGAGACAACAGAAACAGAGAGACAGAATATTTATGCAGGTTCTTTCATTTAGCATCTTAAATTTGTCGAGTATCTCAATATTAACAGCCTTGTACATTCAGGTTTTAGTTGTATGTCTTAGTATATAATGAAAGCTGAAATTCAGTGATACTAAATGACAAGTTCAAGTTTTTTTTTACTGTACCATGCTATTTTTTACAATGTCAGGAACCATTACCCTCAGTAGCGCAATTTAGCTGCAAATAAACCACAAACAGTGTTGTGACGATCATTTTGCATTTGTGTATGATTGGCTACAAAAGGCAGAATTTTGACAGCTAGTCAGAGTTTCTTTCTTTACAAAAATAATTTGAAGCTCATAATTTACATATAGTAAATCAAAATAAAAATAAAGCAGTGAAGATAGTACATTATTATCTATACATTGAGCAGTTGAATTGAAAAAGATATATACATAACACCATACCTAACCTATCATTCAGATAGGCCTTTTAGCAACTGTTTGTAACTCTGTATTTTAAATTTATGATTTTAATGAAGAACTTTCATATTTGACAATAATTTTTCTGTAATGATTCCTACCTGTGCCATTCTGTATAAGGCATCTACTACAGGTTAAGTATTCCTTATCTGAAGTTGTTGAGATCAGAAGTATTTTGAGGGCTGATGATATAGCTCAGTGGACTAAATGCCTGCTTAGGCAAGTGCAGGGACTGGGTTCAATCCCCGGCATCGCATGCCATGCCAGTAGTGCCTTGGACACACTGAGTCAGCCACTGAGATTAGGTGTGGTAGTGTATGATTCTAATCCTAGCCTTGGAGAGGCTGAAAACAGGAGAATCGCTATGAGTCCAAGTCCAAGCTGTGTAGTGAGACCTTGTACCAAATACATTTTTTAAAGTATTTTGAGTTTTGGAATATTTACATAAAAATAATGATATATCTTGGGGTTAGGACCCAACTCTACATATGAAATCTGTTTATGTTTCATATACTTTATATGCATAGCCTGAAGGTAACATTATAGAATAGTTTTTAAATTTTTTACTAGTACATGTTGGCAATACATAATAATAACATCCTTTGTGAGGAGTTGGTATGTGTACATGATACATCTTCATTCTTTTTCCATCTCCCTTCCTCCATCCCTCCAACTCTTGGTCCTCTTCCCATATACATCTATCTCCCTATTTTCTCTCTTTTATTTTGTACTTCATTTATGTTTTGAGTGTGTCATATATGAGAAACCATGCAATATTGAAGTTTGTCTCATTAATTTCATGTAACATTATGATCTCAAGGTGCTTCCATTTTACTACAAATGGCTGAGTTTTATTCTTTATGGCAGAGTAGCACTCCACTGTGTATAAATACCACATTTTCTTTATCTATTCAACTATTGATGGATATATATGCCGCTTTCATGTTTTAGTTATTATGAATTGTGTTACTACAAAACTATAGTCAAATTGGATCAAAGATTTAAACAATGGGGCCAGCAAGATGGCTCAGTGAAATAAGTGCTTCCCTGGCAAGCGCAAGGGGCTGAGTTTAATCCCTGGTTCCACAAAAAAAAATAAATAAATAAACATTAAAAGTGAAACACTGGGGGCTGGAGAGATGGCTCAGTGGTCTAAAGCACCTACTTAGAACAAGCTTAGCAAAAGCATCAGGGACCGCGGTTCAATCCCCCAGCAC
>NW_004524706.1:884935-886157 GCF_000260255.1 Octodon degus | reverse complement strand
ATAAGCACTTCCCTGGCAAGTGCAAGGGTCTGAGTTCAATCCCCGGTTCCACAAAAAAAAAAAAAAAGTGAAACACTGAATCTTTTGGAAGAGAAAGTAGGTAGAAACTATAAGAACATAAGGGTAGGTAAAGAGTTCATGAACAAAAATCAAACTGCATGGGAGGTACTTCAAAGAAGCAACAGTTGGGATCTCATCATTTTGAAAAGTTTCTGCATGTTGAAAAAAACACCATACAGAGTAAAAACAAAACCCACAAAGTGGGAAACAATTATAGCAGACTGTCCTTCACACAAAGGACTCCTATCAAGAATATATAAATAAGTTTTAAAAATCAGGCCTCCAAAATTCAAAGATCCAATCCAAAGCTGGGCATATGAGATGAATATACACTTCACAAATGAAGAGATACAAATGGTAAATCAATATATGAAAAAATGTTCAACATCATTGGTCATTCAAGAGATTCAAATTAAAACAACAGTGAGATACCATCGTATGCCAGAAAGAATGGCTATCATCAAGAAGTCAACCAATAACAAATGCTGGAGAGGCTGTGGGGAAAAAGGAACCCTTTTCCACTGTTAGTGGAAGTGCAGGCTGGTACAACCGTTATGGAGATCAGTATGGAGATTCCTCAAAAAGCTAGGATTAGAGGTTCCACTCAAACCAACTGTTCCCCTCCTAGGTATTTTTCCAAAAGAACTGAAACCATCATACCACAGTGATATATGTATACTCAAACTTATAGCAGCGCAATTTGTCATAACTAAATCTTGGAAACAACCGGAATGCCCATCAGCTGAGGGATGGATAAAAAAGATACGGTATTTTTACACAGTAGAGTACTATTCAGCTATAAAAAGATAAATTTGAGGCTTTTGTTGATAAATGGATGCAGCTAGAGATTACATTGGTAAGTGAAATAAATCAGATTCACATGTGCAAACATCATATTATCTCACTAATGTGAGAACCTGAAAGAGTAATTAAAATCTAAAAGGTGCAACAGATAATGTGAAAGGGAAAGAAATTGTTCAATGGGAAGAAAAAACTGGGATGAGGAAAAGAACAAATGAAAGAGGGTAAAAAGATATATTTAGGTATATATGCAGAATATTTTGAATAATTCTATTGTCAATTTCTGCTGGTCTTTTGAAAGGAGCAATTAATGCTGAAAACTTTTTTAACTCAGATTTTTCCCTCTTCTGAATTTCTTTTT
>NW_004524706.1:842566-884824 GCF_000260255.1 Octodon degus | reverse complement strand
GAACCGCAGTCCCTGATGCTTTTGCTAAGCTTGTTCTAAGTAGGTGCTTTAGACCACTGAGCCATCTCTCCAGCCCGATTATTTTTTTTTAATTTTTTTTTATTTATTTTGAATTTCTTGTAACTTCTTTGTTATTGCTTTGTTTTGGTTTTTCTTTAAATGAATCTTACACATTTGTATCTGGTAATCTGAACAACTAATTTGAAAATAATATTATGTAGTACAGCAACCATTGTTGAATTCCTTTTACTTTGTTTAGTGAAATCTTGTATCATTTCTAATGCTGTTTTTTTTTTTCTATCACTATTTTGTAGTCTTTAAAAATAAAAATAGGGGGCCGGCGAGATAGCTCAGTGGTCTAAAGTGCCTGCTTAGAAAGCTTAGGCAAAGCTCAGGGACTGCGGTATGATTTCCTCAGCACCACATACCACACCAGCCCTGCCCCCAGGGTGGGCTGAGCTAGTCACAAAAATAAATAAGTAAATAATAAAAATAAATAAATAATAAACAGCCTAAAAAATGAATTGTTTTGCAATAAACATGGATACATATGTATGACTATAACTGATCTTTAACTCTCAGAAAATATACCTAGAAAAGCAATATCAGGGTTGAATATAATTTCTACTTTTAGTTTTTTGAGGAATCTCCATGCTAATTTTCATAATGGTTGTAACTAGTTTACATTTGCACCAGCAAAAAAGAAGAGTTCTTTCCCAAGCCCCATCCCCAGGCTTGCCAATGTTTGTTAACTGATTTCTTCATGATAGCTGCTCTTTCTGGAGTAAGGCAGAATCTCAGTGTATTTTAATTTGCATTTTTCTAATGACCAGAGATGTTGAACATTTTTTCATTTATTTATTGGCCATTTGTACTTCTTTTGAAAAATACCTATTCATTTCAGTTGCCCATTTTTTGGTTGAATCTTTTATGTATGGGGTCTTAACTTTTTTTTAGTTTTTTGTGTAGTCTTGATGTTAGTCCTGTTTGAAAGGTAGCTGGCAAAAAGGTTTTCCCATTCACTCTGTTGGTTGTTTCCTTTGCTGTGCAGAAGCTCGATTTTATATAATATGTTAATTTATTCTGTGAATGAAACCAAATTGCATAGTATGGAATTTTCTGCTGATATGCCATGTCACAACTCAAAATGTCTCAGACTTCAGAGCATTTGGGGCTTTGTACTTTTGAGTAGGCTCAACCTGTACTTTGTTTATCATAGCCTTGATTTGGCTTATGGTGAAGCTACCTCAGCCTCCTAATGTAGCTTCTCTTGGCTGCAAGTTGCTGTCCAGTGTTGGTGAGCTGCTATATTTCAGGTTTCAGTATTAGTACATTCAATAAATGCTTGATAATTTAGCAATGCTAGTTATCCTATTTCTTATTAATCATACAAACAACTTTAAGTATAACTATTTAAAATTCCACATATAAAGTCCCTGGTAACTGTGAGTTTTTCATATGATGACATAAATATTGAGAGGTTTTACTTTGGTTTATGGCCATTTGGACACCAGAGCCCTACTTTCAAAGCCTACACTAGTTTTTAATTCTGTTTCTAATTTATCAGTGAGCATGTTATGATCCTTTATATACAACAGTGATGCTCCTCACACATCATCAGTACTCTTTCAAATTTTGTTTCCTAGTATTAAAATGTAAGTTATACCAAACTTGAATATCATTTATTGGTGATGGGGCTAAGTAGAGAACATATATCTGCAACATAGTTATCAGTGTAAAATGTGTTGGTCTATATAAGAATCACATCTACAACTTTGATTTTTTTAGTATTAGACAGTTAGTGGTCGTGCTTTTTCTATGCAGAATGAGGATTCTGGACTTGTATCTTATTTTTTTATTCCTCTTCACCAAAATTTAATTGAAAATAACGTTAGTTGGAAAATGATGTTTGGTGTTAGCATATGCAGTAGCCACTTTTCAATGCCAGGGACAGAATACCTAACACCTGCAACTTAAGGGAGGAGAGGTGGATTCAGTCCAAGATCACCTGGCTCCAAAGTCAAAATGGCATGCAGAATAGCTGTTCACTCCAGGGCATGTGTGTATCTTGATTTTTTCAGTTTAGATTTTTTTCTATTGAAGTGGCACATAATTGTACATATTTATGAACTACAGAATAAGTCAATGCATGTATATGATATGTAAGGACCAAATCAGATAATTAGCATTTTGTTGTCTTATATGTTTGTCATTTCTTTGTTTAGAGCCTTCAAAGAGAAGCTTGCATTCTAAATGAAATATATAATTGTTTGTTGCAAATTAGTTACACATGAACTTATTCCTCCTGATTGTATTTTACGACTCACTTTCAACCTTTGTTTATCCTTCCTCACCCCATCCTTCTTAACATCTAATAACCACTATTCTTCTTTCTTATTTGAGAGCAAATGTTTTAGTTTTAGTTCAGTTTTAGTTCTTACTCACAGGTGAGTAAGAATATATGGCATTTATCTTTCCATGCCTGGCTTATTTCATTTACCATGATGACCTCCAGTTCCATCTATTTTCTCATGAATAACAGAATAGCATTCATTTTTTAGACTGAATAGTATTTCACTGAATTACATGTACCACATTTCCTTTATTTGTTCATCTTCTAATGTACACCTTGGTTCATGCCATATCTTGACTATTGTGCACATCAGTACTGAGGAGACAAGCAACTTGATTTTGAAGTTATTAAATAAGTATTATATTGTAAAAGGAAGTCTCCAGGACCAGATTGCCTGGACTTGAATCCTGGTTTTTCCAGTTACTAATTGTATTTGTAAGCATGGTCAAGTTACTTAATTTATCTGTGTTATTGTATCCTGTGACCTTGATCTCTTCAGTTCTGTGAGATTTTGGGTAGGTTAACATTTTCTGCAAATACAATTACATTGTCTGAAAATTAAGACAGTTTTACATCTTTTCTTTCCTGTCCTTTTTCCTTTCTGTCTGCCTGATTACACTAGCTCATACCTCCAATATGATAATTGAGTTACTATTCCAAATCTTAGGGAGAAAGCTTTCAGTCTTTCGAACATAAACATGTTAGCTATAGGTTTTTGTTACATGGCTTGAGGAAGGATTCTCTTATTTCTAATTTTTAGAGTTGATATGATAATTAGGTATTTAATTTTGTCAAATGATTTTCCTTCATCTCTAGGGATAATCAAAAAATCACCTCCATCCTTATTATTATGGCAATTTCCATTGATTTTTAAAATGTTGAACTGTTTCTTTAATATAGCAGAAAGAAAATAGAGCCAGTGATATATAGCTCAGCAGTGCAGCACCTGTCTGGCAAGTTCAAGGTACTGAGTTTGATTTCTGGTACAAAAAAAAGCAGAGAGATTTTAATATTTTAATAATTTTTGTGCATTGTTAGTTCAAACTCTCTAGACTTCAACATAAACCTTTCTTTTCAATGAACTAAGAGAAACTGGCAGTATAACTATCTTAACTATCTTGTTTATATATACTTTATATTGTTTGTACAATATCTTGTGCCTATATCATGTACTCTGAGTACAATATCTCATGCCTATATCATGTACCCTGATGTAACAATACACAATGTATTAATTATTGTTACTCTGCTATTATCTTGTTTTGAAATTCTGTTTTTATTCTTTTTAAAATAAAAAATCTCTAGACTTGATCTCTAGTGTCTCTGGTTTAAAAAATGCTGTGTTAAAAACAGTAATCAACAATAACATAGTGATTTAAATGTATATTTTAGTAAAATATTAACCAGTATAAGGAGAACATAATACTTATCCTAACTTCCTGATTGTTTGCTTCTCCTATAATTCATAGAAAAATAATCTTAATTCTTTTGACATTTTCCTTTTTGAATAAATGAATATATTGGGTATTGAAGCCAGCTAAGCAATACACAGTTACTGAGATATACTTCATATTTAGAAATAATTTTGGGTAATAATCATAATAAGCAGAAATCCTCAGATAAAGACTTGGTTTTTCATTGGGTGATAAAGTGAGTACCACCATCAATGGTGCCTTGATTTATCATACTTGCTCTTCCACTGTAACCTTAATATGTTCTCTTTATAGAATGGTATTTGTGTTTTTTGTTACCAGGTACTACCAGGCCTATTTTAGTACAGTGGCTATTATTTTTGTAAAGAAGGCATTTAAAAATCAGTGCTTAAGTATGGTAAGAATGATTCATTCTTCCTATTGGCAGATTTTAGTCCTGCAAATGGAAATAACACTGGTAAGACATCTGCTAATTGAGTCTTCCATTAGCTATTATTTGCATAGCTCTTAATCCCTAAAGATATAGTCTGCCCATTAACTCAATAAACCTTTTGTACAAATAGAATTGAATAAAGCAGATGAGTGAATGCATGTGGTTGGAGAGCGACCTTGGAGTCTTGCTCTGTTCCTCATGTGTGAAGCTGCACTGCCAATAATACTTCTGTGTACACACAGCTTTCAGGGACAACCCTGAGAAAGAGCTCTCATCAACTCATTTACAGGCTTAGCCGTGTCAGCTTCCAGAAGCAGCATGAGCTTCTCCATTCAGCTGCTGATGTTAGCCCATTCTTTAGCTCTGTCTCCTCCGTTCCCATGGAGTGAGGCTCTGGGCTTCTTCTGCACATGCTCCCTGAGAGAGTCATTCACAAGGCAGTCTGCTGTATGGAAAGGCCACAAGGCCGGGTGGGGAAGGAGATGAGGCATTGTGCCAATCAGGGAGACGAGTGAGATGTATTAAAATTACATCAGTGCAGTAATCCCTCAGGGATGAATACAAATTGACCTGATATGTTTTTCCTGGAAATTCCAGCTCATTCCAGGCATTTGTTTTTCTCTGTAAAGGAGTGGGGGCAGGTTTGGTTCTTTCTGTATGATAGGCCATTGAGCCACAGAGGCAGTTAATACTTGCGGACTATACTACACAAAACTATGAAATGTAGATCTCACATTATATACTTCATATATAATGGCATGAATTCATTATAGTTTTCCCTTTGGACATCCTTTCAAAAATATTTTTATTTAGTTTGAGCATACAAGATAATTTAAGGCTAGAAGGATCATTTAAAGTGGAGATTATCTGGTAGAAAACAGTCCCATTTTAAATACTTGACATTCTGCCCTATTAGGTGGGTAAATTTCTGGTCCTCAAAAATAAGTTCAGTTCCATAAATATATATTATGAGCCACCCACTACTCATGAGTGGACGCCACTCTCTGTTCTCAGGGACCAAAAGCCTGTGGTGGCTCACATAGAACAGAGGCTGGAATTAGGAGAATATAAACCTTTTTGCTGTTCACTGACAGATTTAAGGGCTGGCCAAAAGTATTGGATGTAACTGGACTCTGGTTTATTTTTAAATAATCAACTTTGCATTTTCTTATAAAAGTAACATATTTTCATTATAGGAGACAATATGGAAAAAATAAGCAAAACCAAAAGTTGGGGGAAACTTTTGAAGAATCACCCCAAAATAATACCATTAACATGTTTTATAGCCCCTGTAGCTTTTTAAGTTTATATCAAAAAATCTTGCCTTATACTCTTTCACAAACTGGTTTGGTCATCTTATTATAATATTTTGTATCATTAAATATAATATTCTGTTATATGAAGGTACAATTCCCAGATGATATTTAAAATTTTTAATTTCTTCTCATGTAATGACCATCCAGATAGTCAAATCTTTGTGAATAGCCGTAAGTTTGTTTATTGAGGCAGAGTCTTGCTGTGTTGCCCACACTGTTCTCAAATTCTCAGGCTTGATGATCCTCCCTCCTCAGTAGCCAAGAGTACAGCTGTGCATTACCACACTTTATGATTACTTTAAAGACAAGATGATAAACATGAAATTACTGTATCAAAAGTTGTATAAAATGCTATGGCTTTTAATGTTCTTATTTAAAATTTCTCCCAACTTATATCAGTGGTAAATTTATGAGAAAGTTAGACGTCTAACTGGACATACTTGAACAGTGTCAGACTCTATATTTGTATTGACCTATTTATGTATCTTTGTACTCTAATTAAATATTTAAATTTGATGTAGTGTTTGTTCTTCTTAGTAATCAGTGAATGCTGTACGTGCTACAAGGAGGTGGGGCGATGGGGAAGAGTTGTATTCTTGACAGTCTGTTCTCTCCCAGGAGCCCCAGTATGGAGAGAAGGAAAGATGATTGATTTTTTTGTTTTACCTAAGTCCCACATAAAGGGTAGATACTTACAAAACCAGAACAAATTTTTAATCTTCAAACTTATTGTCTAGTCAGAAAAAAACTCAACAACACACATCCATATAAAATAAACTAGTACAAATACAAATTCACAAGATAAAGCTATTTTCTTTTTTGATTCATGATTTAAATATATTATTCCTTTTGCCTATAAATAGAGTCAAACGTAATGTGACTAAAATAGGCTAGTGATTATCTCCATTGTCTATTGCCTTTTTATCACATATAATCTAGGGCTTTCTACTTCTGGTCATGGCAAACTAGGTACTTAGGGTCACTGAAGACAACTAAAAATCTGACAGCAACATCATTTTTAAATATTCTTACCTATATTGAAGAGCTAACAAAATAGTAAGATAATAATAAGTCACAATCCAGAGTAAAGCAAGAACCCAGAAAGATAATCTGAGCATTCAGAACCTCTTCTTTGAAGGTATTTGTTAGTCTGAAAGAAATACCTGAATTCAAGCTAGGTGTTCGCTCATCTCAGAGGAGAAGGAAGGCAGAAATCAAAGCTAGGAGCCTACCCCAGGTAAGAAATCTGAAAATGCCATTTAACTCTTTAAGTGAAGTGTTAATGAGACATGACAGGCACTCATTTATAACCCTAGCACTCTGATAAGCTGAGGTAGGAGGGCTGCAAGTTGGAGCCTCACCTATGCAAGTTAGTGCCTGAATGAAATCCTGTCTCAAAAATACAAAGTATTGAGGATGCAGCTCAGCACAAAAAACCTGGGTCAATCCCCAGGACTGCACACATACACACACACACACACACACACACACACACACACACACACACACACAAGAAAATGGGACTATAAAGAGCTACTCCTGTAGAGAGAGCGATCTAGAAATAAATGTCTGCCCCAGCAGTTTGGGTTTGTATTGGGGTGGTCCAGGTGGACTAGTCAGCATTCCCATCCCTAAGACAAAGTAGCTAACACAGCTTACAGGAGGAGAGATTTATTTTGGCTTACAGTTCTCAGAGGATTCAGGGTCTGGCTGGCTCCAAGGCAGAACAAGGAATGCTATTCACCACCCCATGGCAGCCAGAAAGCAGAAATAGAGAGAGAGAGCCGCAGACAAAAATGCCCTTCCAGGTCAAGGCCCAGTGACCTGTCTCTAACCAGGCCCCACCTCCCAAAAGAGCTATGAACTCATCAGTGTAGCACCCTCATGATGCAGTCACCTCCCAAACACAGGAGACTTCTAAGGGGACATTTTAGATCTAAACCATAATACCAGGGTACCTCAAAATTTTCATACAGACCAGGTGGTTCCTTACTAATAGTGTCTTCCAGATAGAAGTGAAGAAAAGTCCTTTCTAGGGAATGGTTCTGTTATTATAGGATTCAAATAAATCTTTAAATTATTTTTCTAGTATAATTACCGACAGACAAATATAATTATTTCCACAAAATAACAGAATATCCTGAGTAATAACCAACAGAAACAATAGATAAGGTTTTACAGAAACTTCATGCACATCTGTAATCCTAGCACTTGGGGATGCTGAGCCAGGAGGACAGTGTCAAATTCAAGACCAGCTTAATTTATATATTGAGTTTGAGGCCAGTCTGAACTATATGTAGAGACCCTGTCTCACAAAAAAAAAAAAAGCAGAACTTCAGATATTGTAATCTTTAGATAAAATATAAAATAGCCATGCTAACTATATCTAAAAGGATTTTTTTAAATAAGCTTGAAAATATCTGTAAGAGCAGGAATTGGTAAAAAGTATTTTAACATTTGAAAAACAATTAAATAGAACTTCTGAAATTAAGAAATAAAACCACCAAAATTAAGAATTTAGTAAACATTTATCATCAGACCCTACATAACTCACAACAAAACTGGGAGATAGGCCTGGGAAATTATCTAGAATACAGCAGAGCAAATAAAATGATAGAATATAGGGAGATAGGGTATGAGACCTGAAGGGTGGAGTGGAAGCACCTAGTAATATAACCTAAATGAAAGTCCCAGAAGATAAAAGGATTTTTAAAAATAGGCATATTTGAAAAGATAATGTCTGACAATTCTCCTTAAATGATATAAAGCATTAATCTACTAGTTCAAGAAACATAATGAGGGGCTGGTAAGATAGCTCAGTGTTCTAAAGCACATGCTTAGGCAAGTGGCCTGGCACCACATGCTGCACCAGCCCCACCCCAGCATGGGCTAAGCCAGCCACAAAAAAAAAAAAAAAAGAAACATAATGATGCCAACCTGGCAAATGAAAAGAATCCTCACTTTAATAAATGATAGTAAAATGGCAACTAGCCAAAGACAAGACTTTAAAATAATAAGTAAATTGGGCATGGTGGTGCATCCCTTCAGTCCAAAGACCCAGGAGGCTGAGGCAGAAGGATCACCATGAGTTTAAGGTGGGCATGAACCACATAGTGAAATCAAGGCCAGCCTGAACTACATAATAAGACCCTGTCTCAAAAAATAAAATAATGGCCAGGGAGATGGCTCTGTGGAATAAGCGCTTCCCTGGCAAGCGCAAGGGCCTGAGTTCAATCCCTGGTTCTACATAAAAAATAAATAAATAAAATAAAATAATAATAAATATTTGTCTACAAAGAAGCAACAGATAAATTGATGCCAACTTCTTAATAATGACAATGAGGCCCAAAGAGTGAAGTCTCCATAAATTTTTTTGCAGATTGTGTGTTGAACAAGGAACTTCTGCCAAGAGAGTAAAAGAAGCCAAAATCTGTTCCTCATTGTAGTTATCAAAACCTTGTCTGGCTCTTAGCTGTTTCTGCCCACAGAAAGGGGTCCCTTTTTCTAATTTCCAGAAAGGTATCTTCCATTTGCCAAACCACGTACCAGTGGGCAGCCTCTACCCATAGAAGTACCCTGTTTTAATTTGCATAAAATCATCAAATAGCTAGGAACAGCTCTGCAGAAGGGCTTAATAATGTCAAAATGTCTCAATTAGTTTTAAAGTTATGCATTCTTTCTCTTCTTCCTATAATTGGGCATAGACAAAGATACTTGATCTCAGGTAGGTATTGAAGAAGGAACATTAAAGGCTGTATGATAGCTCAGTAGAAGAAGCACCTGCCTGGCAAGCAAATTATTATAAAATAATAATAATAATAATAATAATAATAATTAATAATAATAGAGTTACACAAAAGCTATATCAGAGTTCACTAGATATTTAACAGATTTAATAATATATACAAGATACATAGCTGTAAAAATGTAAAAGGGCTGGCCAGATAGCTCAGCAGACCAAAGCACCTGCTTATGCAGGCTCAGGGGTCAGGGTTCAATCCCCAGTGTGCTGTGCTGGCCCTGTCTCTGGGGCACGCTGAGATGGCGATGGAGACTGGGTATGGTGGTGCTGCCTGTAATCCCAGCACTTGGTAGGCTGAAAACAGGAGGATCACTGAGTCCAATATGTGTAGTGAGATCCTGTAGACCCTGTACTAAATACATTTTTTAAATATAAATATAACATGACTTACAAGATAGGTTTATAGTGAGCCACCTGTGGAGTCAAGCATGGAAGAAGGCAAAGAGCCATTTGAAAACTGGAGAACTGCACAATCCAGTCAGGAGTGCAAGCAACTAGGAGCTCACTGCAGAATCCTTTTAGAATCTGCACTGGGAAGCTGAAGGGTCTGTGTTGGAGGCTGAAGAGTCTGAACTAGAAACCTAGAGACAGATGTCCAAAGGCAATGATAAAGGCTGGAACTCCTCCAGAGCAGCAAAAGTGAGACTTCTTTCTTTCCTTTTATCCCCTCAAGTGACAAGCCTGTTGCTTGGTGCCACCCACACCTGGACTAGGTCTTCCCTCTTCAGTAAGTTCATCATTCAGACATGCCCAAAGCTATGCTAAACCAATCAGCTGTGTTTCTTACTTAATTTGACAATACAATTAGCTATCACAAAGGCATTTTAAGAAAAAGAAAAGCAGATTGGAAATGTAGCTCAGTGGTACAGAGCCTGTCTGGCAAGTGTAAAGTCCTGAGTTTGATTCCCAGTACCCCCCACACACACACACACCCAAAAAAGGCAGATAATTTGCCACTATGTTGAAGCAGCCACTTAAAGAACTGAGCTATGGGGCAGGCCCCCTTCCACTGTTAATGGACTAAATGTTCTTTTTTTGGGGGGCGGTACCAAGGATCAAACTCAGGACCTTGTACATGCCAGGCAAGCACTTATTCCACTGAGCTATCTCCCTGGCCTCTAAATGTTCTTATTAAAAGACAAAGATTGTCATACTGAATAAAATAATTCAACCCGTGCTCTTTATAGAAGGTACACCTAAAACATAAATCAGCAGTTTTCAACTTGGGGTGATTTTTCCTCTTCAAGGGGGTATTTACAGTCTCTAGAGTTACTGATCACTAACTGGGATCTATTGTAAACTATAATGTGAAAAGACTGCACCCTCACAGCAAAGAATTAATCTGGCCCTAATATTATTAATGCCAGGGGATATAGCTCAGTGACACAGTTTCTGCCTGGCAAGTGTAAGGTCCTGAGTTCGATTTTTTTACCAAAAAAAAAAAAAAAAAGCCAAAGTTGAGAAGACCTGATATAAGTAAACAAAAAGATAAGAAGGAAGATATACAAGGTACATACCTGCACACAAAAGTAAGCCTATACAGCCATATTTATAATAGTTATATTGGGTTAGAAACCATGTCCGGAAAAATCCTGAGGGGATTTGACTGACCTTATCAGACCCAAAAGCTACAACTCTTCTTGCATAGGTCCTGCTTTACCTTGGTCTTAACCATCCAGCAGAAAAGTATAAAAACGAAGTATAAGAAGTAAAGCCATGCTGTTATGTTGAGCTGTAGGAGACTCAGGTCATCAATTTCTGACATTGCCAGTGAAGCGGAAGACCCAATACTATTATGGACTACTGAACTCTTTTACAATATTTTGCTGAGTTTACACACCTATAATATTTAAATGATAGAACTGAACAAAAAAGGGGATACAGATGAATGTCCACTTTGTATCTGTGTATTCAGAATGGTTAGGATAGATATATAGTTACATTCTCTTAATGAATAGAGGGATTTATTCTAATGGTGTTTGTAAATAGGATATCAAGTCTGCATCTTGTACAGCAATTAACCACTAGGAAGAATGTATGCACTGTGTTAATTATTGAAACTGTCCTACCAATTTGGTTTGAAACTATCTCATTGCTATTTGTTTCTCAATAAAATTATGGAAAAAAAAGCAAGTTGCCCAGTACATATCAATCCACCACAAGTAACATAAAAATGTATAAGAGACTATACCTAGCTATGGCAGAATATGTATTCTTTTCAAGCATACATGGAACATTTATGAAAATTAGTCATATATTGAGCCATAGTGATCCTCAACAAATTTGACAGAATTAATATCACACATAATTATGTTCCCTGACCATAATGCAATTATGTTAATTTTTTTCCTGCAGTATTAGGGATCGAACTCTGGACTTTGCATTTTCCAGGCAGGTGCTTATGCTGCTGAACTATCTCCCAGCCTAATTATGTGAATTCCTAAACAAGGAACAGGTGCATGTAAATACCCCCACATCAACTGTTTGGAAAGTCAGCAGTTTACTTCTATATAACCCATCACAAAAGAAAATAGGAAAAAAATTTAACTGAATTATAGTAATACACACACACACACACACACACACATATTCCTGTGGGGTTTTAAAGCTAAGCTTAAAGGCAGCTTTATTGCTTTTGATTCATCATCTCAAGAAGTTAGGGGAAAACAGCAGCAAGCTAAAACCAAAAAAAGTAGAAGCAAGGAAATAAAAAGGTAAGAACAGGGGCTGGGGAGATGGCTCAGTAGAGTAAGTGCTTGCCTGGCAAGCACAAGGACCTGAATTCAATCCCCAGTTCCACAAAAAAAAAAAGGTAAGAACATAAATTAATGAAATAAAATAAATCCATAAAGAGGATTTATAAATCCTAAACTTAGTTCTTTTTAAAGACTAATAAGATTATTGACCCTTATAAAGACTTATAAAGAAAAACACAGATAACCAGTAACAAGAACAAAAAAGTACATTGCTACAGATCTTACAAATATTAAAAATAATACATTCCTTTAAAAAGTGAACTTTAGTCATAGAGACAGCTGTGATATAGTCCCTGAATTTATCATATCTTACGTGATTTGCATCTTGTCTGCAACCATCAAGCATCTAAAATTTGTTTCTCTTAATGTCATTGTACTAACAAGTGCAAAGGTGCAATAACTGTCTCGTAATTTGATCTGTTTTAAACATTACCTTCTGAAAAAGGCCTTTTATGAACACCTAATTTAAAATAACCTAGTTATTCTTCATCAAATCATTCAATTTTAATTTCCAAATTTAAGCTCATATTACTGTCTATTAAATATAAAAGCATTTTGCTGTCTTTCAGTTACAAAGCAAATTAGGAAGCCTATCTTGATTATCATCACTCTCTTCCAGAGTGTAGGTTCACAATAGATTCTCAATAACTATTGATTGATTGAAATACGTATTCTGATTCAGTGACAGAGAAGTAGGCCAAGAGAAATACAAAAAAATAGAACAGAAAATGGAGAAAAATCAGAAACCAAGGACCAATTATGGGTAAAAGTGCAGCACAAGGAAAAGATTAAAAAAAAAATTGTATACAAGGGCTTAAAAAGGGAGAGAGGAAAATACTTTAATTATACAATGTTGTGTTTTGGAAAAACCCTTAATTAGAAGGAAGAGAACTAACTTCATTGAGATTCCTCTGTGTAGGGAACCTAAATTGCTAGATGATGATGTTTTTTGAAAGATTTGATTCCTATTTAAGAGTCATCACTAGAGAAACTTTCCTTGTTCTCAACCCATTTCTTTTTTTTTTTTTTCTTTCTCCAAATGCCTTCAGGGCAGGTTTGGCTGGCTTGAGTTGTGGGGATCGAACCACAACTACATGAGCCTGACTGCTTTGTTGAAGCAGCCACTTAAAGAACTGAGCTAAGGAGCAGGCCTCCTCAACCCTTTTCTAGAAAGAAAAAAAAAGAGGGAGTGCATTTATTCTATAGAAGAAAATAAAAAGACTTTTCCTAGAATAGACTGTCAAGGATGACTGGTAATGCTTTTCACTGAAAAAGAATATCCAAGCTCTTTCAGAGAGAAATCAGCTTTCATCTTTAACAGTTTAAAGTATAGAGGCTTTGAAACATTCAAGTAGAGCTCCTGACAAGGTCATGGGATGCATCCACCTGGAGCTCTGAGAGTTCTGAGCTGGAGTTTTAAAACTGTGCTGTGTGGATGGTAATTGAAGTTATAGGCAGGAAATGTCTAGGGTTTGCAAAACTAGGTTCCAGTGAAACTAGGTTTCTAGTTCCATAAGGAACTGCAATATGAAATGGCCTGCGGAGGAGGTTGAAAAAGAACAGGCATGAGAATACAGTTTGATGAAAGTGAAGGTAAGATGCCATTTGAAGAATAGCAGTATCAAATGCTCAGACACCAAGGAAAATAAGAATAGAATATGTTTATTAGCTTTAGTGACAATGATGTCTTTGATCTTAGTGCAAGCAATTTTAGCAGGCTGGAGATGGAATCTGATCAATCTTAGTTTAATAGCTGCAGTATCTTTGCATACAATAGACCTTAGGTGTCCAGCCTTTCACCTTGCATAGGCTGAATTGAGTGAAGGTGAAGTCCCTTAGGCCACTTATAAAAATATAATGTAGCTAATGTATTTAACAAATAATTTTCTTTAAAATTTTTATTATAGTATCTAGCATTAGTGATTTTTATAAATATAACAGTATCATGAGCAAAAAAATTTATACATTTCTATACTTCCTATATCACATATGCTAAAAATACTTTAATGTATAAATCATTGCACAAAATTGCATAAGCCTAAGTTTAATAATTAAGATGGGGGCGGGGAGATGGCTCATTAGAAGAAACGCAATCCCCAGTTCTGCCAAAAAAAAAAAAAAAAGTAAGAAAACATCCATGGTAATAGAAGCATATAGAATTCCAAATAACATCAACCCAATTAAAACCACACCCATACATATAATAATGAAGATCCCAGAAATTCAGCACAGGAACAGTATACTAAAAGCCACTACAGAAAACAAACAGATCACATTTAAAGGAAAACCCATCAGAATAATGGCAAATTTCTCTTCACAAACCATCCAGTCAAGAAGAACATGGAACAAAGTACTACAAGTCTTGTAAGAAAACAAATTTCAACCCAGACTGATGCATCCCTGCAAAACTGTCTTTCAAGTTTAATGGAGAAGTGAAATACTTCCATGACAAAGAACAACTAAAGAATTTCATGACAACAAAGCCAACGCTACACAGACTACTAAAAGAGATTCTAGAGAGGGATCAAAATGACCACAACTCCATGAATGAAAATGAAAAGAACCCACCAAATAAGGAAAACAAACACAGGAGAAAAAGAGGTAAACAACAGCAGTCTTTCAATTATTCTTATGAAGCAGCAAAATATTTCCATTAGCATACTCTACAAATGGACTTCTCCTGCACCCTATTATGGGTCATGATTCTGTCCGGGTCTACATGGTGGATATCAAGGAAATAGCAGGGGTAGGGAAGATGGCTCAGTGGAATAAGCACTTCCCTGGCAAGTGCAAGGACCTGAGTTCAATCCCCGGTTCCACCAAAAAAAAACAAGGAAATAACAGTAGCTCAGTCCCACAAGTGACACCTGGCCACCAGAAAGCATCATGGACGCTGTCCACATCCACCACATACTAGAAGTTTGTGCAATATCCTATCCCCAAACTGTTAGAAATGCTGGTCATATATTTGCCATTCCATTATTTTTACTATGCTTTATTCTTAGTAATTCTTTACTATCATGAAAACTTTTTCTTAGTTGATATTTTTGTCTATATTTACCTAATCAAATACTGTTTGAGTACTCTGAATTGATCACAGATTCGTACATATGATATACTATATTCTGGCCTCTTAGTTGGTCTCACATTTAAATTTTAATTTTTGAATATTATTTTGAATTTTTTTTTTTTTTGGCGGAACTGGGGATTGAACTCAGGCCCTTGCACTTGCCAGGGAAGCGCTTATTCCACTGAGCCATCTCCCCGGCCCCTATTTTGAAATATTTAATTTAATTTTGACCTAATTAATATTTTATTAATTTTTCTGAATATTATTTAATTTTAATTATTGTTTTATGAATTATACTGTTTCTTTGACTTACAAACTACTTATAAGACATATGATATTTTCTCCTAGTATTAGAAACTTTAAAAAGTATATTTCCATTTTCTATTGACTATATATTAGTTCTTTGTTGTCTTTTACACACACACACATATGGAAAATATGAATATAACATGATATAAGATTGATACGGGGCTGGTGAGATGGCTCAGTGGTCTAAAGCACCAACTTAGAACAAGCTTAGCAAAACACAGGAACCGCGGTTCAATCCCCCAGCACCACATGCCAGCCCGCCCCACCCCCTGGTGGGCTGAGCTGGCCACACACACACACACACACACACACACATAAATAAATAAATAAGATTGATACTGTTTTTATGGAAATCTTCGATGACCTTTTAAAAGAGTTCATCTAATATAATTATATTTTGCATAGTCCTGCATAACTGCCATTTTGAGAGCTCTTTATTCTTTATTTAGGACCATACAGCAACTGGAAAATATTTTACTTTTAGTTTTCAAAGGTATGTTTGCTAAGTGTAAAATTCAAAGAGGACAGATCTTTTTTTTCAGTCCTTTGAATAAATACATTTAGTTTCTTACCCACTTGCTCTTTTTTTTTCTAATGTGGAATAAGATGCTATTTAATTTTGTTCTTCCATAGTTAATTTTTTTCTCTATGTATATGCTTTTAAAGATTTTTTTCTTTACAATTAGTTTTGGACAATTTCATTTCTGTGTATCTTGGTATGATTTTATTCATATTTCTTGTGCAAAAGTTTAAGTTTTTCTAGAAATATGGTGCTATAATTTTAACTAAATTTAGAAATTTTTAATCTTTTTTTAATCTTTAAATATTGCCTGCCCATTTTAACTTTGAAATTCTTATTATATGAATATAAGTTTCTTAATTTTGGCACCGAGTGAACTATTATTATATAACTGATCTGTAAACTCTTTCTTCTTCATGTTTATTTTAGATGATTTTTATTGTTATATTCATTTAAGTTTATAAATAAAAATTTTTTACAATGTGAAATCTATTATTAATCTCATGTTATATATTCATTTCAGAAATATTTTTCTAAAATTCACTGTCAGGGCTGGGGAGATAGCCCAGCGCTTGGGAGACTGAAAACAGGAGAATCACTATGAGTCCAATCTATGTAGTGAGACCCTGTGCACCCTGTACACCCTGTCCTAAATTCATAAAAAAAATTTTTAAAAACCCACAAGCACCAATAACACTATCCTTGGGTTACTTGCTACCCCATTCTCTTGCCCACTGGCTACTGTTTAAGGCAAGGATAGGCAGGTGGAAGCTAACTTTTTTTTTTTTTTAAGTACCGAGAATTGAACTCAGGACCTGCACTTGCCACGCAAGTACTTATTCTACTGATCTATCTCCCTGGCCCTAGGCTAGCGTTTCTGATTTATAGATTTCAAGGCTTGTTATTTTTCAGCTAGTCTTATTTTCAGAGAAACCCAGTAATTTTCCAGTCAATTCCTTCCCAATTCCTGGTAGTCTACTCTTTTTTTCTTCACCAAGTTGTTATTTTCCAGTTTTCCAAATCTAATAGAGGCTGAATTTAGCTGCCAATCATCAATTCACCATTCTCTCTTCACTCTAATGTGGCCAAATCTGTCAATATTTTCTAGTTTAAAATATTATTTCTTACAATTTCTTGAAAATCATAGAGTCATGATTTTCTCCACATTTTCTTCTAAAATTCTAATATTTTTCTTTTTTTCCCCATACTTTTATTGATAAACAAATAGCCATGAGACAGTTTCAAATCAAATTGTTAGGACAGTTTCAATAATTAATACATTACATATTGTTGTCTTAGTGGTTATTCATTGTACAAGATGCAGACATGATATCCTGTTTACAAATACTATTAGAATAAATCTTTCTATTCATTGAATTAAGAGAAGGTAGCTGTATATCTATCCTAACTATTTTGAATATAGATACAAAATGGTCGTTCATTTGTATCCCCCTTTTTTTGTTTAGTTTTGTCATTTAAATATTATAAGTGTGTGAATTCAGCAAAATATTCCAAAATAGTCCAGTAGTTCATAATAGTAGTGGGTTTTCCGTAAGACTGGCAATGTCAGAAGTTGTTGACTTGAGCCTTTTACAGCTCAGCATATTAATATGGCTTTACTTTTTATACTTTGTTTTTATACTTTTCTGCTGGATGGTTAAGACCAAGATAAAGCAAGACCTATATAACAAGAATTGTAGCTTTTGTATCTGATAAGGTCAGTCAAATCCCCTCCGGACTTATCTTGAAACCCTGTACCACAGTTCGTAGATCCTTTGTCAGTGTCAGCCATGTGGATGAGTCACAGCCATTGCTTGACCAATTTGCTCTCTGTGAAAGCCTGAGAGAATGTTTTCTCTCCATGTGACTCTCTTTAGGCACACTCTACATCACTGATCACTTTCCTTTATGGCCCCATAATCTCCTTAATCAGAAAATTTGAGACACAACTGAATTACATGATGTTATAGTACAAGTTCTCCTATGTCCTGAGTCTTCACTGACCTTGAAAGGCTAGGGCCAAAATATTGGCTGTCCTTGCAGCCCTCCTTTTTCTCTAATTTTTGGTCTGCAAACTTAGGTTGTTAACCCTTCAGAAGAAAAGCTTATTGTTATTACCCTACAATCTAGGCTGTTGAGCTTAACTTCACTATCTGTCTGAGTATCAAACATCTTAGGCATAACATGCAACAGGTATTTTCCATCAAGTATTGCTATGTTAACATTTTAAGTCCCTATAGAATATGAAGAAAAAAATTTAAAAATTAAAATATATTTTTAAAAATAGGAATAAACAATTGCATATTTTTACACAGAAGTTTAGAAATCTGGGGCTGGTGAGATGGCTCAGTGGTCTAAAGCACCTACTTAGGAAAAGCTAAGCCAAGCAAAGCACAGGGACCGCGGTTCAATCCCCCAGCACCACATGCCAGCCAGCCCCGCCCCCTGGTGGGCTGAGCTGGAGACACACACACACACAAACACACACACACACACACACACACACACACACACACACACACACAAATAAATAAAAAAATTTATAAAAAAAATATATATAAAGAAGTTTAGAAATCTAACCATGTACAGCATTGTAGCAGGACAGTCCCACAACACCCCTTTTCCTGTCTCCTGCCTTCATTCACCACCCCCTTCCTTTTTAAACAAACATCTACTAGAGACAGCACAGCAGCAATCAGCACATTTTTCTTTTCACTTAAAATATTTAATATAGAAGGCCAGGGGTATAACTAAATGACATAAGTACCTGCCTGGCAAACACAAGATCCTGAGTTTAATCCCTAGTACCGAAAAAAAAAAAATTTTTAACATACTTAAATATAGAGTTCACTCTGAAGTGATATATCAGTTTCATTTCTCTATATGAATGCCTGATTTTCACATATCATTTAATGAACTATGACTGCTTTTTCTCTACTGTATGAGAAACCTATCTGTTATATAACTAGTGTTCATAAATATGTGGATGTATTTTGAAAATCTCTGTTTGACTCTGTTAAGTGGTGGGCTGGTAAATATCTAGTAAACAGCTCCTCCCACTCTTATCTGATACACAAAAAGCACTGGTCTGTAGCATTTTCTGTTCTCTGGAATGGAAATATTGCCATCAAAATCAGCTTAAATCTACCAGTATAATATCATGAAATGAAGAAGGGATATTGACCGCTGCAAGTCAAGAACAGTGTCTGTCCCAGATGGCATTAATAACAAACTTGCCTTTAATGATCAAAGCTTGATGTCTGATAGGGCAGTTCTTTCTCTTCAGAGTGATTTATCTTTTATTGGCTTTTTACATTATTATATAAGTTTTAGACTCTGTCAAATTTCTCTTTTAAAATTTTGGGGAAAAAACTTTGGAGACTTAAATTGGAATTTCATATAATCTATAAATGGATTTAGGAAGAAACAGCATCTTCATAATAAGAAGTTTTCCAAACCATGAACATAGTGTATCTCTCTGTTTATTTAGATCTTTTAATTTTTTTCAACTTTTAGTTTTTATTAGTACATGTTTGCAGTACATAATGATTACATTCATTGTGGGAAGTTGGTACATGTACATAATACATCTTAATTTTTCAATCACCTTCCTCTTACCTCCCTCATGTTTTTCACTGAATTTCTGTAATTTACCCTGAATGTCTTGTGTATCTTTCGTTAGTTCTATTCCTAGGTACTTTACCCTTGTTTTTGCTATTCTAAACAGTGTACTTTCTAAGATTTCATTTTAACTCCTTATTGCTAGTATATAACAATACATATGGGTTTTTTTAATGTATTTTCTTATACAGGGTCTCACTACTTAGCTCAGACTCATAGTGATCTGCCTGTTTTCATTCTCCCCAATGCTGGGATAACAGGTGTGTGCCACTACACCTGTACTGGGTGGCTTGCTCAACATGCCTGAGGGCAGGGCTGGCACAGCATGTGGTATTGGGTATCAAACTCAGTCCCTATACCTGCCTAAGCAGGCACTTAGTCTCACTGGCCCTCATATATGATTTTTAAACGCTGATTTTGTGTCCAGAAATTTGCAAAACTTTTACTAGTTCTAGTTGTTAAGATGTAGATTCAATCAGATTTTTTATGTAATCTGCAAGTAAGTACAAGGTTTCTGCCTTTCCTGTATTTCAATTTCTATACTTGATTTATTCTTCTTGCCCTACAATGATAGCTAAGACTATTATATTAAAATGGTACTAGTAGGTATCTACTCATTTTCCCCCTAAATTATGGCATCTCATCACATATGTGAAAAGAAGAGTAAAGGTTAAATTGGGCAATGTAGACCAGAAAAATCTAAAGATGTTTTGGAGAAGAGAGGGTTCTTTTGGTTAAGAAAAGCTCTTGATTGAAATCTGGACATCTAGACTGACTGGACTGTGCTCAGTTAAGAAAAGCAGACTAAGGAAGGAAGAAGGAAACAGCAAGAGCAAAGGCAGGAATGAGCATGGCATATTGTGGTACAGTAGAATGAGAGTATCAAGTGACTGTAGTTCTTTTTGGTTTGGTTTTGGGGTTGGGTTTTTTTGGTGGAATTGGGGATTGAACTCAGGCCCTTGCACTTCCATTCAAGTGCTTATTCTACTGAGCTATCTCCCTGGCCCCGTGTAGTTCACTTTGATGAAATAACCACTCCTTTCAGTTTAACCTTCAACATACACATAGATCAGACTGCTTCTTACTCCTTTTGTCACAACCCCCTAGTGCAAACTACTATTACTTCTCTCCTTGATGGTTCCAAAAGCCTCCTGACAGATCTCTGCTTCAGTCCTTTCCCTCTGCAGTCCCTTCCCCAATGCCAATCAATACTTTAAAAATGTAAATTTGAAAACATCACCCCTTTACTTCCAACCCTCTGACAGCCTTCCACCTCACATAAAGTAAAAGCCAAAATCCCTCCAGTGGCCTGCTTGGCCCTACATTAGGGTTTCTCTGCCGTGGCACTACTAAATATTGAAGCTGGATAATTGTCTGTTGGGGAAAAGATGATCTGTGCATTGTAGATGTTTAGCATCATTCCAGGTTTCTAGCTACTGGATCCCAGTGGCAAACAAAAATGTCTCCAGGCATTTCAAAATGTTCCTTGGGGATAAAACTGCCCTCAGTTAAGAACCTCAGCACAAATTGTACAACCTTCAGTATATCCCACTCAGCCTCTCTGTTTGGTTCAGCCACACTGGGGTCTTTCTGTTCTATTATATAGGACACATGCTCCCCACATCAGAGTCCTTGCTACTGTTCTCCTTCCTGAGGTGCTCTTCCTCAAGGATAGCTCACTCCCTCTGTTTCTTTCAGGTTTCTGCTCAGATTCTGCCCTTACTGACAAGACATTCTGTAACAACCCTCTGTACTAGCAGCCTTCTTTATCCCCCCTTCATCCCATGTGCCCTTGTTCCTGTTCTACTTTTCTGTCCCACTGCCTGAGATTTATTTTCTCTCTCCTCAACTAGAATACAAATTCTATAAGGCAGGGACTTTGTTTGGGTTTTTTGTTTGTTTGTTTGTTTGTTTGTTTGGGTTTTTTTTTTACTATAGTATCTCTCGTGTTGTGAGCACTGCCTAGTATGTGATTGATGCACGATATTTTGTTGAATGAATGAACAGGGATGTTGGCTGGGTGAAGTCAACTAGAGGCCAGTGACTGTAACACTAAGTTACCTGAATCCTCTCCAAAAGCTCTACTACTCAAACCTTTACAGGAGTGGATGGGAAAGCCAGGGTTATAGAAAAATGAAACTAGTGGAACTGGCCATGATAAATTAGAGAAATGGCACAGGAAACCTGTTAGGACCTTTTTTAATAATTCATTCGCATTATTATGAGGTCCTAGACTAAGGTGGTAGCACTCAAAATGCACAAAAATGGCAAGAAGACAGACAGGGCACATAGCTACAAAATGCACAAAAACTGTAACATGGTTTAAGTTTCACTGAAATATTAGACTTCACATATTCTGCCTTTCCTAGTTCCCCTTCCTGAAGGTAGGCCCAGACTTTGATGACCTTATGCTCATGTCACTCTTATAGTACCCACATATGTTCTCCCAGCTTTGTTCTACAGCTTTGTTCTATTGTCTATGTAGCCATTGGAACCATCTGCTACAAAAATATATAATCATGTCAACCACTTGGTTTTATAAACAAGCCCATAATGACCTACTGTACAGCATTTAAATCTAGCCTTTGGTTGGCCTTTGATATACCAATTCTCTTATTACCCTCTTCTCATTCTTTCAGGTTCCATTCCCTCACCATACTGAAGAAATAATTTAGTTTAGGAAAACCCAATATTAAAAGTCACATAGGGCCAGCCCGATAGCTCAGCGGACAAAAGCACCTGCTTAGGCAGACACAGGAACCAGGGTTCAATCCTAGATGTGCTGTGCTGGCCCTGCCCCCGAGGCACAATGAGAAGGTGATTGAGACTGGGTATGGTGGCACACACCTGTGATCCCAGCACTTGGGAGGCTGAAAACAGGAGAATCACTATGAATTTGATCTGTGTAGTAAAACCCTGTAAACTGTAAACTAAAATACATTTTTTTAAAAATCACATCCACCACTCCCCATATCCTGCTACCCAAACACGTTAATGTCAGTTTTATGCTACAAAATGATTTATATTTGAACTGGAGTCTTTTACTCTTCAGACAGCTTCCCTAAGGCTTTCGTTTATTTACTATTTTTCGAATGTGGGAAAAAAAGTGATACCATGACCGACTGATATATCTCATCTTTCTGAAGATCAAGCACAGACATCTGAAACACATTATTTCAACTTAGATCTTTTCAATTAATAATGTATCTCAGAGATCTTTCCATATTAACACATGCAATTCTGGCCAATGCTTTGTAACTGATACAGAATATTTCATTATGCGGTATTGTGGATGGGCTATGTGTGTGTGGCATAATGGAGCATGAGCTCTAGAACAAGACTACTTCAAAATCCTGCACTACCACCTGCCAAGTGATTTAGACAAATTTCTTCATCTCTATGGGTCTCATTTCCTTCATTTATAAAATGGGAAAAATGATAATGGCCACATCATAGAACTGGTGAATATTAAGTGTCACAATTTGTGTAAAGCTCTGGAGCCTGCCAACCACAGAGTAAGTGCTCAGTAAATATTAACTACTATTAATTTTGCTCTTTCATTGCTGGTGTTCTTTCTTACTGTTACTGCTGCACTACTGATGAGTACTTCATTTGTTTCCAGATTTTTGCTATAACAAACGATGCTGTAAAGAGCATTCTTATACATATGTCTGAAAACTTGAGAGCCATATATTCCTGAAAGTAAATTCCTATAAACAGAGTTCTTAGGTCAAAGAAAATCGCCTTTAAAAAATCTATTGCTAATTTCCCATTAAAAAATGGTATTCAAGGGGCCAGCAAGATAGCTCAGTAGATTAAAGCTCATGCTTAGACAAGCTTAGACAAAGCAAGCTTAGGCAAAGTGCAGGGACTATGGATCTGTCCCCAGCACCACATAGGTGGGCTGAGCCGGTCAGAGTCCAGGCATAGTGGTGAACACATGTAATCCCAGTGCTGGGGAGGCTGAAAGCAGGAGGATCACCATATGTCTGAGCTGTGTAGTGAGACCCTGCAACAACCAAATACATTTTAAACAATGGTATTCAAAATCGTATTTCTGCCAGCTATCTTAGAAGTGTATTATGCATTTTACATCAGCCTTGGATATTATCAAATTTCCAAATGTTAACCAATCCTAGAGTTACTGTTTTGATTTGAATTTCATTAAATTTGAGGCAGGTTAAATGTCTTTTATAAGTTTATTATTAATGATTTTTACAAATACTGATAGGGGCCGGCCAAATAGCTCAGCAGATTAAAGTGCCTGCAAGCAGGCGCAGGGGCCAGGGGTTCGATCCCCAGGCCTGCCATGCCAGCCCTGCCCCCGGGGTGTGCTGAGAGGGCAATTGAGACTGGGTGTGGTGGTGCACACCAGTAATCCCAGCTCTTGTGAGGCTGTAAACAGGTGGGTCACTACAAGTCCTATCTAGTAGTGAGACACTCAACACCCTGTAGACCCTTCCCTAAAATACAAAAATAAAAAAATGAATTGGTTATATATATTTCTTATTTATTTTCCCACTATCTTTTTTTGTTTTTTACTCATTTCTGAAACTGCCATACCTTATAAATAAGACTATTGACATATCAGTTTTCAGAAACATAGTTACTATGAAAGTTAAACCTAACTGTGGATTAGTTATGTTTACTTGATATTCTGTAAATATTTTAAAGTTTCCTTCCTCCTCTTACCACTCAATATATTCTGAACATTCATACAGAATATGTATTGAGATAAAAGAATTTGACTTCTGTTCCTTTGATATCTCCTTTTCCCTGTTACTTCAGTAGTACCAGCTTCTTTGCAAAATTCTATGGTGCCTGAGCCTTGCTATAAATATTTCAAGAGAGTGGGCCTTAGGGCTGGGGACGTAGCTCAGTGACACAAACACCTGCCTGTCAAGTGCAAGGACCTGAATTTGGTTCTCAGTACCACCAAAAAAAAATACAGAGGCCAGGGAGATGGCTCAGTGGAATAAGCGCTTCCCTGGCAAGTGCAAGGTCCTGAGTTCAATCCCTGGTTCTAAAAAAAAAAAAAAAATAGAGAGTGGGCCTAGTTACATTCCTAAGATATGAGCCACCCACTGGGTCATGTGAAGCCTTAAAAAAGAAAGACAAGTTAGCGAAAAGGTATGTAGGCTGTTTGCATATCTGCAAAGACAAGCCTGCTTATTAGGTCAGTGACAGCAAATAAAAAGACTGGTACCTGTGGGGAAAACTTGGAGCCAATAACTGAGCTTTTTTATATGCACTCACCTGTAATTGTTGGCTCCTTGGAAATGGGGACTACAATGATGATAATATGCCTATAATATGGCCCTAGTGGCCTTTCTGAGCTCCGTTCCCAGAATAATAATAATTGTAGGCTCTTCTGTGAAAGGTCTTTTGTGAGTACTGTTCCAGAGGCTTTACATGTAGCTGCTTCACTCCTCAGTGTCTCTTCGAAGGTTGTAGTTTCCACTGTAGATGAGGAAATAGCAGCTCATTGTGGGCCAGCACTTTATCCTAGACCACGCTGGCAGAGAAGGACAGAGGCCTGAGCACTGCAGCATGCACACTGCTGCTGCACCATTCACTTTGTATCTCTGCAGTAGGACTATTCACATTTTGCCTTATGTACATTTTCATCAGCCTTACCATAATGTCCAAGTCCATGTCTCCTTAACCTCCCCTCCAAGCAGCAGTAACAGGCTGAAAAGGCCAACCTGACTGACCCAAGAGCACTTCTTCCTCCATGTCTGTATCAGGAGCTGTCTGTTGCTATCTAAACTCTCTGCTAGGAGACAGTCCTAGGAATCTAGTGTCTCCAACTGTGTTGCCTGGTAGTTCTGAAAAATAGCAAACAGTTCTAGAGAGTAGGCATGGCTTTGCCAGGTAGTTATATGGATTTAGGAGACCAATAATACCTCCAGCCCCTGCTGCAGCAAGTGTCTGAACTCTGTGGCCCATGCAGACAGTCCTACACCACTAGCTCCTAGCAGCCCATTGTCCAGATAGAGAAGGATCCTTTTCCTGGGGTTTTATCTTTCACTTATATGTTATAATAAAAATTATCTGATGTTGGAGCCCAGATTTTTAAAAATATATAGCTAATTTAGAAAATAAAAAAAGGACAGTTCAATCCCTGGTACTGCAAAAAAAAAAAAAAAAAAAAAAAAAAAAAAAAAAAAAAAAAAAAGACAAATGAGAAAATAAAAACCTATAGTAACCTGATCATTCAAGGCAGCCATTCTTAACATTGTGGAATATATTCTTTCAGCCAAGCTATACATTAAGTAACATGTAATCAATAAAAGTGACATATGATACATCCTCTGCTTGTAACAAGCTAAGTGCCCTTTCATTTGTACTGGTTATTTCAAGTCAAGTGAAAGCCCATTAGAGCAAAGTGCAATCCTTCCTCTCACTGTGATATCATGGGGTGGGCGTGGGGTTTAAATCATACTTATACCTACTTAATATCATTTAAAACGTTGCGAAGCACTCCACTTTCTAATGAGGAAGCAGTTTAGTCATGCTCACTGTGCTGAGGTAAGACTCAAGTGTCTTAAATTTTTTGGCAGACTCTGAATCTTTCCAGTGGGCTAAGTTTCAGGTTTCAGGTTGGTGGGTGGAGCAGACAGGCTTAAGTAGAATAAATGATCTAATGGCAGGGCCTGATGGGGTATTGTTTGTAATTGCCATCTATCTAAGGCATTATTAGAAATATTATCTACTAAGTAATTCTTTGGCATGTTTTACACATACAGAGAACAAAATTCAGAAGATACAAAAGCATGTATGGTGAAAAATACACCTGCCTCCCATTTTGCCTCCCTACCACTGAGTCCCTCTGCCCCCCCCCCAGTTGCCCTGTCTGTGGGCATCATTGTCCACAGTTTCTAGTATGTCCTTGGGGGCAGGGAGATACGATAGCTCAGTGGCACAGTGCTTGCCTGGTAAGCCCCATGTCCTGAATTCGATTCCCAGTAGTCCCTAAAACAGTAGTGTATCTTGTCTGTCCTTGTGGGAAGCATTCAGAGTTCAAAGGGCAAAGGGCCATGGAGGTCATCCAGGGTGTTCTCTTCCATTGCCTCAGTATCCTCTGTGAGGTTATCATAGTAATCAAACCTACTAATCCCCAACAGCATCCCAAAGGGAACTGAGTCTTCTTTCAAAGCCCATATCTTAAGATTGGATTACAACTGCTTCCACTAAGATCACCCCAGAGAAGAGAGCACAGCTCTGTGCTGCCGGAGAACAGCCTCTGCAGGGCTCCCAGAATCTAGACTAATCTCAGGTCAGGAGACCAAAAGCTTTATCTGCACTGTGCCATGGCCTCACTGTAAGTAAGCTGCCTGGTTTTTCTGAGCCTGGGCTTTTGACTAAGTGATCACCCAAGTCCCTTCCTTCTCTAAGAGTGTAAGATTCAAGACAGTGCAAAAAAAAAAAAAAAAAAGACAGTGCTCAAGCTGTCATGTGCATGGCAGGCCCAGATGCAGTGGGTCTGGGGTGGGCCATGGTTCTGCATTTTCAGCACATTCCCAGCAATGTGATCTGCTGCTCCAGGGACTGTGACTTTTCCTGGGACCTAAGTACCCGAAAGCATAGACAAACAAATACTTCAAAGCTGAGCAGTTGCCTCTGGAGAAACCTGTCATTAGATGTCCTTAAGTATCTGTGTGGCCTGTGGTCCTGGCAGTCCTGCTGGAAGAGAAGACCTCAGGAGCTGTACTGTAAACAGGCCCCATGTGAAATGCTCCCTATACATCTTTTCTCTCAATCCATACGACTATCCAAGGAATAGGTGCTGTGATCATTCCCATCCTGCAAAAGGGGAAACTAAGGCTTAAGAGGATAACATACTCAAGACTGCTCAGCTGGTGAGGGGCAGAGCATATATTCCAAAACAGACCCTTTTGCCAGTGTTCATTTCTTACTAGTATATGTTTGCATTAAATAATGATTACATTCATTGTAGAGAGTTAATATATGTACATAATGGATCTCAATTATTTTTTCATCCCCTTTCCTTTCTCTCCTCACTCTCTTCACCTTTTGACCTTCTCATTTGAAAAAGATTTTCCTTCTTCCTATCTTTTATTTTCCTCTTCATTTACATTTTGGGTTTCCTCATATAAGAGACACCATGCAATATTTAATCTTGTGTGGCTGATTTATTTCACTTGATACTATAGTCATTTACATATGAATGTGTCAAGTCTGTCCCTCTATGGCTGAGTAGTGCTCCACTGTGTATAAATTTCATGTTTTCTCAAGATAGGTTGTTTTTGACATGTAGCTACGATGGACATGTATGTATCACTGTAATGTGTCTTTTAGGGTGAGTCTTTGAAGGGAAATAACTGGATCAAATGAAATTTCTAGTACAGTAGTTCCTCACTATTTCACAGTTTCACTTTTGTAGGTTTTCAAAAAATATTAATCTATATTATTTATCGAGGATTTTTCGCTATATCATGGATTTTTCAGCAGTATACAGTATTGGATACATATTTATATGCATAGTATTTATGGCTTTAATGATTTTTGCCTAAAAATTTTAAAATACATAAAAATATATTGGAAATGTTAATTCTAACATATTAAAAGAATATTAAATCAAAATAAAATACACTATTTGCAATATGTATTTCTTTAGCGAATGAATACATACTATATGGTATAGTATATGTATGTGGTTACAATTATGTAGGTTTATGAGTTCAGAAAATGGTTAAGAACACTAGAAGTGTTTTTAAAAGTATGGGAAGGTTTATAAGAATGTGGGAAGTTTCTAAAGCCTTAAAACATGTGTAGGGCTGGAGAGATGGCTTGGTGGTCTAAGCACCAGCTGGGCCAGTGCAAGCACCCAGGTTGATCCCCAGTTCTGACTGCTGTGCTGATCCCAGAACCCCGGAGCACCGTGCTGACCACCAAAGCCAGGTCCAGCACTGGGGAGTCTTAAGTGACACAGCAGGACCATGTACCAAATAAATAAATAAAGATTTTTTATTTATTTAAATATAAATATATATATATATAAATACGAAAATAAATATAACGTCACTACTTCACTGATTTTCACTTATTGCAGGGTGTCTGGAATGTGACCGCCATGATGAGGGACCACTGTATTAGTTTTTTTAGGAACCTTCATACTGATTTCCATAGTGTCCAATACAGAACTGATTCCAGACTCAGTCATGACACAAAACCAAAGAAAATCACATTCTCCATTCCAACCTTGGAAATAAACACCACAGGGACTGATACACCACAGGTCCTGCTTTTATATCTCTGTGGAAAGAGTCCTGCCATCTGTCAGCTCTGTTGTGTCCTACAAGAAAATATATCTCAGCTTGCAAGTCTATCCTCTGCCACAAGTTTTCCAGATAATTCCTAATGGGTTCTGATGGCAGCTGCATATCAGTTGGGGTGGGAAGGCTCCTTTCATGAGCCTTCTTTCTGCCTCCCTCCACAAGAGCGCTCCTAAGTGCTGTGTGAACAGCACTTACTTTGTGTCAGAGGAAGGCCATGGGCCTTAACAGACCACATCTATTTTCATTTACCTTCTGAAAGATTAAGGGGAAAATTCAATTTTGCCTAATGCCTCCCCCCAAATGGCTAATTTATATGCTAATTAGCAAGATAGGGATCGATGAAACTGGTAATCAATATGATATCCAAGGCACCAGTAATGAAATTCATTTGGAGATGCACTGCCAGTGGAAATGAAGCAATTATGCAGAATAAATGGGGCAGCTCAGGGAATAGAGGCTCCGTATTGTACTTGACTGCATTATTTCTCCCTTTACTCCTCTCACTCTTTCCCCACCCCATTAAAATCAACTGTCTATTGAGATCCTTTAAGGCGCCACACAGCATCTTCTTCCTCTCCAGATGCCTGGACTTGTGCTGTCCATGTGGGCTTCTGGAAAAACAGAGCTAAAGAAAATGGCAATCTGAGAAGGCCAGAGGTGTAGGACTGGTAGGAGAACTGGGGGTTAAAGAAAGGGTCTTTATGCCATACACTGAGTAGTGAATAAGTACTTTACTTTCATACCTCCTGAGGTTAAGACTTTTTGTTAGTTTAGAGAATAATAGTTATTATATTGTCCAGATGTTTTAGAACTGTCCTGATTTCAGTTACTCCATTCCATGAGACCACATATCAAATGATGTGTCCTATTTAAATCCAATGTGAAGTAGGCTATAGTGTCTCCCTAAGATTTAGCCTAATTCTGGGAAGGCTTGAGGTCATCCAAGGTTTCAGATATTTGGGATTAGGAGTGAGGTGACTGGAATCATCTCTGTACATTTAAAAACATAATGTTGGGCCGGGGAAATGGCTCAGTGGAATAAGTGCTTCCCTAGTAAGCACAAGGGCCTGAGTTCAATTCCTCGTTCTGCAAAAAAAAAAAAAAAAAAAAAAAAACCATAATGTTATTCATTTCACATTTTTCAACTAAGAAATTGAAAGCAGTTTTTATCCCAGTTCTGCTCATTGGCTTTTCCTGGGGATATTTTCCCCAAATTACACATCTCCTATATCGATTTTACAACTAACATTTTTGTCAAGCATAATTCATCATGTATCCATCTGTCTTAGTTACTTTTCTCTCTATGTTGAGACAAAATACCCAACACTCAAAATTAAAGGAGGAAAGACTCATGTAGTTCACAGCATGTAGATGTTTCAGTCCAAAATCACCTGGCTCCAAGGCAGGGTGGCATGGCAGTCAGGCATCACAGAGGAGAAATAATTTGTGGTAGCCAAAAGATAGCAAAACAAGGAAGAGGACAAGCCTTTTTCTGTTCCTTATACCATATCCAGGCTACCAGACTTAGTGCAGTACCAAACCCATCAGTGTACTAATTTAGTAATCACACACACTTAATCCTAGCATCACACACTGTAGATTCAGTTTGATCCCTGGGCCTCTGAAAAAGGTCCACCCATGACCACATGAGGCTTTTGGGGGACATCTAGACCCAAATCATAACACCATCCATTTTTATATCCATTCACCAGTTTATCTTTTTCTAACATCTGTTTCAAAGTAATGCCATAATCAGTGTACTTTGCTCCTAATTACTTCATCATGTGTGTTATTAGAGTTTAATATTTGTTTATTTTAGGTAAAATTTATATACAATGAAATACAAAAGTCTGAAGAATACCATTCTATAAGTTTGATAGATGTATACACTGCTGACCCTATTGCTGGTCACCCCTGAAGTTCCTTTATGCCCCTTCCTAACCACTCCCTACCCCCTCGGCCTTCCCACTATTTCTAGAGTCAGCCACTGCTCTGATTTTTTTCCCATCACAGACCCAATTTTTCCTTTTCTTAGGAATTCATATATTGGGGCTGGGGAGATAGCTCAGTAGAATAAGCGCTTGCCTGGTAAGCACAATGGTAAGTCTGAGTTTAATACCTGGTTCTGCCCAAAAAAAAGAAAAAAAATTCTTATAAATGAAACATACAGTTTCACTTAATATGTCCATCATCTCATATATTATTTTATGTGTTGGCATATTCAAAATTCTGTTGTCTAACTATTTTGAAATATACAATAAACTATAGTTGCTGTACTGTTATATAATACTAGAAGTTGATCTTCCTATTTTACCATATTTGTACCTATTAAATAACCTTTATAAAACACTTGCTACATATGGAGCTTCTTTCATATGGCATAGTATTTTTGAGAGTCATTATTATAGTATAATCGATAGTTTGTTCCTTTT
Organism: Octodon degus; assembly: GCF_000260255.1. NCBI lineage: Eukaryota > Metazoa > Chordata > Mammalia > Rodentia > Octodontidae > Octodon > Octodon degus. The sequence continues at coordinate 853,477 of NW_004524706.1, read as the reverse complement.
TATTCTGCTTTTTTATCCCCTTGTATGGGTATATGACAGGTGTCTGGGTTACTTTTTTCTTCTTGCTGAGACAAAATACCTGATACCCCAAATTAATGAAGGAGATGTTTATTTAGCTCAGTTTGTGGCGATTTCAGTCCATACTCAGCAGGTTTCAAGGTGTCATGGCACAGGGCCAACAGTCCAAGACAGCAGAAGACAGCAAAAGCAATAAGAGCAAAGGTGGGAAGCAAGCAAGCTTCTTATCCTCCCTTACATTGTAAGCAGGCCACTCCCACCCACATCTTCAGTGCCTTCCTCATGCACAGGCTCATGATGTTTACAAAGTAGGACCCTGGCCCCCTACTGAGTCACTTAATTAACCTTCTAAACTTCTCAAGTTGACACAACACATCAACCATAACAATCTACCTCTTGGCAACTTGGAAGCCAGGCACATTTTTTTAAACCAGTTTCCAGGTACAAAGACCTGCATATCCTTAACATTTCACAATTTGGATATTTATAACACAGGTTTAAAAATCTTTAAGGGGGCCAGGGAGATGGCTCAGTGGAATAAGTGCTTCCCTGGCAAGCGCAAGGGCCTGAGTTCAATCCCCGGTTCTGAAAAAAAAAAAAGTAAATAAACAAAAATAAAAAATAAAAATCCTTAAGAATCAATATTAAGGGGGCTGGTGAGATGGCTCAGTGGTCTAAAGCACCTACTTAGAGCAAGCATAGCAAAGCATCAGAGACCGCGGTTCAATCCCCAGCACCACATGCCAGCCAGCCCCGCCCCCTGGTGGGCTGAGCTGGCCACACACATAAATAAATAAAAAAATTTTTAAAAAAAGAATCAATATTAAGTCTGTCAACATTATATTACATTAGAACCATAGCAGTCCTTCCCTAAACCCCCGAAGACTCATGTTCCTTCCTTTACGTGAAGGCAGTTAGCCCATCTCTAAGAGTTGCCAAAGTTCTAATAGTTTTAGCATTGCTGAAAAGTCCAAGTCCAAAGGCAGGCCAAATAGCTCAGTGGATTAAAGAGCCTGCAAGCAGGTGCAGAGGCCAGGGCTTTGATCCCTGGGCCTGCTGTGCTGGCCCCTCCCCCACGGCACACTGAGACAGCAAATGAGACTGGGTGTGGTGGCACATGCCTATAATCCCAGCTCTTGGGAGGCTGTAAACAGGCAGATCACTACAAGTCTGACCTAGTAGTGAGACCCTGAAAACCCTGTAGACCCTTCCCTAAAATACAGAAAAAAACAAAAAAGTTCAAATCCAAAGTCTCTTCTGAAGTTAACAGCAAATACTTAGCTGCGAACCCCTGTACCAATGAAAACAAAAGTAAACACTTCCAACATTCAATGGCACAAGATTTAAACATTTTCATTCCAAAAGTTACAAACAGAGGAATGCAAAGTATTGGGACCAAAGCAAGTCCAAAATCCAGCAGGACAAACATTAAGTCTTGTAGTTCCATGTACACCATATGAGACAATCTGTGGCAATTTGTGATCTCCAAAGGACTTGTGCGGTTCCACCCCTGTGGTACATCTGGTGTTGTAGCTCCCATGACTTCTCTCATGGATCTGCTTTGTTCCCTTCTTGCAGCTTTTCTTAGATAAGATACATTCCTGGCTTCTCTAAACTTCTGGGGTTTCTATTGCACTTTTGACTTCTCACAGTTTTATACACTGGCCTCTCAGGCAGTGTACGGTGCCTGGTGTCCCAGGCCTTCTGAAATTAAAGTGGAAGCCTTTTAAACTCCATAACTCTTGCATTCTGAATGCACCTAAAAATCAGAGCCCTGTGGATGATGCCATGGTCTGCTGCCAACTGGAGCAGTAGCCAGGCTTTTCTCTCTCTCTCTTAGCCATAGGAGTCAAGTGCCTGGATCGCTGAGCATTCTGAATCCAATTCTGAGTAACTAGCTTTCTACACTACCGCCATTCTAAAACATGGTGGTTTGTGGCTTTCTCCTCAAAGCAAAGTCTTTCACTTTTGCAGTTTTGAGGCTGAAAGGGTGGAGACTCACTTTTTGTGATGCCCTCAGGCCATCTTTTCTATTCTCCTGTGCCTTCTCAGCAATAGCTATCTCAGCTCTATCTTTGCAGTCCATAGCTTTTCTGGAGCTTCCCTTCTGACAAAACTCAGAACATTTTAAATCATCTTGCTGGGCTCTCTGCTCTTGATACATAAATCTGGCAAGCAAGAAAGAAAGAAGAAAAGAGTAGCCATGCCACTGCCTCAACATTTGACTGCCTTGAAATTTCTTCTGCCAAATTAATTTTAGTCTACCATTCTTAATCTCAGTCTCAGGCAAAGTCTCTGGACAAGAGCAAAATGCAAACAAACTTTTTGCCAAGTCAGAACACACATTATGGGGTCGGGGAGATGGTTCAGTAGAATAAGTGCTTGCCTGGCAAGCACAAGGACCTGAGTTCAATCCCCAGCTCTGAAAAAAAAAAAAAAAAAAAAAGAACACACATTATCTGGAGCATTATTCAGCACCCAATACAGTCCTTCTTCCCAGCAGAAACCTCCTGAATCTAGTCATTACAGGCAGGAATTCTGTCAGCTTTCTGATCTTCTGCACTCTGACCAGACTCTCCCATACAGAACAACCTAAGGCATTCTAGCTCTACTCTGAGAGGGTATCTCCAAACCTTCCCAGACTCTTCCCATAAACCATCCTCCCAAACGTTGTTGAACCTTGTGGTCAGGTATAAACCCAGCAATGACACCACTTGTCTGGTACCAAATTCTGTCTCTGTTACATTTTTCTCATTGCTGAGACAAAATACATGAGGCCCAGAATTAAGGAAAGAAAGGTTTATTTAGTTCACAGTTTGTGGAGGTTTCAGTCCATAATCAGCTGGCTCCAAGACAGGGTGGCATGGTGCAGGGACAACAGTTCAAGGTAGCAGGAAACAGCAAAAGCAACAAGGGGCAGGGGACATGCAAGCCTCTTATCATCCCTTCAGTTGTAAGCAGGCTGCCCCCAGCCACATCATCACCTTTTGGGCTATTAAGAATAAAGCTGCCATGAACATGCTTGTACATATTTGTACATTTTGTACAAGAGTTTTATGAAAATGTGTCTTCATCTTGCTTAAATAAATTCCTAGAAATGAAATTTTTTCCATAATTTTATTGAGAAACAAATAGCAATGAGACAGTTTCAAACCAAATTGGTAGGACAGTTTCAATAATTAACACATTGCATACATTCTTCCTAGTGGTTAATTGCTGTACAACATGCAGACTTGATATCCTATTTACAAACACCATTAGAACAAATCCCTCTATTCATTAAGAGAATGTAACTATATATCTATCCTAACCACTTTGAATATACAGATACAAAATGGACATTCATTTGTATCCCCTTTTTTTTTGGTTAAGTTCCATCATTTAAATATTATAGGTGTGTAAACTCAGCAAAATATTGTAAAAGAGTTCAGTAGTCCATAATAGTATTGGGTCTTCCACTTCACTGGCAATGTCAGAAATTGTTGACCTGAGTCCCCTACAGCTCAACATAACAGCATGGCTTTACTTCTTACACTTCGTTTTTATACTTTTCTGCTGGATGGTTAAGACCAAGGTAAAGCAGGACCTATGCAAGAAGAGTTGTAGCTTTTGGGTCTGATAAGGTCAGTGAAATCCCCTCAGGATTTATCCTGAGATCCTGTACCTCAGATTGTAGAACCTTTGTCAGTGTCAGCCGTGTGGATGAGGCACAGCCATTGCTTGGCCAATGTGTAGCAATGAAATTTCTGGGCTACAGGGTAGATAAATACTGGGGGGGAGTGTTATAAGAAATTAAGTGTTTTTATAGAAGTTGAGAGTCAAATCATAGTTACCAAATGCAGCAAAGGGAAGAGGAGAGGTGATTTAATGAGTACAGTTAGCTAAGCAGATTAAGTTCTAGTATTCAATAACACAATAAGGTGACTATGGTTAATAAAAATTTATTGTATATTTCTAACAGCTAGAAAAAAGAATATTGAATAATCCAACACAAAGAAACAACAGAAATGTTTGAAGTGATGGATATGCTTACTTGTTTACATGTACCAAAAATCACACTGTATGCAAACATTATGTATCAACTAAAATAAAAAATTAAAAGAAATTGCCAAGCCATTTTCCAAAGTAGTTGTGCTATTTCTGGGTAGCTTTTTAAAAGCACTGCTTTTCCTTCAGAAAATTCTTAATTGGTTAGGAGTGGGACGCAGGTGTAGGTATTTCTGACAAGCTCACCTAGTAGTTCTAATATGTAACTGAAAGTGAGTAATAGAAAAATTTAACATTAGTTTTAACATCTTCCAGATGAAAGAACTGCAGGTTACCTATAATAAATGTGAAAAAGGTTTTTTTTATTTTTTTTACTTTGAAAAGTAGCTTTTTTGTAGCCATTCCTTTTTCCTTTACTTTTATTGTTATAAAGCCACTGGGGGGAGGGTTCATAGGCCCTGATCATGCAGGCTGTAAAGAGAAAAGACCAGCTTTTTGTTGGCCAACTTGCAACTATAACTTTGAGCAAATTATTCATCAGATTTCTCTCTGTAAAATTTTTTTTGGTTTTTTTTTTTTTTCGGAGCCAGGGATTGAACTCAGAAAAAATGGGGTTTATACTATATATTCCAGTGTTCTAAGGATTAAAATTCGTAACTTAGAAAATTTTCTGAAATTCACTGGAGAACAGGGGCGGGAAAAGAGTTGTGCAACACCTCTGCCACAGCCACTACCACCACCAGCCAGATTCCATAAGTCTGCCTCTCTGAGTAAAGGCAGATTGGCAGTTCTTTCCTTCACTCCTCTAATGTGGTTCTGGACTGCGGGCTGTGAAAGTCAGAGGTTGGAAAGCTGTCAGTACCTTCTCATAATAGCTGGACTGTGTCTTGTCTTGCAAATTTGTAAATGCTACAAATCAATAGGATAGTGATTTTTCATTGGTTTTCCATTCATGGCAGTGACTTGGGCTGATCTAACTATTCATTGCCCAGAAGGTTGGTTATAATTGGTTAACTAAGAGTTATCCAGCAGCTAAAATCATAGTGCATACCTTCATTGGCTATGGAGTACTGAATATTGGGTCAGCAACAACCAACAAATCTCCTGAAATCTGGCCCCCAGTCTGTGAAGCCAGTCTACTACCCCTAAGGAGACAGACTTGGAGACTGTCTTCTGAGTCTGCTTTATATGGCACCATCTAGCTCAGAGTGAACTGGTCCTCAAGCCATATGCAGTTGGTGTGTGTGGCTCCTGACAGTGTTTTCTACCAAATGCTCAGTGCTTGTTTTAAGAAAAACAGGTGTCTTTAAGGACAGTTATAAGTAGTGTGGTCTGTCTCATTGAACTGTCTATGTAAGGATTTGCCTATTAGCACCAAGAGTACAGTTACAGATAATGGGTCTTCCACATGAGACCCACCAGCACGAAGCTCTTGAATCACAGAATTGCCAAGTTTTAGCTGTTTTCTGAATAGGAAAATTGAAGAGGATTCTCCTCTTGTCCTCTACAGGCGCTATAGAGCAGCCAATGACTTGCCTTCCCAGGAAGGAAGTCAGGTTTTGACAGCAGCAGAGATTTCTCTGGGGTCAGGTTGTCAGCAGAGACCCCAGGTAAGCATGGCTACCGATGAGCTGCTCTTTAAGTTTTGGCCTCCCTGATTGTCTCCATGGAAGCTGAATGCTTTGTATGAAGGTAGCAGGCAGAGAGGCAAGGGAATGAGATCAGATGGCCTGCTCTCTGAAGCTTGTGCCTGGCTTCAATAGTCCCCTTTTGGGTTGGTTGTATTCTGTAATGTGTCCCCTGAGAAGACAGACTAAGCAGCCTGTGTTACCCTGCAATTTCTCCAAACTATTTGCATGAAATACTGCAGACAAAAAGCTCAACCCCTGATTGGCTGTTGCTAGGTAACAACATAATCATCAGGAAATTAGGCTGTCCTCTTTTTTTCCAACCCAGAGTATGTATGTGATTGCAGCATTGTGCAGGAAGAGAGTGAGTGGAACAAAGAGAGATAAATGGGATGGTCTTGAAGGCGGGGACACCATAGCCACAAACCTGCATCCCACGGTAGGATAATCTGCTTTATGTTGGGCTCTTTACTCAGTCAAGCCAATATTCGTACATTTTTATTTTTCATTTCCTTTTTCCTTTTTTTCTGTAAGAATGACAAAGCTGGCAGGGCCCTGCAGACAGCAGGAACAGAAGCTATGGAAGCAACTTTGACATTTGAAGTGATTTTTTTGAAGGAGAAGATAATATTTAATATATGAGGATGACTGGAATGAGGGTGACTAAGTGAATGTGCCTAGAGAATGTGTATAGGTAGGTAAGAATTCAATAGCAAGGCTGCAGAGTGCCTGCAAGGAGCAGAACACTAGAAAGTATGTGTGAATGAGACATGTGGCAAACAAACCAAGCATGCTGTAAAATGTGGAAGGAAGCTCCTGAAATGGAAGTTTAGAACTGTCTGTTATAACTCTGCCAGTGTTCTGACATGTGGTCCTTAAGCTGTTCAGCCAGGCAGACCTCAGTCTACCCTAGTGCCTGGTTAGACTTTGCAGATAGCTGTAAAAACATTTGCATGATGTGTGCATGTGTGTGTGCAAATGCATGTACACATACAACCAAAGCACCTTGTTCATTTTCAAGAATGTGACCAGAGATGACAGCGTGTAGCGCCCTGGCAGGTAACAGCCACACCTGGACAGTTCCACAGTGCAGTGGATGTCCATAAGGACCCTGAGCACTTTCCCTTCAGGCTAGCCCCAGGTGGCTTCCCACCTCCAGCCTCCCTTGTCTTGTTCTCCCTTTCATCTCCCTCTCAGTGACCCTACCCTTACACTAGATCCTCCACTGCCATACTGCATACTTCCCTAGCTCACTACAACCCCAGGCAAGCTAATTGCTTTTTGCCATTCATTGTCTGCCAGATTAATGACCCCTTGTGCGTCTGGATGCCTGTAGTCTCCTCTGAGATTCTGCTATGTATTCTCCCTAACTTGTCTTTCCCCTCTTTACCTCTCTTCAGATCAGGTTCTCTAAGCTCCACATTTGAGTTTTTAGAATCCGTTTAATTTAGATGATAAAATAGAAGCACTGCCTTTCTATTTTTTTTTTTCTTTTTGCCTGATCAAAGATCATCCCAAAGCTGGGCATGGGCATGCACTTGGGAAGCTGAAGCAAGAGGATCACGGTGAGTTCAAGGCCATCCTGAGCTACATAAGTGAGTTCAAGGCAGCCTGCACTACATAGTAAAACCCTATCTCAAAAAAATATGCAGCTAGGGCCAGGGAGATGGCTCAGTAGAATAAGCGCTTCCCTAGCAAGTGCAAGGGCCTGAGTTCAATCCCTGGTTCTGAAAGGAAAAAAAAAATGCAGCTATATCAGTAGAAAACAGTAGCCCAGACTTAGAAGATGCCCCAACCACCTCTCTCAACCCCAAAGACTTGCTGTCTCTCATGGGTAAGCTTAATATCACTAACTTACAAGGGCTCAAAGCAGTTTCAGAATATAGGTATAGATGTAATGTGTCTGATGCCCTGCAGAGCCTCTTCTGTGTCCAACAGTGACTTTCATTAGCTCTTGCTTTTCAATTCTTCCAGCTTTCTCATACATTAAAACAGAGAACAGTCTCTGTTGTACCTCTGCTTCCCTGGGATTCTCGTAAAATAATCTCAAAATGTGGCCCCTGGACCAGCAGCATAAGAAACTGGGATGGGATTCAGAAATCTTTTAACAAATCTTCCAGGTGATTCTGATGTATGCTAGTGTTTCAGGACCATTGCAGACCTAAAAATTTTGCATTTTAGTGAATTCCCAGATGACACTGACCACTCTAAAAAAAAAAAAAAATCTGTCCTTAGAAATTGAGGCAGTGTGTAATGGGAATGATCTTCCATCTTGAATTCTCCTTCCCTATTTCCAAAGTCCCAATCAGACCCCTCTTTAAAGATCCACCTCAAATGCAATTTTAACTGATTTAACTGAAAGTTATTATCTCATTACATATCAGGGCTGGGCAAAGTGGGGTCCAGAGGACAAACCTAGCCCACAACCTACTTATGTAAAGCTCTCAAGTTAAGAACAGTACTTACGGGCCAGCAAGATAACTCAGCGATCTAAAGCACCTGCTTAGGCAAGCTTAGGCAAGCATAGGCAAGTGTGCAGAGACTGCAGTTCAATCCCTGGCACCACATGCCCCGCCAGCCCTGCCCCCACAGCAAGCTGAGCTGGCCACAAGAAAATTAAAAAAAAGAACAATGCTTACATTTTTAAAAGGTAAGGGGTGAAAGTCAAAGATGAATGTACAATGGAGGCCTTATGTTGTCTACAAAGCCTAAATTACATACTTTCTGGCCCTTTACAGAGAAAACCTTTTATATACCTTATTTCTCCTTTTATACTATTAACTTCCTCAATGAAAGAGTTGATGAGTTGATACTTAAATTATTTTTGTATCCATTCAGTACCAAGCACATAATAATGGTTGAGTAAACAATGGAAATGACAGATAACCTAGTGATGGTCAGATGACCTAGTTGGGTGCTGACAAGTGTTCTGGGAATCAAGAAAAGATTAATTTTATTTAACTACTTTGTGGCTGCCCAACTGATGAAGAGAATCAAGAAGTTTATACTAGCCAGTTGTGGTGGTGAACTCCTGTCATCTGGTCTACTCGGGAGGCTAGGGCAGGAGAATTGGAAGTTCAAGGATAAGGAAGTCTATTTCAAAAGAAAAGTTTTGAAAAATATCTGGGAGTATAACTTGGTGCTCTATTGGTTCAATTTCTTTTTTTTTTTAATTTTTATTTATTTCTGTGTGTGTGTGTGTGTGTGTGTATGTGGCCAGCTCAGCCCACCAGGGGGCAGGGCTGGCTGGCATGTGGTGCTGAGGGATTGAACCTCAGTCCCTGTGCTTTGCTAAGCTTGTTCTAAGTAGATGCTTTAGACCACTGAGCCATCTCACCAGCCCCTACTGGTTCAATTTCTACTACCACAAAAAAAAAATAAAGTTCATACTAGTGGAATTTACTCTTTTCCATAGTGACTCATAATGAAAGTCAGTTGGGAACTTCCCTACAGCTTAAAAAGCAAGACTAACATTGAAAATGTTCATAAATGAAAGTTAAAAGATAAGCAAAAAACTTAAAATTTCAAGTGGATTTCTCTGTCCAGCCTAAAGTTTTCATGGAATAATATGTTATTCCAATGTTAAGGCAGATCCCAGCAGTTCTATTATGTGGATTATAGCAGCCTTGGAGCTGTCCATTCTGTATGTATGGACAGCTCCACTGACAGAAATTCAAATCCTGAGGAAGCAGCCCCCCTCCCATTTTAACAGTTCCAGGTGTTAGTATGTCTTTCTACTAAGCTGAAATGTCCCCACTCCTTATAATTTATACCCTTTAGTCCTCATTCTGCCTTCTTTCATGATCAAAATCAACTACCTACGTTTTAAGAGAAAAGGATTGGGATAGTTATACTTCATTAGAAAGGACAGAGTATTGAGGAGAATCTACCTATTTAGATAGTTTTCTCCTTAAAATATTAGGGAATGGATTAGAAATACAAGAAGCTAAAATCCAGTATATACACTAAGAGAGAAATTCATATGCACACATATGAAATGAAATAGGATATTCCCAAATGAAAGGAAGCAAAAGGTTAGTGGTTAGATCATGGGCTGACCACAGACTCAGGAGCACACAGTATATTACTGCTAGAAAAGAATGTTAATTACAATTAAAGGCTATTATTTGGGACAATGGAGGATGAGTAGGCCCTAGAGCTAGGCCTGAGGGACTCTAGAATTGCTTTGATTCCAGCTCTATAAAACAGCTGCCATGCAAGTTGTGAAGGTAGAAGCAGAATAGGAGAAAGACCCTTGGGAAGGGCTGAGTCCACCAACTGGTATCAGGAAAGTAGAGAGGGCCTTACAGAGAGAACTATCCCTGAGAGGAGGGAGGAGTGGAGAGAAGTTCACATTTCAAGTTGTACACCTGCTTATAGTGTAATGTACAGTATTCTTAACATTAATTCAGACAACTTGAGAGCTGCTGAGTCAATCGCTGCATGAAAAGTAGCCCTAAGAACGTTTACTGAATGTTCACTTATTCTCTGAATTGCTAAAGCACTGTCATTTGGACAGAACTTTGAGAACTGTGAGAAATGCAACCTAGTGATTACCAGCCGCTAACTTCTAGTTTTTCACTTTCCCCTCCCTTCCCACATATGTACATATGTGAGTGTACCTGTGCAAGCCACTAACACAGACATGCACATGCACAGACATACGCAGACCTTGTAGCTTATGTCTATTCTCGTCATCACTTCTAATTTTACCTGGAAGATAGGTTTTGTGATTTTTATTTTTGCTTGTTTTCTTTCTTAGGAAAAAAATTCCTAGGATTTTGAGGTGGAACTTTGTGGAGTATGGTAGAAAGCCAGGACTAATAGTACATTCAATCATTTTCAAGGATGAGAATCCCAAGTATTTGAGTCATCCCTTCACTGCCATTTGGACATGAACTGTAGATTTATACTGTTCTGGTTACGCTGCTTAGTAATTTGATGACTGCTACTTTACCTCTCAGAACTTGATTCCTCTATAATTACTTCTCTAAAGCAATTCTAGAAAGGTAAAGCCCATAAAGGAAGGATGCTTTTAACTGAATATCTATTCTGTGATGCACATGGTGCTAGGTATTTTTTTTATTTTATTATTCATTTTATTTTCATATAAATTAACATCCTAAAAAATTGAAATAGAAACACTACATACAGTATTGCACAGAGCGATCTTTGTTAAATGCCCTATTACTTCATTGAAGAATGGTAATATACACATTGAAGGGACTGGGGGACAGGAAGACTACAAAACAACAATAGAAAAAAAATCCACTACTGT
>NW_004524706.1:801942-841146 GCF_000260255.1 Octodon degus | reverse complement strand
AGTCAGAGCTGAATTCATGCCAGATACTGAAGAAAACATTTGGGGACACCTCTTTCTCTCCAAGTTTTGGCTTCATGAAGAAATAGGCTGTAGTCTCCAAAAAGAGTTACTGGAGGTTTCAGTCCATACTCAGCTGGGTCCAACGCAGAGCAGCACATAGCAGAGGGCAACCTTTCATGGTGGCGGCAAAGAGCAAGAGAGGGTGCTAGGTATTTTCCTTGCATTTTCTTATTTACTTTTCCCAACACTGCAATTCTTAATAATCAATGTAATTAGCATTCTTTTACAGATGAAGAAACTGAGGCCCAAGTAACTGCCCAGATTCTCCCAGCTAGGGCCAAGGGAAGATTCAAAGTAGCTTCCTCTGACTAAGCAGCTCTTTCTCTTCCTTATAAATCATGCTGCTTCCCTGACACCATGTCCACCGCTTGGTGAGCATCAAGGAAAGGCAGGCTTCCTATATCCCTTCTCTGCAAAGCACTATGGAGCTTTTATTTTGTATTGGTTTTTTTGTGTGTGTTTTTTTGTTGTTGGTTTGTTGTTGTTGTTGTTGTTGTTGTTTGTTTGTTTGTTTTGTTTTTCTTTTTTTAGGCCTGAACATGCCTCCAGAGCATTTCTGGTTTGGAGGGAGTATCTGGGTTTCCAACCAGTGCAACTTGAGCCTCACTGCTTTCTTAAGCAGGCACTTCAACAAGTGAGCTAATGGGCGGGCCCCCTGTATTGCTTTTAAACTAAATGATTCCAACTGATTTTACAACCAGTGTTAATATGACCAGTCAGGTATATAGATAATTTATGTGAAAATACTTGAGAACATGAACTACCTGCATGTCCTAATTATTATAATTGTGTGATATAATAATTAGAAATACAAGAAGCTAAAATCCAGTATATACACTAAGAGAGAAACTCATATGCACACATATGAAATGAAATAGGATATTCCCAAATGAAAGGAAGCAAAAGGTTAGATCACAGGCTGACCATAGACTCACGGGCACATAGTATGTTACTGCTAGAAAAGAATGTTAATTACAATTAAAGGTTATTATTTAGCCTGGGAGAGTTGTAGCTCACAGATTTTCTAGGACTGACCCAACTGCTTGGGATGGGACCCTTGTAAGACAGCCTATTCAATAGAAGGCTATAGTGGCTTGATTAGCTTCAAAAGAAGTGACTGGCTCACAGTGGCCTAGACTGGCGTAAGCATGAGGAATTCTGCTGCCTCTCTAGCTTCTGATAGTTATAGGACTTCTATAGAACTTACTTTTCTTGTGAGAGAAAAATGAAGAATAATTCCTGTGTCTAGACTGTTGTGAGGAATAAAAAGAATGTGTACATTAATGAATTCTCTTATCTTGACCAAACAAGAGTAAGTGGCAAGAAGTGTTATTATTTGCCAACACCAAGCCCAAGGATGCTGACCTTTTAATGGATAAAAGATCACTTATATACCAAATGAAAGGTTTCATGACAAGTGGCATTCCATTGTCCCTGCCAACCTGTCTTCTGAATGTGTCAACATGTTTAAAGCCCCATTCTCTTAATCCCTCCATAGCAGTTGTAAAGGGAAATTCTAAGACTACACTCTGAAGAGATCATAACAATAGTCACAAGAAAACAGAGCACCTTTATATGATGCCTGCTTTTCTAAGGCACTATTGATAAAAAAAAAAATTCCCTTCATAAGAATCAGCAAACATCTAGCCCCTCATGCTGCAAAATATCAAACAATAATATCTATAGGGAAGCCTGAGCTGCAACAATTGGAGAAAAGGTACTTAAAAATTTCTAGATCAATTTCTACCATTTGAACTGTTCCCACATTCTCTGGGATTATAACCCTATCTCTAAAACTGTTTATTCTGAAAGCCTAATAATCCACTACTTTCCATGACCCTGTTCTGCTAATCATGCTTGTGTCAGGAAAAAAGACTAGCCTACCCTAGGTTGCCCCCAAAGTCAGGCCAGTTCAAGGCCAAGTTCAAATGGAAGAAAACGGCAAGCTCTAAAAATGACAGGAGTGTGTGTGTGAGAGAAAGAGAGACTCAGAGAAAGACACAGATTTAATAGAAAGAGATTTTATAGTATCCTTTTTTTTAGCTTTCACTACTGAAACTTTTATTACAAATCCCAAAAATGCATTGTTCTACTAAAAGAGAACAAAAAATAATTGACTGAGATCATAGCATAAAGAATTTATTCTATCAGTAGAAGCAAGAAAGATTTTTCTAATTTGAGGTTATTGAGGAAAGTTATAGTTTTTCCCAAAAGGGGAAAAATAATCTATTCTAACCTATCAGTCTATGCTTGAAATGTACTACTGTTCTATTCTCTCCTCTTTTTTTTGTTTTATTTTGGTTTTTGGTATCGAGGGTGGAACCCAGGACCTTATGCTTGCCAGGCAGGCGCTTATGCTGCTGAGCTGTCTCCTCGGCCCCTATTCTCTCCATTTCACAGAAGAAAATGAGACGAATAGAGGTTAAATAACTTTTTCAGACTTGCATTCATATATTGCATGACATAACAGTGTTTATTCATTTTCATATTGCTTAGTTTCTCTTCCTTTTTCTGAACTCTTCAACATTTTGTATTTATGCCATTTTGGTTTCCAAAATACTTTCTTGTATCTGTGTTGGTTCATTTTTTACAAAACCTTTGTGGGATGGGAGATAGGTATTATCTCTGCCTCTGTTGATGTATCATTCTCAGCTGAAAACTGGCATGGCTTGGTCTAGAACACAGGATTGCTTCCTGCCTAGAATCACCTGCTTCTGCTTTTGCAGTAACCTGATCCACCTAACCATCACTCTATATCTCTTTCCTTTCATTTTCCTTCTCACTGTTTCCCAAACTGAATTTTACATGCGCTGGGCCGTGTCTATTGAGGGTAGTAATCTGGATCAACAAATTCAAATAAAAGAATTAATGGCTAGTGATTTCCAAGGTGCCTTCTCAGAAAACATCACATTTTCATGGGTGCTCCAGTGTCTTGCCTGGAGGTGCTCATCAACAGGTAAAATCTCCCAGCAGAGAGTCCAGCTGTAATTATTCCTCACTTAATAAGCATTCACACAAATAAGACTCTCTGAATGATGAACAAAGTCAGATGACCTGCTTTGTTATGGGTCAGAAGAGGTTCGGGTACACAAAGGAAGCCTCTAAGAGCTTCACACATCATAGCCGAATGGCACCAGTTGACCAGGCTTTGGCCAGGGAGATGGGGAGGAGAGGCATAGGCAGGAAGAGTCTGGACAAAGGCATGAAGCACAGTGTTGCGATTCTGGTACCTGCTGCATATGGAATACAGTAGGTAATGGAGCCGGAGAGAAGCAGGAAGCTCTGTGACTGAACAGTGCCAACATTTACCCCTTTTCTGTAGGCAGGTATTCTAGGGTCTTTAACTGGGAAGAAACTGGGGACTCTTCCCACCCCACTGTTCTCCACCTTTTAGCCCCCTCTTTCAGGAACTTCATAGTGACCATTTTATAAGGGGTAATTAAAAATATGGTATGTGTTTAATTTTTTTAAAAATTATTGCAATAAAAATACATTGTCATCAGCCCCTGCTCAAAATACCTCACTTCAAACATACTTCCCCATCATTGTTGCTATGTCTGAACAGTTCAGAAGTCCTCTTTTGTGTCTCATGCAGTGTGATCAAAACTGGTGAATGCTGTTGCCAAGTAACATCCAACAGAAAGAAAGCTCATAAAAACATTAATGTGGGGCTGGTGAGATAGCTCAGTGGCCTAAAGCACCTGCTTAGGCAAGCTTAGGCATGTGCAGGGGCTGCGGATCGAACCCCAGCACCACATGCCATGCCAGTCCCACCCCCAGAGCAGGCTGAGCTGGCCACAAAAAATAAATAAATAAAATAAAATAAAAAATAAAAACATTAATGTGTCCTCATCTACTCATTCACTGGATCTAGCACCATGCAACTTCTAATGCTTCCCCAAAGTCAAAATGACCATGAAAAGTATGTGTTTTGAATTGACTGAGGACATCTAGGTATAACAGTGTAATCAAAGATACTCACAAAAAGGACTTACAGGGGCCGGCGAGATAGCTCAGTGGACTAAAGCACCTGCTTAGGCAAGGGACCATGCTTTGATCCCCTGTACCACATGCTGTGCCATCGCCACCTCTAGGGTGGGCTGAGACAGCCACAAGCCTGTAATCCCAGTGCTGGGGGCACTGAAAGCAGGAGGATCACCAAGAGTCTGAACTGCATAGTGAGACCCTGCAACAACCAAATACATTTAAAATTAAAAATAAAAAAGGACTTCCAGAATTGCTTCAAAAAGTGGCAAGAATTATGGGATCATGTGTTTAAAGCTAAGGGGAATATTTTGAGGGAGATTAATGGGAGTGTGCATTTTACTGTAATAAATTTTTAATTTAAACATTTACCATGTTTTTATCTCACCTTGCATATCCTATGACAGCTGCATTTTAAAATCAAATAGGCTTGATAATGGAGCCCCTTAGAGCACTGGCTTTCAGACTTCATGAGCATCAGAGTCCCCCAGAGGGCTTGTAAAGTCACAGGTCACTGAGTTCTTTCCTGGAAGCTCTTATTTGGTAGGTCTGATGTAGGGCCCCAAAACCGGCATATAGGAAGAGTTGCCAAGGAACTGCATTTTAAGAACCTCTGCCTTAGAGCATGAAAAGCTGTCACACTAAGAGGGTTTTTAAAAATTTCTTTGTGCTTTTTTTTACTGGTTTAATTTGACCTTTTTTGACTGATCAGGTTTAGCAGTAGACAATTTAATGTAGTATTTGTTAGAGTTTCCATAACAAAGTGCTACACATTGGGTGGCTCAAAGCAACAGAAATATATTGTCTCACTACCCTGAAGACTAGAAGTGTAAAATCAGATGTTAGCAGGCCGACAGTCCCTGTGAAATCCTTCCAGGCATTGTTGGCTTATGGCACCATTGTTCTGTTCTCTGCCTCTATTTTCACATGACTGTCTATCCCTGAGTGGGCCTGTCTCTTTACATACCTCTTTTAACCACTTATATTATGTTAAGAGCTCAAAGGAGATTCAGGATGTATACTGCCCTGAAACTAAAGCAGTGAGACTAAAGTGCCTGAGTGTGGACAAACTTGCTTCGTGTCTCAGTCCCCAAACATTTGGCCTCTGTAGAACTGCCTCAAACTATAGATCCCTTCCAAAAGAAGATCAAATCATTCTTTTTCTTCTTCATAATCTTCTACCAATCTATTGTAGCTTGTAATATAAATACAGGATATAATCTGTCTTTTATAAATTATGAAGAAAATAGAAACGTTTATAAAAAAGGGGGGTTATGTACATTTATCTTGAGTTTCCCAATAGTATCATCCTGTTTTGATTGTTAGGACTAGATGATTAGTTTTTAATTTAATGTCCTTCACTTCTTTGTTGGCCTTCATATATTTACCTCAGTTTCTGGAGACACAAAAGGTGGCAACATGCAGAGATCTAGGGAGAGAGGGAGGTTTGAGCTGAGTCCATTTGGACTGTCCCACTGTATCAGGTCAGACTCCTGCCAGAGGCAGAGTTTGATCCATACAATTCAAGCTACTTAGGTTCATGAAGCATTGTGAGATATGAGGGGTCTCCCCTAGGTCTCATAAGTCTAGGGAGTTGAAACCTTGTTTCTTATCTCTTTAGCTTAAGAGAGAAAGGCAGCCAAAGATTAACTTCACCATCTTGCCTTTTCAAACTCTGTAAATGTAAGCTGTGCACACATACCAGTAACAGAGCTGACTAGACCTCTCATTTCCTGTCAAGCTCTGATTCCATTAGAAAACTCTCACCCGCCTTACCCCAGGGCTTTAGACTAGGTTTGGAGTGCTCTGTTTTCAGTATCTTTCCCCTCTGCTCCTCTGGAATACCATCATAGCTGTAATCCACAGCAAATGGATTTCCCTGACCCTGGGGACAAAGGCCTAGTGTTTCCTAGACTTGGCGGCTCCTGGAAGGCAGAACCATCAGCATTTCTCCAGCTGCTGGTCTCAGGCCCTGTGGGCGGCAGAAACATGTAATAAGATCACTATCCAGTTACAGTCATCATTCAAAGTGATCCCTTGTGGTTGGGAGGGGAAAATTGACTGAAATAGGAATCACAACCCTTCAGAGCTTGGGCTCACACAAAACCACACAGTGAGTTGGAACCCACAGAAAAGCAGACTTCCTGTTCTGGCTGTCAGCCATTAGTGAGATTTGGCTGTGGTTCACAGTGGGAGTGCAGAGAGATGGGTGGCCTTGGGGAGGAAATAAGGCAATCATGTATAGGAAGAGAAAGGAGAAATGAGGGCAGAAATTAAAAAGAAAACAATGGCAGTGGGTAAATGATTAAACAGGAGCCAGAGAAATAGCTCACAGGCATAAGCACCTACCTGGCAAGCACAAGGACCTGAGCTCGATCCCAAGCCCCACATGCTATACTTATATCTCAGCGCTAGATGCAGACGCCCACCGTGGAGCCCCAGAACCGGGCATGGTGGCACATGCCTGTGATCCCAGCACTGGGGAGGTTGAGCCAGGAGGATTTCTGAGAGTTTGAGACCAGTCTAGGGGCAACAAAAGTGGGCACAAGGCCAGCCCAAACTACATAGTGAGACCTTGTATCAAAAAAAAAAAAAAAAAAAAAAAAAAAAATGCTTAAAGACACTGAAAGTTTTAGGATTCAGGTTTCCTAGTGTGGGATACTAGAAGGCAGGGTGCAGTGATATTCCACAGTCTTCATTGGCCCTCACTGACACTCCAGGATGCCTCCTACTCTTCCCATTGGCCAAGAGCCTTGAGGCAGGAGGAGGTGAGAATGAGGAGATATAAAGCTTTTGCTGCAAAGAGTGAAACTATAGAAGAAAAACTCACAAGCTGCTATGATGACCCACACTTCCTAATTAACTGTTCTGAACTCAAGTTCTCTGCCACTAGGAGACCAATGAGGGTGTGACATATGGCGGGACCTTTGGTTTGCTTTCTCTTCAGGGATATACCAGCCCCCTAGCTGAGTAAGTCCTCGCCACCATAAGGCCAGTAGGCTTTCCGGGGTGCCTTCCATTGCATGGAGGGGGGCAAAGGAGCCAAGTCATAATGATAAACCTCTCCCCTCCAAAATTACCCCTCGTTTTTTGTGCAGAAAAGTGGGGAAGATTATAATACTGTTCAAGTTCTTAAGCTAGTTGATGGGTGCACATGCATAGTATCTTTTGTACATATATTATATAGAGATTTGTTTGTTACTATAAAATATTTAATGCACATTAATAAATAGGGGATTAAATTCAGCAATTTCAGGCCAGGGAGATAGCTCAGTAGAATAAGCGCTTGCCTGGCAAGTGCAAGGGCCTGAGTTCAATTCCCAGTTCTGAAAAAAAAAAAAAAAAAAAAAAATCAGCAATCTTAGTTTTCTCCCAATTCTAAAAATCTAGTATGCTCTGACATGGACTGTGTTCAATGTCATTGAAGTAATAGCCCAAGGTGAGATTATGGCTGAAGCTGCAGGGTTTGAATCCAAGTTATGTGATTACCTTAGATAAATTTCTTACTGACAAAACTGAAATATTAATTACTCCACAAGGGAAGGTCATGAGTATATTAAACTACTATAGCACTCGAGAAGTAGTTCTTGCTCAATAAATAATCATTGTTGATAGTATAGATGTCATTAATGGAAGATATGGAAACTGAATTACAGGTAGTTTGTTTTAAACTAGTTAGGGGGAATTCTGCAGATGAGGTGAAAATTGAATACACTTTCAGATACAATACAATGGACTGCAATGTATTTTCAGAAATGTTGCTCCACAAACACTTATGGCATGAAGTACCAGGTATCCATGGTAAATTATGACGTGATCCCTGTTCTCCAGGAATGAAAAATCCAGTGGGGAATACAGATCCCCCAAGCAAATCAATTCCTTACAGCACTCACTTTGCATGTGGAACAGGGGCGAGTACCAAGAGCTGTGAGAGCAGCCCTCTAACTGGGTGGCTTAAAGGAGAAATCTGGGCTGAATTTGAAGGAAGCAGGAAAAGAGTTTGAAGAAGCTGCATTCAGTGTGTGTCACAGAGAGAGTGCTTATGTTGAAGATCTAAGGAGTTGGTTAAATGGAAGGGAGGCATTTCAGGGCAAGGGAACAGCATGAGTAACTCATAGCAAGAAACCCAGAGGGAGCAAGTAGCCAGGCTTCAGACCATTGAGAAAAATGCTGAGCCCAGCAGGAGTCTAGTGTGGAAAGTGGTGGAAACGAGGCAAGGAAGATCAGCAGAGTCAGGCCTGGGGGACTCAGCATTCACACTGAGCAGTTCAGAGGGGAATGGAGCAGGCCCAGGAGCACACAGTGGTGATTCCACAGATGATGTAAGTACAGCTGGATATTCACATGCCTGGACAGAATTAACATGTGATCCAGAAATTTCACTCTTACTTACATAGGCAAAAATCCTTAAAAGCAAGGATTCACGTAGATACTTATATCTGCAGCCAGTGTTTGCAGCAGTCTTTCATAATAACCATAGTCAAAATGTGGAAATAAACAAATGTTTATCAACAGATGAATAGACAAACAAATTGTGATAGTTATATACAAATTCTGGAATATTAGTTAAGCAGAAGAAGGAAGAAAATTTTGATGCAGGATACAACATGGATGAATGTTGAAAATATTATGCTAAATGAAATAAACCAGACACAAAACAAGAGATATTTTATGGTTCTGCTTATATGAGATATCTAAAATAAGCAAATTGATAAAGACAGATAGTAGATTAGAGGCTACCAGGGCCTATGCAAGAACATGGATGAATATTGCTTGATAGTTACAGAATTTCTATTCCAGGTCATGAAAAAGTTCTAAAAATAGAGAATGGTAATAATTGCACAGTATTGGGAATGTAGTAAATTTTACTGAACTGCACATTTAACAATGATTAATCCCCAGTCCTCTATCCCTCCCTCTGTCCTGTGTACAAGTGATTGAGAGAGAGCCAAAGAGAAAACAGCCAGGAGAGAGAGAGACAGAAAGACAGACAGACAGACAGACAGACAGACAGACAGAGACAGAGAGAGACAGAGAGTGAGAGAGAGTGAGAGAGAGAGACAGAGACAGAGCAGTGTTCCATTGGAAGACAGATGCAGCTACCAAAAGCACGCGCGAGGACAGACAGTGCAGGAGACAGAGCATGTTGTGAGCATGCGCTGTCTAGGGAGTACAGTGTGTGTGCACGCACACAAATGAGAGAGAATGTGCTTGATCAGGCCCAAGGGGCAGGGATCCTGAGATCAGAGAGGACTGGAGGCTGAATGGCAAGGGAGCCACAGAGGGGCCGGTCAAGGGCAAAGGGCTGGAGACAGCAGAGGTAAGATTAGGAGAGAGAAAGAGAGCTGCTAGTGAATGGCAGCGACCAGGCAGGATCTCTCACACGAAGAGAGAGAGGGTGAGAAAGGGAATGAGAGGGAGGGGGACATGCTGGTATTCCAGAGAATCCTGAGCACGGTGAGGTGAGTGCACACAGGAGGCAGCTAGAGACCTATGGGGACAGAAGGCAGGTGTGAGACAGGATAGGAATGGGGACAAAACCAGGGGGCAGGGGAGCAGCAGCTGGTGACACAGACCCAGCAGAGGAGGGGAGGCTAAAGCCAAGAACGAATGCAGCAGAAGAAAAGAGAGGGGGAAAAGCATGCTGGCCGACAGCAGGAAGGAGACAGGTGGGCAGAAGCCAGGAGGCGCTTTGTGCCTATGGCCCCATGCAGCTCAGGTAAGTCTCCCACCTCTGCCTGAAGCGAGGCTATCCTTGCCTGTGCCATTTTTCTATAAATGGATGCCATGCTGTCTTTAGCATGCTGACTTATTTCTCAACAAAGGTTGAGTACACAGTGCCCATAATGTCTGCCCAGCTGCTGCAAAAGAAAAAATAGAACTGAGGCTTAACTATCTAGGATATCGGTGTCCTATCCTTTTTCATTGCTGTGACTGCTAGTCTCTTTTTCCATTTTATTTTTTATGAATGAAAAGCAAGAAGTGAAACACAATGCTGGCCAATATTTGGGGAGAGAAAGGGAAGGTCCTGAACCAAGAGAAGATCTTGGGAACCTAAGGGGCATTCCATGCATGGACAGAACTATCATTTCCTGATTTGTTGCCCCATGATCCTAAAAACTTCAGTTGAATCTCCTTTGGACAACTAGTCTTCAGTTTCTGTAAGGTCAGGAATTAAGCTTCTATTCCTTTCCACCATGCCTATCCTTTCCTCCTGGAACATAAATAAATAAAATAGATATTACATAGAAGGACACAGAAAATACTTGCTGACTTTGCTGTGTCATTAATTCCTGCATCTGTCATCATACATGCCCTTAACAAGTGGGTAGCCATTACGAGGGCCCACTGCAGCTCAGAACAAAGAGAATTCATGACAGTGGTCTGGCCCTGTGGCAATCAGAGCAGGCACATAGAAACGTTCAGGGAGAGCTCTGCATAGAAACCGAACGATGTGAACAGCTTGCAGGTGAGCACACCACCTTGGAAGCCAAACTCCACTTGCTGCCTGCTTGGCAGTGACTCAGGTGCTCTGACCCCCAACGTTTCTGTCTTGTAGCCTTCACCCATAAGTTTCTAAATCACAGTGAATCCCCACCAAGGCTGAGGAAGGCAGCTTGAGAAATGTCAACCCCAAAACTTAGCAGCATTAGAGAGATGACAACAGAACACTGCTGCCAGTTTGAGATCTTTGTACTAATCAGTCTTTAATGTGAAAAATTATATGTTCTTCTGTTATTAAATATATGTGATCTATAAGCAGGTGGTTAAATATCTGTGATTGGGTGCCAGAGAACGATTATTGTTACATGCAGGAAGGAATGAATGAAAAGAAAATTTTATAGTAGAAATGCAGATTTGGGAAATAGCATGAAAGAAGGAAAAAAAAGGAACTTGCCCTCAAATCTGGGCGTAACTCCTACCACTCACCAGTCAGTCCTTTCTTAAGCCCTGTCCATCCCAAGTACATAGCCTCAAGGAAACATGTAGTTTCTAACTGTATGCCTGGACCACAGGAGGTAAAATTTCTAGCCCTCCTTAATGGCCAGGACAAAAGGTCTCTAGAGGCTCTACCAGTTCCATCTTGGGAGAATCCTGGTCCGTTGGAATCAGACAGTGGGAACCAGACTGGGGGCAATATTTATAACCATAACAACAGCTGGTGTTTATGGAGTACTCTGAGGGTGCCTGACACCCGCCATGTACTCTGTATACCTACTTTATGCTTGCAACAGTCCATAGACTATCATATCTGACAAATTAACCAACAGAGTGCCCAACCAGTGTGCCTGGCCAAGGGTTTCCTGCTAGAAAGTACAAGAGGCCCGGAGAGATGGCTCAGTGGAGTGAGCGCTTACCTGGCAAGTGCAAGGGCCTGAGTTCAACCCCTGGTTCCTCAAAAAAAAAAAAAAAACAGAAAGTACAAGAGCTAGGACTTAAACCCAAGTCTTTCTGATTCCAAAATTTGGAAATTTTAATCAAATCCCTCAAGTTCTCTGCTCCACATTAGATTCAAAATGCACTCACTAAGTACTTAATAAAGAAAACAGAGACCCTAAACTTTCTCAAAGTTTTTCTCGCTTTGAAAACAGAATAACACTGCCATTTATTTTATTACCTCTTTACTTGCCTTTTATCTCATTTTGTTGTTTCTAGATTTTTTTTTTTTTAGTACTGGGGATTGACAGTACTAAACAGATGTTCAAGTCCATTGTGTAAAATGGGGCCATTTTGCACATCCTTCCATGTGTGCACATCATCTCTAGATTATTTACACTATTTAGTAACATATGGATTATATGCAAATAGTTGTTATACCCAGGGAAGTGCCCAGGGCCTTCACACTTATGTAGATTCCTAGCCCTAAACTCTTTTTTTTTTTTTTTCAGTCAGCATCTTCCTGAGTCATAAGTTGGGCAGGCTGGATTTGAACCTTCCTCAACCCCCCAGAGTACTGGAATTACAAGTGTGTACCATTAGGCTCATTTTCTCGATTTTCAGTCCTACTTTTGTTACCATCTGACATATGGACCAACAATAAGTTCTCTGATTTCATTTCCTCATCCCAAAGATGAAGAGCTTAACAGGGAAAGATGATCCCTAAGATCACTACTAGGAAGAAGATATAGGAAATCTGTCTCCTTTGCTATAAGATAAGAATCTGTCTCCTTTCCTATAAGATATAGGGAATCTGTCTCCTTTACCTCTGCTGGCAGAACGAACAGATCACAGGCTTTAGAGTCAGTCAGACCTGATTTAAAACTTCACCTAATGAATCAAGTCTGTCCCCAGCCTTCTGGTGGTAGCTATGTCTTAAAACCTCTATGGTAGCCCCATGGTGGGCCATCTGGGAAACTGAGGCTCCCTTGGCCACAGAGGATTAGATCCAGCACTCCTGGCAGACACCAGAATCTGCAGATGTTCAAGTCCATTGTGTAAAATGAGGCCATTTTGCACATCCTTCCATGTGTGCACATCATCTCTAGATTATTTACACTATTTAGTAACATATGGATTATATGCAAATAGTTGTTATACCATATTATTTTGGGAATAATGGCAAGAAAAAAGTCTATACATGTTCAGTACAGGTAGTTTTCCCAAAATAATTCTATCCAAGGGTAGTTGAATTTACAGTGTAAAACACCTGAATATAGAGGCCCAACAGCATGTGTATTCTCCTCCTCTAAAACTTCACTCCTCCTCTTCCCTCCTAGCATCTGGTTGCACTTCTACCATCTCAGCATCCTGACTGTGCCACCCTATAGGCCATGGAGAATGAGCTGCCAGTTCCACACACATCCAGCAGTGCCAGCACCACAGGCAGCACCAGTGGGGCCAATAGCAGCAGTGGCTGCAGCAATAGCAGCAGTGGTGGCAATGGCCGCCCCGCTGGGCCCCAGATTTCTGTGTACAGTGGCATTCCTGACCGGCAGACTGTGCAGGTAAGGTTCTAATTTGTCCAGGAATTGTATTCCTCATCTACAGAAGTGGCCAGGAGAAGGTGTGGGCCAGTCTTGTAGAATAATATGCATCTGTGCACAAAGGTGGGGCAGTGAGGCAATGAGGGCCAGATCGAGGGGGTTCGGTGAGAGGGAGAATACCTCAAAATCAAGGGGAAAAAGCCCTTTCTTACCTGATGCTATAGATCCCTGAGTACTGTTTGGGGAAAATAAGTTTGTGAAGGTATAAGGGGCAGACAAGTAAAATGGTAAATACCAGCAATGACTGGGGCTGCTCAACCACAAGCCAAGCCCATTATGTAAACGACCTCTCTGTAAGGACCAGATCTAAGTTTCTCAAAGGTAGAAGACCAATACAGAAGCCTCAGTTAACAACCTAAATTTGCAGACCAAAAATTAGAGAAAAAGGAGGACCGCAAAGAAAGCCAACATTTTGGCCCTAACCTTCCAAGGTCAATTAAGACTCAGGACATATGAGAACTTGTACTGTAATGTCATGTAACTTAGTTGTGTCCCAAATTTTCTGATCAAGGAGATTATAGGGCCAAAGAGGAAAGTGAACAATGATGTAGAATGTGCCTAAGGAGAGTCACATGGAGAGAAAACATTCTCTCAGGCTTTCACAGAGAGCAACTTGGCCAAGCAATGGCCATGACTCATCCACATGGCTGACACTGACAAAGGATCTACAATCTGAGGTACAGGGTCTCAATAAATCCTGAGAGGATTTGACTGACCTTATCAGATCCAAAAGCTACAACTCTTGTTGCATAGGTCTTGCTTTATCTTGGTCTTAACCATCCAGCAGAAAAGTGTAAAAACGAAGTACAAGAAATAAAGCCATGATTTTATGTTGAACTGTAGGGGACTCAGGTCAACAACTTCTGACATTGCCAGTGAAGCAGAAGACCCAATACTATTGTGGACTACTGGACTATTTTGGAGTATTTTGCTGAGTTCACACACCTATAATATTTAAATGATGGAACTAAACAAAAAAAGGGATACAGATGAATGTCCATTTTATATCTGTGTATTCAAAATGGTTAGGATAGATATATAGCTACATTCTCTTAATTCAAGGAATAGAGGAATTTGTTCTACTAGTGTTTGTAAATAGGATATCATGTCTGCATCTTGTACAACAAACAACCACTAGGAAGACAGTATGTAATGTGTTAATTATTAGAACTGTCCTACCAATTTGATTTGAAACTGTCTCATTGCTATTTATTTCTCAATAAAATTATGGGAAAAAAAAAACAGAAGCCTCAAACAGTCCTTTGTCTTTGAGGCTTTTTTCTTTGCTTTTCTAAAGTTTGCAAAGTGCCATTCACAAGGCCAGCCTCTCACATTACTATATACTGTTTCAAAAATCCACGTACAAGTGTGCATTGTTCTCTGCTATCTGCTTATCACTGTACCAAGATTGTGTAGATTTATCTTCTTCCCAGCTATGAGGATGGTTATTATTAGTGCAGTTTTATAACTGATAAAATGGAGGTAGCTCAGAGAATGTAATAACTTGTCCAAGTCCATTGGACAAAATAATTGAACTTAACTCTCACCTTGTACCTGTGTTCTTAATCATAACAGTATGTTTTTAGCTCCTGGAGAACAGGGCAGAAAAGAAAAGCTGCAGCTGAGAAATATTTACTCTGAGTAACTTTGCTGTTGCAGTTTGGATATACTGAAAGAATGACCTCATTCTACATTGGCTCTAGGCCCAGATAAGGGACTAGGAAAGAAGCTACAGGAGACAGTGAGAAGCCTGAGAAGTCTGATTAAAGAAGAGACCATTATACCCTCTGGACTGCCCTCTCTCCCACTTATCTCTCTGCCTCACACTTAATAAGACCATATTTCTGGCCCAGCTGCAGCCTCGCCACTGGTCCTTCATGCATAAGTACCGTGCATAGGATTCCAGGATCTGGCATTAGGCTTGCTGCCTTTTACCACACATGAGAAATCTAGCCCAAAGGAGTAGGAGTTCCTGCTCTGACAAGCAAAGTAAGGCAAAGTTGTATTCTGCACCCAGGCAGAATCCCAGGGGTGCTCCTGACCCCATTCAGTGCCAACCTCTGTAAGGAGTCACAGAACCAGCCACTGTTGCTGGATCACTTGGGAGACCACATTCAGGAGTCTAAGAAAGATGGGCCTAGGTAGTCAGAAATCATTCCAGAACCAGCAGAGAATAAAAAGAGAATGGACTTCATATAGATTGGGTCCCAGAGAGACCCTGAAGAAGAGAGGAATTGAGGAAGTATGCACAAGTGCTGGGGTATGGGAGGGATCTGGGGAGGTAGCAGAGCCCTTGGAAGATCTGTGATGTCAGCCTGTTTTCACAGACCCCAAAGCTGAGCTCAGAGCTTTTGTCCTGGATCAGACCAGGAGTCACGCTAAGCTAGAGAGATCCTGAACAGAAAGCCAGAGTCCTGGCTCACAGATTGCAGAAAACGAAAAGCAGGAAGTAGTCTGGTCAAGGCCAGGGCAGGGAATAAGTAAGTGGGCTTGGGCAGAAAGGAAGAGAAATGTCCTGAGCCTCCTGAGAAAAAGACAGAGAGTCTTAGGGCTGCAGAAATGCATTGACAGGGGCTGGGGAGATGGCTCAGTAGAATAAGCGCTTGCCTGGCATGCTCAAGGGCCTGAGTTCAATCCCCGGTCCAACCAAAAAAAAAAAAAAATGCATTGACTTTTCTCTGTTCCTGGGATGGTGGAGGACAAAAGAAACAGCCTTTTGTCATTTCCTAGAGACTGTTGTTAACCATCAAGAAGGATGGAATAGCCAGTAAGCCCAGAGAATAGGAGGCAGTAACTGGAAGGAGGAAGCAAAGGTCAGAAGAGGCAAGAGAGAAAGAATCAAAGTGGAAGGTGCAATCCCTATGGCATAGGTCTGCTGTGCAAGGCCAAAGCCACCTTCTCACGGACTGCTAGGACTTTGTGGGAGCTGTGGGCAGAACCCAGGAGCAGAAGCAGGTCAGACTTGAAGCCCTGTTCCAGGGGCTGGTAGGTACCTTGGCATGAGTCATATTGGCAGTGGCAGCTTGGCTTTTCTTCCCAGCCCCTTTCGGCAATGTTCTGCCTTGTTGTGCTTTGCCTTCCTCTAAGGTTGCAGAGTGGTGAAGGAGAGGAGCATCTGCCAACCCAGTGTGGGGGACTATCTCCTTAAGAGTAGGTCAGAGCTGTAGTGTCTGCTTTGGCCCTCTTTGTGACAGGTGATGCAGAAGTAGACCTATCAGGGAGGAGCCCAAGACAGGCACAATGCACGAAATGCAGTTCTGCAAACAGCTGCCTTCCTGCCATCTTTTCCCACTCCAAGAGGGATGATGGATTAGAATGGTGGTCACATTTCTGCACTACCTCTCTGAGGAGGCAGGAAGAGTTGAGGTGACAAGGCATGACTGCAGAAGGGGCTGTGGTATGGCAAGTGATGGCTCCAGCTCCCCTGCCACCCTCCCAGGTGATCCAGCAGGCCTTGCACCGGCAGCCCAGCACAGCAGCTCAGTACCTGCAGCAGATGTATGCCGCACAGCAGCAGCACCTCATGCTGCAGACAGCCGCCTTGCAGCAGCAGCAGCTCAGCAGCGCCCAGCTCCAGAGCCTGGCAGCCGTACAGCAGGTGAGAATCACAGCAAACATGGCGCCAAGGCTCCTTTGGGCTGAGGTTGTGGGGGTGACTGGAAGAGGAGGAAGCATGCCCCCATGCAACCCTCTTACAGTGCTCAGAAAGACCTCATAAGGTAGGCAGTGTTACCATCATGTCCTACTGGTGGATGAAGAACAGAGCCCCAAGTTGGTCACAGAGCTAGTGAGTCCGGCAGCTGGAATTCTGTCCGGGGCAGCCTAAGGAAGAGGTGTTGAGAGAGCCTCTTTTCTACCCACCACCACGTGGCTGGGAGAGACCAGAACTTTAGAGAAGTGCTCACAAAAGCCCATCTGCCTGGCATTGCTCACTCCTCCCAGTGACTGAAAAGAGCACATTCCTTTATACATTGATTTGTAATTTGACAAAACTTTTGATGCACCTGTTATATACAATGCTCATGTCATGGATATACTGTGGACCCTGTCTTCTTGGAGCTTTAGAGTCAGACAGCAAGTGAACAGAACCCAAATAGACAAGGAAACAGACTAAGTTGTGACACATTATGACCATGACTGAGAAGAACAGACTGCTACAAATGAAGGATGGAGGATGGCTCTGGGTGGTCAGGTGGGGCCTGCGTGCTGGGGCAACACTGAAGCTGATGCTTGAAGGATAAGGAGAAGCTGACCAAGAGCAGGGGTCAGGCCAGACATTTGGGTGGAGTGGGTGGGATGGTGCCCTGCAGAGAGCTGGGGATGCTGAGCAGTAGCCATGGCTGGCAGTCAGAGTGCTCAGTGCCAACACTGCTTGCTCAGTCTTCTCAGCAACCTTCAAGGCAGATGCAGACTGGGCTGTTGCTTAGGGCCACACGAGAGACAGGTGGGACTGTGCTCCAGAGGCTGCTGTCTTCACGAGGTTCAGGGTGCTCCCTGGAAGATTAGGCCCCAAGATTGAATGACTTGGGAGAATGAGATGGGGAGTGAGATACTACTGACAGGAGTTTGTTCTTTTCCAGGCAAGCCTGGTGGCCAACAGACAAGGGAGTGCTGGCAGCAGTGTGTCAGCACAGACCCCAGCCCAGTCATCTTCGGTGAGTAAAGCAGGGTAACATGCAGAGTCTGCAGCTCCAGGCCAGTCCTTCCTCCTGGCCCAGAATGCCCAAGAGTTCCTAGACCGAGTCATGGGGATCCTTAGCCACATGGGATCATGGATGGAATCTGTTGCTCTTCACTTGATCTTAGCCAAAAGGCCGAGAAGCGATGGAATCTGTTGCTCTTACCAAGGGGGGAAAATGTATAGCCTCTTTCTAACTCTTACATTCACACCATGTCATCTTTCCATGGTCAAGGGGCTATTGTTAGCTCGGTTTTCTCTCAACATCAGTCCTCCTACACTTAGTCCAGGAGAAAACCCCCAGGCTCAAGGACCAGAGATGGTCTTAAAGGAGACAGTGAAACCAATAAATAGAAAAGAAAGAAGGGCAGTAAATAGAAACAGACACAGTTTCATCTCTCAAAACCTGCTCTTTTCTACTTCTTGTGTTTCTCTCACCAGATCAACCTGGCAGCCTCTCCAGCAGCAGCCCAGCTCATAAACAGGGCCCAGAGTGTCAATTCAGCCACAGCCTCAGGCCTCGCCCAGCAGGCTGTACTCTTGGGCAACACGTCTTCTCCAGCCCTAACTGCAAGCCAAGCACAGATGTATCTCAGAGCACAGATGGTGAGTACCCACAGCCTGGGGCTTGCCTCTGGGGTTAGGAGGGCAAAGACAGAAGTTGGGAGCTAGGAGAGTGAGGCAAGAGAGACTGGAGGCAAGCAAAAGGGGGTAGAACAAAGAAGGCAGAGTGGGACGTGGTTTTGTAAGATCCACGATTCAAGTAAGGGTGGGTTCCAAGCTAAGATTACTCAGGATGTCTCCCTTCCTTCTCCTCCTGAGTGAAGCCAAGTATCAGAATCTGCTCAATCTGCTCTTCAGAATCAATTAGGGTAGACAGTGTAGGGCTCCCTGCCCAGACAGTCCCCAGCACTCAGGCTATAGGATGAGCAGGTTCACAGATACCAGCTGCTCCACAGAAATGGGATCATACCCCCCTGTGGTAGTCCTTAAAGGACTGGCCACATTTACCTCAGGAACCAAAAGTGTATGTATTGTAGCCCAAGGGGATACATTTCAGGGCCAGCTACTGCTACTGCTGCTGCTACCACTGCCCTCCTAGCTGGGCCTTCCTTCTACTCAGGCACAGGGGAGTTGATCTGGGCCGAATATACCCAATGTGTATCTCACCAGCATGCCTGGAGTCTCTCCTTTGTACTTGTGCCTAAGAGGAGAAAAGGGCCCCCTAAGATGCAGAAGAATTTCCCAGGTCAATAGCAGCATCCTCTCTAGGAGGCAGGAATACACGGTGTTAGTACACAGAGTCATATCTCATACCTCCCATGGTGAAGAGTTTTCTTTTTGGCTCCACATCACATCATTCTGAAGACAATGCAGTCCTCCTATGGCCAGAACTTGACAGTTGGAGCTTTTCTTGTCCTGTTCATGGCTCTGAGTTCATCATTTGAGGCCCAGCTCCATTCCCACGGAATACCTCTTGGACACACACACACAAAACAGACGTTCAGGGGCTGGTGAGATGGCTCAGTGGTCTAAAGCACCTACTTAGAACAAGCTTAGCAAAGCACAGGGACCGCGGTTCAATCCCCCAGCACCACATGCCAGCCAGTCCCGCCCCCTGGTGGGCTGAGCTGGCCACACACACACACACACACACACACACAAATAAATAAATAAAATTTAAAAAACAAAACAAAACAGACGTTCACTTCCCCAGCAAACTGCCAGCCACAGCAACCC
Source organism: Octodon degus (assembly GCF_000260255.1). Classification (NCBI taxonomy): domain Eukaryota; kingdom Metazoa; phylum Chordata; class Mammalia; order Rodentia; family Octodontidae; genus Octodon; species Octodon degus. The sequence continues at coordinate 821,700 of NW_004524706.1, read as the reverse complement.
ACCCAAGTCTTCCTGGAGTTTCACCATAGTCATTTTCACTCAGCAGGCCTGCTGAGGTCCTGATACCTGCCTGCGGTCCCTCAAAATCAAGACATATACACAGAGAGGAGCAAGCCTGGATACACTGCCACAAAGCTGCAGGGAAGGCACCCTGGCATCACTTTATTCACATAAACACAGAGCTGAACCCACCTGCAGGTGGAGGTGCCAGGCAAGGAACATCAATGACCTGTGCCCCTCCAGATGAGACTGAGCTGCAACCACAAATCCGGGCAATCTGCTTCTTCAGACGGTGCTGGCTTTAGGTTCCTAAATGTGAATAGAAAATGGTCACAAGCATACAGCTGATCCTAGTCCTCTGAAGGAGAGTCTTGTTCCAACCTAGCCCTGTGGTCAGGGTAACTTAGACCTGAGAAATAATCCTCGGGCATCTGCCCAAAGTCCCTACTTGCCAGGACTCTGAGGAGAGAATGACTTCAGTGTGTCCCAGGAACACACTGAAGACCCTCCTCCCAGGATGAACCCCTCACAGGGTTCTGAAGCCCCAGAACAGCTCTCAGACCCCGCACCATCATTGCCCAGTCTGGATCAGCATGGTACAAGCCTCTGGAGATATTTAAGCAGTCCTTGGGGCTCCTGCCCTTTCTTACCTCCCTATTTTTGTTTCCCTAGCCATCCTTATGTCTGCTTTGGCTAACCTGTTCTGCCTTGTGGCTGGGCTCACATTGGGCAGGTAAAAGGTACCTCATTTCCTGTGATTCCAGGCCCAGCCAGGTAACCTGGTACAGGTAGCTAGGAGCCTAGGCGGCACTGTTCCTTTGTCCCCTCAGCTCATCTTCACGCCCACGGCCACCGTCGCTACCGTGCAGCCTGAGCTCGGCACTGGCTCCCCCGCCCGGCCCCCAACCCCTGCCCAGGTGAGGATCCCATGCTTGTGGGAGGGTGGGTGGGTGGGCAGCTCTGCGGAAGGGGAGGATGCTGGGATGGGCAGCTCTGGAGGGGTCCTGAGTCTCTGGAAAGGCTGAGTTCACTGGGGGAAGCAGGTGTTCCCAGACTTGCTCTTTCATGCCCATCCAGATGCCTTCAGCTCTCTTTAACTCTGTTTTCTTCTTAAATATAGTTAGGAATCAGAGGGCAGCATTCTGAGGCTTTAGTACGCCATCCTGCCCGCTCATCACTGGGATGACCAGCTTTTTTTTTTTTTTTTTTTTTTTTTTCTGCTGCCCAAGTGGAAAATCCCACTCTGGCCACATGTGCCAGCACTACTAGTAATTGGGGAAAATAGCATAGAAGAGAAAATAAGGATGTTTCCTGGATTCCTGTCTTCTTCTGGGAGCACATAGTTTCTACTTCGGCTGTGAAGATCATTTGGCAGCTGGGAAAGGAGCATTTGTCACTTCTGTCTCCCTACCCCATCTCCAAAATGAACCTGGTGGTTTGAGCCAGGGTGTGAGACTCTAGCACAGCCTCCACATGTCCAGCAGAGGGCGCCAAGGACCAAGCTGAATAAGTAAACCAGGCCTACGAAAAAGCCCTAGAGTTAACCTTGTTCTAAGGACGAGATAACCCTTGGCCTGGTAACCTTACTAGTCTGCTAACTTTCACGTTTGCCTTGCTTTTTCAAGCAATGGACGCCCCATGCTCCACTGTATTGGGAGATTATTTCTCAGTGTATGCATCCAGTTCTGATAGCTTGAGGGAGGAGAGAGGCTAGCGGCAGTGAGAGTCCAGCCTCCCTGCCCCTGTCTACCCCAGCCTGGACAGCAGTCTTTTGTCACAATTCAATTCCTTCTGTTGGTGGACCCAATCGTTAGTGATCTGTCTTGTCCTCTTTAGATACTCCATCTGCTCCTGGTTCCTCTTTCAGCCCCTAACTCATTCGCTTATATTCTGTCTCTCCTGTCTCTCAGTTTGTATCTCTTTCTTTACAAACTATACAAACTCTTTCTATACAGTCTGTTTATCTCTTTCCAACTCCTCCTCTTCCTCTTCTTCCTCTCTCTCTCTCTCTCTCTCTCTCTCTCTCTCTCTCTCTCTCTTTCTCTCTCCCCTTCTCTCCCTCTCCCTCTTTCACTCCCCTTTTCTCTGATTTTATAACCATCATGTTTGGGCCATTCCTGAATCCGTCTCAAACTTCTTCTCTTAGTTCTGTGTTGGCATTATTCCTACCCACATTCTCTGGACTCCTACAGACCCCTCTTTTCCAGGTACAGAACCTGACTCTCCGAACACAGCAGACACCAGCTGCAGCAGCCTCGGGCCCTACCCCCACCCAGCCTGTCCTGCCCAGCTTGGCCCTGAAGCCCACACCAGGCAGCAGCCAGCCTCTGCCTACCCCATCACAGGGCAGAAACACTGCTCAGGGTTCCCCTGCAGGTGCCAAGCCTGGCATTGCTGACAGTGTGATGGAGCCTCTCAAGAAAGGAGACGGTTGCAGCCTGGCAGGGAATGTGGAGGGCAGGGCTGGCCTCGGCCGGTCAGTTCCTACTGTGGCCACCCACCCCCTCATTGCACCAGGTAAGAGCCCTGGGAAGAAGGAAACTGGAGTCTGAGCCAGGGGCAAGGTCCCAAGCCTTGCTTTTCCAGTGGCTGTGCCAGGATTCCAGCCACATGTCTCCCTCTGTTCGAGGTGTGTGTCTAGATTCTATTACATGCTTTGGGTTTAACTTTAAGAAACCACAGGGGGTGCCAGGGAAATGGCTTCCCTGGCAAGTGAAAGGGCCTGAGTTCAATCCCCAGTTCTGCAAAAAAAAGAAAGAAAGAAAGAAAGAAAGAAAGAAAGAAAGAAAGAAAGAAAGAAACTACAGGGACAGGAGCAAATCCTTCACAGTGGCACAGAGATGGGTCTTGTGGCACATAGGTATAGCTCTTAATCTTAAGTCAGTGGAGGTTGGCAGTGGACTATTTTGAAATTCCCTAAGACTCAGGGAAAGGATAGGGACCAGCCAGAAATGGGTAAGAACCACACAGACAGATGGGGAAGTGGAAGCTTATTTTCTTATCATTCCATAAGTGCACAGAGGAGAGAGTCTCCCAGTCACGTTGCAGGTACCAGGTGTGTAGAGGTCAGTGAGATGAGGAAGGCTCAGGATGGGGAGACAGACACTGCAGGGCATCACAGTGTGATCAGTGCTGTCCTCTGCACTATGCTCTGAGCACTGCAGGAGCACAGGAACCCTCTAGCCGAGACCTGCATTCCAGTGAGGGGACACTTGAGACTAAATCCAGAAGATGGAAAAAAATCCAGCCAATTACTTGTAAGGCACATTCTACAAAGGGGATGAATCAGTACTCCCTGGCTAGGCTCCTTTTTCCCTGCCGCTAAGCTTTTCCCAGAACTGCCTGTTATAAGCAGCATCTAGTAGAAAATCTGCCAAGAGCTCTAGCAGCCAGATTTGTCAGTCTAGGAAACAAGACCACGCCATTATACTACAGAAATAAATATCGGGGTGGACCATATGGTTTGGTATTAAAGAGAGAATCACTCTGGTCCACTAACCTCTCCTCATCTGGACCACTTTACTATCCAATCCATGTGTTGTGTTTTGTTGTTTTCTTGAGAACCTACTATACACTTGTCATTAGATTAAAATCAAGATGGCCAAAGTATGATTTCTTACCTAAAATACTACAAAGTCAAAGGGACAGAGCCAGACATACAAGTAAATTTCTTCAGTTTCATACCCCTGCATTAGGTACAGTGGGGTCAGCTCGCTGCCAGGCAGGGTGTGTCAGAGATGCTGTCCCTCAGAGGTGGCAGCTGAGTCCTAAAGGATGAGTAATAGCTCGGCACATGAAGTAGAAAAAGCACCCCAGATAGAAAGGCAACAAAAGTACAGCACAGTATATCAGTGGGATGGGATGAAACCAAGCTGAAGTCATTGTTCACCTTTCTGAGACTTTAGTAGCCACCAGGGCCAGTCTGCTTGCCTGTGGTCACTGCTAACAGGAGGCAGGCCCCTCCCTTCAGAGGCCTCGGGGTTCCAACTATTTCTCACTGTCCGGCATTGCTTTCTCCAGAGACTGGCCCAGCCTCTTCCTTTTATGGAAAAAGAAACAGGTTTAGAAGATGAAGACTTGGGTGTTAATAGTGTGTTAATAACAGCTTGGGCTGGAGCCAAGACCTCCAGGCCACACTGCCACTGCATTCCCATCTCACCCTCAAGTCAGGACCAGGACCTCCGGAGACTAGCCAGGATGTAGTTTCTCTCTCAATTTAAGCCACCCCCAAATTCTGAGAACAATTCAAAGGCCATCCTCAGACTACTCTATTGGCTGTGAGACATCAACAGGACCTTAAGAAAACTAGATAAGGAAGGGCACACCGGCACCAGGAGCAAGTCCATCCCAAGCTGGCTCCCGTGCAAGGCGCTTCATCCATACCACTTCTCCATTCCTCCAAAAGAGCTCTGTAATGTAGTCGTTCGTACCCATTTTACAGATGAGGAAACTCACTCATGGAGGGTTCTGAAGAACTTAACACATAAAGCCCTCAAAGTCACCAAGTTCTGAGCAGCAGAACTGAGACCCAGCTCCACATCTGCCAGAGTCAATTTCTGGGCCCTTTAATCATCAAGCCAGATCGTCCCTCTCATTTTTTCATGATATGGGGCTTTCTTGGCCTTTCCTGACCCAAAGCTGAGCCTCAGGGACCTCAGGCAGTTTCAGCTTTGCAGAGGCAGGTGGTGAGCTCTCTTGAGCTGTAAAGGGAAATGCCAGTCAGTGACAGGCTTGCGATCCGAGGCCCTAAGTGTGGCCTGAGACTAACAGTATGTGGCTGTAATGCAGTACAGAGACCAGTGGCCCCACAGAACTTTATGGCACAGCTGTGAACTGAAAAACTACAAAGACCCTCACCCCAGAGACACAGACCAGTGCGCCCTGCATTGTTCCTGCCTCCCACTATCCCTTCTATTCTTCCTTTCTCCCCCACCCTTTCCTCCCTGAGGTCTATGGTTCCACTCCCCACCCCTACCTCCCGAACAGAAGGCAGCTGGGGGAGGCCTAGGGCCTCTGCAATTATTCTTATGACATGGGGGGGGGGACAGCTTGGAGCAGCACCTGTCTTGGGTTCCTTGGCTCCCAGGCGAAGGTAACCCTTGCCCTGACAGCCCACCGTGAATGAGACTGGCAGAGAAGGCCGCCAGAGGGAAGAGCGCTTGCACGTGTGAGGGAGAGCTAGATGTAGAACACTGTGCGTTTTGTTTGTTATCAGAGCCTTTTTTGAGCCAGCTGCCTGCCCCCAGGGAAGGTAGTCAGTGGAGCTCCTGACAGGGAGGGAAGGTGGGTGGGAGTTGGGCGGGGGCACAGTGCTGCCATGAGGAGTGTGTCCTCCTGGGGGTATTTCCTCCCAGAGAGGCAAACTCTAGTCCCAGCTGGGACTGCTCCCACTGACAGCTATTTGGGGGCAAAGCCCCTCCCCCACAACATGCTCCCTGCTGTTCCTGCTCCTGTCACCTTGGCAACCAGCTTCTTTAGGCTCTGCAAATAGAAAAGGTCCCTTATGCCCTGAAAGGGGGTGGAGGTGGGGGAGGGGGGCAGGGGAGGAGAGCGGAACCTAAGAGGTTGGGCTTTGGAGAAAAGCAAAAGGGCTGGCCTTGCCCTCTTTGGGGATAGGAGGATGGGACCACCAAGGGCAGAAGAGGTCCAGGCAGCAAGTGTCCCCTGGGAAGCCGAGTCCCAAGGGAGACAGGCCACCGGTCCAGCTAGGAGGCTTGGTTCTTGGAGTCCTCATTCTAGACGATAAACTCCAGGCGTTGGGTACACGCACTCAGGCCCAAAGGTGAGGAGAAAGTTGCTGACTGGGAGGGGGGTGCTGTGATAAAAGGGAGCTGTTGGGTCATTGAAAATCCTGAGAACTTTCACCCAGCCATGCCTCCAGATGCCAATTCTTTGTTCTGTACGCTCAGCCTACCTTGGGTTTCAGCTGAAGAGACAGTTTTCTGTTGGACAGGCCTGGCATGTAGCTGCTTTGTTTCTGTCACAGAGGACATTTTATATAAGGGAGCAGAGATTTCTGTCTGTCTGGGATTCTTGGTACCATGCTTTCCTCCTACAGCAGCTGCCAAACTGTGGGGCAGACACACTTTTTATTAAAGAGTCCAGTAAACAGCAAAGCATACAGGTAGGCCTGTTAACTAGCTGGAAATAAAAATTCCCATCAATTCTGTTGTTAAAATCATGACCCCAGTCACAAAGATCATATCAACTATCCACTGTAGGACCCAAGTTTGATTACTATAGTAAGAATCTGTTTGTATATGGGGGGGAACCTCAGAAGATTATCAGTGGGAGAGTTTTATGTCCTGCTGGACATCCTTCACTCTGTGGCCCTGTGTGTGTGCACACGTGTGTGTGTGTGTGTGTGTGTGTGTGTGTGTGTGTGTGTGTACCCGCTGTGTGAGAGAAAGAGAAAGCCAGCTGCAGTGCACAAAGGGTCTTAGAATTGTTCAGCATTCCTTCTTTCCTCTTAGGGTTCTACTATACCACCTCCCTGGTTTCTTTTCTTTTCTTTTTTTTTTAAATATGGAATACTTCACAAATTTCTATGTCATCCTTGCAACTAATAATAATACTTACTATTTAATGAACAACCATGTTCCAGATTCTATACTAACAGCCTTACCTACATATCTTATTTAATGCCAGTACACAAATGCAGAAGGTATGGCTGAGGAAGAATAATCAGTTACCATCTTCAAAGTTTTTCTGTTTCTTTAATTATTCAGTTTGGTTCAACAAATACTCATTGAGCACCTGTTCTGTGCCAACCATTATGCTAAAAACCATGGAGGATTCCACAGACAAACAAAAGCCCGAATTCTAATAGAGGCTGTGGAAACTTGAGTTGTGCTTTGAAAAAGTGAGTCAGTTTCAAGAGTGGAACAGGAGAATTGCAAAGCACCTGAGGTTGGAATGGCCCCTGTGCCTGTGACCATATGTGTAGTAGTAGAAGGGACCTGTTCCTCCTGCCTCTTCCCTTGACTGTCCTTGGCACTAGCACTCCCTGTCTGAACCCCTTTGTAAGTCTCACTCTTAGAAGAGCTTGTCAGTTCCACCTCTCAGACACCTACTGCTGCTCTGCCGCTGCCAGTGACTTCTCAGTATGCGTCACTCCCTACCCACATCCCCTCTCTGCACAGACCTCCACTAGCTACAGATGGTTCTACTCAGATATCAGGCCACTTACATACAAATTTCTGTCATTTGGAGAATTTATGAACAAAATAAAAATCCTGAAGTTTTCCTCCCTAGAAAAGGGTTCCTACCACTCCCAGGTTCCTACCACTGTCCACAGTCATGAAGCCTTCTTGGAATCTAGACATACAAGCTCAGAGACATTTGACTTCACTGCCTTCCCCAGAGAGGCAGAGTATTCTAGCAGGAAACGCAGGGGCTTTGGCATTCAACTTAATTTCAGACCATTTTCATGAAAGTTTAATGATCCTGATAAGGTTGCTTAATCTCTGTAGACCTCAGTTTTCTCATCTATAAAACAGGTGGTCATATTTCCCATAGACCATAAAGATGAATAGGAAGCCTTTGAAAGTGACCAGCCCAGAGAAAGTCATGTTAGACTTTGATAGACTTTCATTTTCTTTTGCTCCCTGTTCCACCATCTGTCACCAGTCTATCATCAAGTACCACCAGTTTCTGATAAGATATCCTCTGTACTGGCTCCTCCTGCCTTACCCAAGGCCAGCTGACTGGATGACTTAATTGATCTCCAGGACATTCTATTCACAGTCATTTTAAAGCTCTTCCTTGGGAACTGTAGATTTCCTTCATGTTTAGAAACTTTTGCTCTATCTGTATTCCTACCTGACAAGTTAGAGCATCGGGTCCATAGTAAGGGCCCCTAAGTGGCATGTTGATGCTGCTGATGGACTGGCTGTGTGACTGGGGTCTGCAACACGCTCCTTGTGCTGCCCATCACTCTGGCCTGGTTGCTGTGGCTTCTTCCCACATAGCCTGTGTTTCAGCCACATGGATACGCGCCTGTTTCTTGACTTTTTGCCTTCCTACCTTCTGCCAGGACTCACCCTTCTGTCTTTTCCTCCAAGAATACTTGAAAGATCCTCAGGGGTTTGCAACTCATACTCCTAGGCTTGCTGCATTCATTTGTGCTTGCTGCTAGTGAGTAATTCACTCAGCCATCAGCAGCTGGGCATTTGTCACAAGTCACCATGCCCCATCTTTACTTTCAAATGAAGTTAATTCCCTTCTGATCATGAAGGTCACTTGGAAACTATGCCAAGCTCCATTTATTTATTTATTTTTATTTTTTGGCGGAACCGGGGATTGTGCTTGCCAGGGAAGCGCTTATTCCACTGAGCCATCTCCCCAGCCCCAGTAAACCTGGTTTTATAACCTAGTTTCTTCTGACTCTCCTAGCTCTCCTTCCCATCTCAACTCCTCCTTTCCATAAGCCCAGGGGGTCTTTCTATAAAGAACAACCTTGCCCATTTCTCTGTGTGTGGAGCTCTGGCCTCTGTGAACTTTGAGCTCAGTCACCTATGAAGCTTGATCACAGGACTCATGTTGGAGATGAGCAGCCTCTTTCATGTGCTGCTCACCTTGGGCCCAACCTAAAAATGCCTCTTCTGGCTTCTTTCCTGCAGACACCCTGGGCTGCACAAACAGAATGCTCTGTAGGTCCTGGAATGGAGAATTGCCTTCCGTGCATCTAAGTCTCTCCATTTGCTGTTCCTTTTGTCCTCTTTCTAACTCTGACTCATGACAGACATTTCCTCTGAGAAGCCTGTCTGTGCTTCTTTCAAAGCTGAATCCTCATTTTCCATGTTCTCAATCTGTGCTTATCTCCCATCACAGTATTCACAAAACTAAGCTAAGAGTCTCTGTCTACCATCTGTCTCTTTTACTATGCTGTAATCTATCCTAGGGACATGTTTTAGCCAGCACTAAGCATAGTAGATACCCTCTAGCAGGTACTTAGCAAATGTTTTTTGCGTGAATGAATAGTTAAATATATATCTTCACTTAACTTGCTAAATCTCAAAAAGTAATAGTTAGTAAAAAGATATGCTGCTCCTGTCCCACAGGTATCCTCACCTGGTTAACTCCCAACTGCAGTCAATTATGTGGACTCCTAGAAAAATAAGAACAAAAGCAGGCCTGCCACCTGTGAGACACTGTTTGCAACTCCCATATATTTCAGGGCATTTCTGGAACACTGGGCTGTTTCCTGCATACTTGAAGCCTTGAAACAATAGAGATCTGCAAGTATTATTGATAAATTCTGGCAGAGGGCGCAGCGAAGGGGCGTGCCGGTGATCTTTCACATTCAGCCCCCTGCCTGGAAGACCTTAATCCTCTTGTTGCTATCAACAAACTGGTTTGAAAGCAGTGAGTGAACTGGCCTCTTGAGATTCTAAGGAGGCAGTTCAAGGTTAGGGCACCAGCCGGGAAGCAGAGAATTGTCTGCAGTGTCTCCTCTGAATTAGGTGCTAATTTGCCGAGGCCCTGGACCTGCCACGCCCTTGCTTCAGGACAGAAAGTAAATCTAAACCTTACAAAACTGGACTGAGGTCTCTTAGTGTTTCTTAGAAGCAATCAACTTTACAGTAAGACAGAGAATAGAGGGAGGGGGCTGTAGCTACTTGTCCTTAGGAACAAGCATACAGTCTTGCTTGAAAGATAGCATATTCACACAAAAATAAAAATATTTCATTTAACCTAAGACATTTCTGATTATAAAATATACCATTAGTCCATTAACTCTAAGAAAAATAAGCCCTTGCGGACTAAACTGGTATTGACTTTAGTATGCATCCCAATTCCAAAGATGCTAGAATTGGTGGAACAATCAATTTTTAAGAATCAATGAAATATATGTGTAATACAGTGTATATTAAGTGACAAATGAATCAAGTCAACAAAGCAGGTGGGGGGCTGGGGAGATAGCTCAGTAGAAGGGCCTAAGTTCAAACCCTGGTTGCTCAAAAAAAAAAAAAAAAAAAAAAGCAGGCAGGAACTCTGAGGAAAACACCCACAATTGTGAGTTAAGGCTATCAGGGAGAACACAGAAATAGAACCTTGGCCAAAGACACCTAGAGCACTAAAGTAGAAGGAAGGATTCCAGAAAGTGGAAGCATTGGAACTGAGACCTAAAAGGGAGGAAGAAAAAAATAAAAAATAAAAAAAGCAGGAAGACAGGAAGTGTTATGGTATAGTAAGTGGATCAGGTACAGAAGACTGTATACACAGGTGGGACTGACAGTGGATCAGAATGTTGGCAAGGCCCAAATGCTCTATGGAGTTATACCTATTTATGCTAGGTTTTGGCTCTGAAGAGAACCAATATTTTAGAACAAACATGTCCCACAAAAGGAGTGTTGTCATTCATTTATTCAGCAGGACTAATTAAGCACCTACTAAGTTCAAGATACTTTGAAGGAAAACAAATGAATCATTGCCTATAAAATGAGATTATTTACTGAAATAATTATAAGACATATTATCCTTATTCCCATTTTTAAAATGACACAGAGGTCAAATAACGAGTCCAGTGTTATACAGCTGGTAGGCAGCAGAGCTGTTTATATTCAAGCACTTTGATTCTAGAATTCACACTGCATGCCCAGTACACTGCATTTCTGAGGTCAGTGCAAAGCAGCTGAGGAAAGGAAGAGTCCTGTCGGCTGTATATCAAGAAAGATATACACAGTTTGATTTGTGGTCCTCTAGACAGTATGAAAAAAGGCATAAATTCTGGACAGGGGATTTTAAAGATTGCTTAGGTCAAAGAAATAAAAATTAAAATACTAGTTTACACTGTACAGATATCGAGTGTCAGTGGTATTGGACAACAGTAGACAAAGAATAAATCCTGATTGTTCTTAGTCAGAGGTCAGATCTGTACAGTAGGAAGATTAATTTGTTCTCCATAAGATGGATTACATCAGGAAGAAACTGGAAGCAGGAAAATCAGTTAGCAAATCATTGCTACTCTAAACAAAAGGATTTTTTGACCCAGGATAATGTTGAGGTTAAATCATGGTCTTTCTTTTTCATTAATCTCAAAAGGTTAATGATGTGCATGTCTCCAAAGAAACCTTTGGGTGGTTGATCTGTAAACTTATTTAAGCCTTATGAGCTTTATTTCCAGCGTGGGTATTTAGAGGTATCATTTGTCCTAAGATGATGGCCTCCCATTTTCCTGAGCAGCACAAGTAGGAGAAAGCACGGGTAGGAGGGGAAACACAGGCATAGGCAGCCATGAAGCCAGCAGCTCCCTTCTCAGTCTTGGTGCATTTATCAGCTCACCACCACTACAGCAAATATCTACAGTAATCAACCCAGAAAAGGTTTATTTTGGCTTACAGTTTTGGAGGTTCCAGTCCCTGACTGTCTTTGTTTTGACCTATAGCATGGCAAGATCACATGATATATAGCATTATCATTCACCTCATGCCCAGGAAGAAAAAGAGGGTGAGGGTATGTAGATGTTCTTTGATGCCCTGCAAGAGGATGCCTTTGGTGACCTGAAGCCTGTTCACAAGGCTTAAGTGTTGTAGAACCATCTTGTGGACCAACGCTTTAACACACTAGCAAGAGTTTCAAACTATAACATTTGATAATAGAAGGAAAGATTCTTCCTTCTACTATCAAATAATGTGTATGATCCCTAGCTGTACTTTTTATACTCTGTAAATGTAGAACCACCTTATAAAGCCTGAACTTTAAAACTATTTTCCTAGTATGGGCAGGCCATCAACTTGTGAACACTCAGCCCAGATTTTTTGTCCCACTGAAAATCTCTACCTCTGATAAGAAAGAAGCCCTTGTCTTGGGCCACACAGTCAGCAGGTAGTGGGATATATTTTTGATTCTCCTAGCTTCCCTGTCTTGGAACACCTCCCGCTCTCACTTCAGATGAACAGGGTATTGCTATATAGTTCAGGCTGCCTTTAACTTACTATGTTGCCCAGGTTAGCCTCGAACTTGGATCCTCTTGCCTCAGCCACACAAGTGCTGAGATTACAGGCGTGTGCTACTATGCCTGGTGCCTAATTTGTTTTGATTTTTTGTAGTACTGAGAATTGAATCCAGGACCTCTATGCTGAGCTATAGCATCACTCTCCACCCCCTTAATGTTTTATTTTGAGACAGGGATTTGATAAGTCACTAATTCATCCAAGTTGGGTTTGAATTTATGATGCTTCTGCCTTAGCCTCCGAGAATACCAGAACTACAGGAATGGGCCATCAAACCCAGGAAGATGGCCTGATCAACAGTCTGTACTGCTTGTTAACCTCTGAGCTCTCCTATGTAGAATTAGGAGACGGGTTCAGGGAAATTTTATAATCATCAAATCCCTGATGGCTATTTCCACCAAGGTTCTACAGTCACCTCAGATCCAAAAGACCTTCTCCAAAACCACACTGATGTGTGGGTTTTCCAATTCTATTATCAGTGTCATCTAGTCGAAAACTCTGGGCCCCCAGATTCTCCAGCTCTGGTTCCACCAGCTAACCACCAAGAGCCACCATGCTTTTCCTAGGTAACGCTTCTTGCTCCTGTTCTTTGTGCTGCTGTCATCCTTCCTGGACTTCCATGTTAAGCTCTGAGGAGATGCTTGGAAACTTACATGGAATAATAAAATTAAGGAATAAACTATCTCTTCTAACTCAGTTTGAGATCTGAGTACCTGTAGCATCTAAGGTTTTTTTAAATGTTAATTTGAAACCCAGAATGGATCTTTATCCTTCCTAATTGGGAGATTTGGATTATACAAATCAATTTGGGAGTTTCCGCAATGGCCCTCTGTGCATTTGCAGGATATGGCCCCTTTCTGTGGGTCTCCAGCTGTGGGACTCTGGGGCTAGCTTTAGACAGGACAGATTTAGCAGAACTGGCTCATCCTGAGCTGGGCTAGCTCCCAACAGGCAGTGATTTGCATGAGGACAAACAATCTCTGAGATGAATTTCCTGGATCTATACTATACACAAACTAGGGACTAGATGCCGAGGCATTGCTTTAAAAAAAAAAAAAATTGTCTTTACCTCTAAGAATCAGCCTCAAAGGATTGAAAAAAAAAAAAAAAAAAAAAAAAAAAAAAAAAAAAAAAAAAAAAAAAATTAGCAACACAACCAAAACTCATGAAAACAAAACAAAGTCTAGATCAAGACAATAAGTTTATCTTCTTGTTGTGAATAAACCAACCTACTGTCAGGCACAATGTTAGGTTCTGGGTAAAGACAAACACTGGAGTCTCCAGCCACAGGGACACATGATCTGGAAAGGAAGATAAATAAGAAACAGTATAGCCCACCACCATAAACATTATTATGGGGGCCGGAGAGATGGCTCAGTGGAATAAGCACTTCCCTAGCAAGTGCAAGGGCCTGAGTTCAATCCCTGGTTCCGCCCCAAAAAAAAAAAAAAAAAAAAAAAAAAATTATTATGACAAAGGTAATCCCAAGATATTTTAAAAACCTAAAGCAAGACTGAAATAGTATTTATAATTAGAGCTAGAAATGTGTATATGATGGATGCCAGGCATTGTGCTGTACACACTGTAATTTTCTCATTTTATTCTCATATTCTCAGCACACCTCTCATAGGTTTTTTTCTTCTCATTTCATCTTGCAACAACTTTCTGAACAGAAATGGTATTTCTAACTTTCATATTAGGAAGCTGAGGCCCAGAGAAGTTAAATAGCTGCTCCTAGAGCCCACCATTTTTATTTTTATTTTATTTTATTTTTTGGTGGAACCAGGGATTGAACTCAGACCCTTGCGCTTGCCAAGGAAGCGCTTATTCTGAGCCATCTCCCCAGCCCCTTAGAGCCCACCATTTGTAAAATTAAAAAATAAACATTAAAAAAAATAATGTTTAATACAAGATTTTTTTTTAAAATGAAGTGGTTGTCTAGCCCTGGTCTGCCTGGTGTGGGCATCCAAGAACTCATGTGTCTGCTGGTGGGGGAGCCAGGGACATTGGGGAAGTTGCAGGTAGCAGAGGCACACAGAAGGGCATGGAAGAAAGACAGAATGTGTCTCCCTTACATTCCAGTGTTTTTCTGAATATCAGGCAAGGTCAGAGAAATCTTCCCAGAAGAGATGAGTGATGGCTTGGGCTTTGAGGGACAGCCCAAAGAGCCCCAACACTGACCAGGCCACTCTCCAGGAGAAAAGTGAAAGGGATAAAAGTGAGAGACCATGGGTTTGGGAAGCCATTTGTGTGGCTGTGGGGGATGCACAGTCTAGAGACAAGGAGATGCATACAGTCCGGCTGTGTCACCGAACCTGTTCTTTCCCCTTCAGCTTATGCTCAGCTGCAGCCACATCAGCTCCTCCCACAGCCATCATCAAAGCACCTGCATCCCCAGTTTGTGATCCAGCAGCAGCCACAGCTGCAGCAGCAGCCACAGCCAGCACGGCCTGCACCACAAGCCCAGGCCCCACCCCAGCTTGCCTCAGTCCCCCCAAGTGTGGCCTTGCAGCCAAGCTCAGAAGCCCACACCATGCCACTAGGCCCGGCTACACCCACCCTGCCACTCCAGTGTCCCACTGCCCATCTGCACAAGCCCGGCAGCAGTCAGCAATGTCACCCCACCACGCCTGACCCTGGACCTCAGAATGGACATCCTGAGGACATGTCCCACAGCCATCAGCGCAGGTTCCAGCACACCTCAGCTGTCATCTTACAACTACAGCCTGCTTCGCCAGTGGTGAGTAAGCTGACCCCAAGGTGCAGGGAACAGACAGAGAAGACACAACTCAGTCTCCATTCAGATGTTTTTCTGGGTAGGCTAAGTGTTGAAGTTATGTCTGAATAGTCTGAAAAAGAAGACAGGGCTGGGGGCCAGGGAGATGGCTCAGTAGAATAAGTGCTTACCTGGCAGGAGCAAGGATCTGAGTTCAAATCCCTGGTTCTGCAAAAGAATAAATAAAATAAAATAAAAATTTTTTTTAAAAAAAGGGGGGGCTGGGGAGATGGCTTAGTGGTCTAAAGCACCTACTTAGAACAAGTTTAGCAAAGCCTAGGGACCGCGGTTCAATCCCCAGCACCACATGCGAGCCAGCCCCGCCCCCTGGTGGGCTGAGCTGCCCCCCCCCCCCAAATAAAATAAATTTTAAAAAAAATTAAAAAAAAAAAAAAAAGAAGACAGGGCTCTTCCTAAGTTGGAAACGTCTGAGTTTCAGGTCTTTGCTTGCTCCCACAAGTTCCATGGAAACTGGGTTAGACCTAAGAATGCAGAGTCATTATATGAGCAGACTGATCTCTCTGTCCTGTCCTGCAACAGCCTCAGCAGTGTGCCCCTGATGACTGGAAAGAAGTGGTGCCTGGGGAGAAGAGTGTGTCTGAGACTCGGCCAGGCCCATCACCACATCAGCAAGCCATTGTCACTGCCATGCCTGGTAGCCTGCCTGTACCCAAGAGCCCCAACATCCAGCAGTCCCCAGCTCACGGTATGAAGCATAGCTGGGCCCCCGGGGGAGGGGAGGAAGTCAGCCTTCCTTGCCATCCCATGGCACCTGGTACTGGGTGTCAAGAATGGGAGGTTAAACAAGGCAACAAGGAAACTGGGAATTTGGAAGTGAGAGGGAAATAATAAGGTGAATCAGGGAGAAAGACAAGGAACTTATAAAGGTGAAGGGGTAGACAAAAAACGAGAGCTGCAAGTTCCAGAACCAGAGTCTGAGGCCCCCATGTCGTTGGTGCCAGCTGTATGTGCATGTATAGGTGCCAGGTAGAGTTGAGAAAGAGACCCAGGGGCTGCAGATCTTGCCTTCATTTAGTATGAGAGAGAAACTGAAATTGAAACAGGGTGCTGCATTACGTAAAGGGAAATACCTAGGAGTAGTTAGAAGGGGATTCAGAGTGAGTTTGGTTCAAAGACAGCATCTTTGAGGAAAGATACTCATCCCTGGGATCCCCATGTCTGCCTGTGACTTACAAGTGGCTTTGCCATGGCCTGGGCTTAAGGAGCTTCTGCTGGATCGCTCCACCCTGATAGGAGAGACGGCAGAATCCCTGGCATCGGCTGCAATCCCCTTGCTTTCCTCCCAACTGCCAGTTTGGCAGCAATCTTGGCCCAGATCTCCGTGACACTCTGTGCCACAGGCTTTCTGCAACTCAGGGAGGTAATCCAGTGATGATGCTAAGTGTGTTTGGAGGGGAGTAGGAGAAGCAAGAAAAAAAAGAGTTTACTTTGGAAATCAGAGAAGAAAAAAATATTTTGGGACAAAATAGAATGAAAATGCTGTAAGGTCCTATAAGGAGTAGGGGATGAAATGAAGGAAAAGGAAAGCAGAAGAATGGATCAAAGACACTAGAAAAATTAAAAGATGGGAAGGAGATCATCCATTCTCTCTTAGCTCACTATCAATGACAAGAGGCTCATCATTTTGAAAAGCAGCCTAGAGGTTGGGAGATGACAGGACTCAGATGGAGAGCTACTCTGGCATCTACAAGGCCCTGGGTTCAATCTCTAGCGCCGAAAAGGAGGGAAGGAGGGGAGAGAGGAAGACAATAAGCAGTTCCTTCTACTGTGGAATTCTCTTGAGTTACCAGAAAGTGGCTCTTCAAATTAAGTGCTGAGCTGTTCCTCTGGATCTTGGCCACCACTGGTCATAATTCCATCTTTTTAATTATAAGAGAGTCCATCTCATACAGTATGGACACTTGTCACATCTCTTGCATCTCCTTCCCATTAAAAAGAGAGACCATCTCCAGGCTAAAGACCTGAGACTTTTCATTTTTTCCTTATAACATGTGAATACCTCCATTCCCATCATCCTGGTCATGCTTGTCTATCCATGTTCTACCTTTCATTATCCTAAAGAACAGTAGTCCCTCCAAAAAGCACATTAATTCCAAATATAAAAGACCACTAATCTTTATATGCATTATAAAGGACTATTATAGGACTATTTTCTAGATCCATATGCAATTGTAGAAAGGCACTAAAATGTGTCAAACACCTACTATGTGCTAGGTAACAGTTCTATTTTTATCCCCATTATTCAGAGGAGGAGAGAAAAAAATTAAAAGAACTCCAGGTCACACACCCTGGTTCTGGCTCCTAGTACACTAACTCCTCCCTATGATGGCCCATTAACTCTTCTGACCCATAGGAATAAAGCTTCTGGTCAGAGGACAATGTCAGCTGAATTTCCGAGTTTTGTTTTGGTTTTGACGTTGCTCCTTACTTGAAGTGCTTTATCCTCCAGTTCTCCTCAGGCTCTCACTTTGTATGACTTGTATTTAGAGCCAAAGTACAACTATATCTGCTAAATATTATCTTGTGGACTTATCCCATAGTTTCAGCCTGACAAGAGATTAGTAACAGTTAATAGCTAATATTTATTGAATTATCTCTGACAGGCTCCCCATATATTTCTCCTTTAATCCTGACTATAACTCTCTGAGATAGGAAGTTTATCTCAGTTTTATTTATTTTTTATTTTATTTTATTTTTTTTTGCGGAACCAGGGATTGAACACAGATCCTTGCATTTGCCAGTCAAGCGCTTATCCTACTGAGCCATCTCCCCAGCCCCTATTTCAATTTTAAAGATGTAAAAATGGAGACAGAATAAGTGGTGGGGCAAGGACCTTTTATTCTGAATTTTGTTGCTCATTATACTAACTCACCTGCTTAATGTTGCCACCCACAAACTACCCAACATAGTTTCCTTGTCATTGCCAATTTGTTTATAGAAATGTTGTATAGGACCTGACTAAGGACACATGCCTTGTCTCCAGCATTTGTTCACCTGTGTGTTATCTAACAACCCCTAAATGAACTGACCTTTTTCCATTTTGTTCATAATGCTCTCCAAAAATTCTTTTTGAAATGTAATCAAGGTGATCAACACATACCAAGTGTCCTACCCTCAGAGGCCTATCTTGTGACAGAAGTAAACTTTGCAATAGTCAAAACAATGGGCCAAGTACCCACAATTTATTTTTTTCCATAATTTTATTGATAAACAAATAGCAATGAGACAGTTTCAAATCAAATTGGTAGGACAGTTTCAATAATTAACACATTGCATACCTTCTTCCTAGTGGTTAATTGCTGTACAAGATGCGGACATGATATCCTAACACCATTAGAACAAATCACTCTATTCATTAAGAGAATGTAACCCACAATTTAAATATCCATACATTCTGTGTAAGTTGGAATGTCTGCCCTTGTTTTGTTCTGGACATCTGTGGGACAGGAGGCAATACACAGAGAAATGAGGTCTGTCCCCACCTTCAAGGAGCTTAAGGTCTGCGAGTAAGATGAAAATTACACAGGAAGAAAATGAAAATGAAAGTTCAAATGTGATAAATGCCTCAGAAGGATTTTAGGTAAGTGCTTTACAAGTTACAAAGAGGGAAATTGTACTGCCAAGTAGAGATTATTCATATAGATTTTGGGGAGGACTTGGCATTGCTGTAGAGCAAGGGTTGACAAACTGTAGGCCCAGGTCCACATAGATCACCCTGCCACTGTTTGTATAGCCTGAAAGCTAATGACTTTAACAATCAAAAGAATAGTTTCATATGAAATTCTCATGACACTGAGTTACAAATTTCATTGTCCACAGTTAAGTTCTGTTGGAACACTGCCACACACAACCATGTAGGAATTGTCCGCGGCCAAGGGCTGGGTGGAGCAGTTGAGACTTAGACCACATGGCCAGTAGTCTAAAATATTTCCTTCCTGGTCCCTCACAGAAAGTTTTCCAAACGCTGTTCTTGAGTCTGGCCCTTATGGGACGGGTGAGACCTGGACATACAAGGCTGAGGAAGGAGTGGTCCAGGAAGGAGCAGCGGAAGGTGGGGTAGGCGGACAGGAAAGTGTGCGCATGTTTGGGGAGTAGACAGAAATTGAATATTCAATCCCTTGTTGGTTTATAAAGCAAAATGTAAGTGTAAGAAATGCAGAAGCAATGAGGGAAAGAACATGTGAAAATCAGTGGAAAGGGGATTTGAAAATGCAGAAAAAGGAGAAAGCAAAGAATGGGAAGGAAAAGAAGTAAACATTCAGGCAATATAAAATAAATGTAAAATGTAGAACTTAGATGAGATCAGAGGGGGGAAGCAGATGAAAAAATAGAAATACAATGATAGGAAACAATTATAAATACTAAAAAAGGCATGGAGAAATATTGGGACTAGAAAGAGGTCAAAATGGGGAGAGAAATTTCCTTCGGTCTGTGCAGCAGTCTCAGCAGGGTGAGAATTGTGCCTCAGGTCTTCCTACCTCCAGAGCTCCTAGTGTGCTTGCTAAAGGAAAGTACCCTCCCCACAAACACAAACACACAGTTCAGGTTAAACCAGTGTTTGGAGAAGAAAACTAACGTTTATTGGGCTCCCACTGTGCACCAGGCACTGCAGACAATTTGTAGATCATTTAACCCTCACATTAAATCTAACGGGCAGGGATTACGCCCTTTATGGAGGCATGACTAGGTCACTTGGGTCATTATTTCACCTCTGATCCTGGCTCCCAGTGGAGACCGTAAAGACTCCTTGGAGGGTTACCGCGAACAGTGAGGGAGGGGCTGCGTGCATGGGCATGCCATACTGAGCCCTCCGTTACCCGCGGTCCGCGTTAGGATGCTTGCCTGCGAGGCCTCGCAGACAGGGAGCCCTCGCCCCTGGAGAAGTCTGGCTAGGGGCGACGACAGCACCGCTCAGGCCGACGCTCGCCTCCACCGACCGAGGCCCTCCCCGCCGCGCCTGGGGCCCCGCGCGCCTTCCGGAGAGCGCGGGGCGGGGCCCGCCGC
>NW_004524706.1:783364-801502 GCF_000260255.1 Octodon degus | reverse complement strand
ATGGGGCACCGCCCTCGGCCGCGCGGCGGGCCTGCTGGGCTGCCAGGCTGTGCCAGCCGCAACGCTGGCCGGCTCGGCGCCAGGGAGGTGCCCGGGACCTGCTGCCCGCCTGCCCGCCCGCCTACCCCCGGGAATCCGCCGCGTCAGCCTCGAGTGTCCCAGCCCCGTTCGCCCGGGCTCGCCCGCCCGCCCCCGGAGGGCGACTTCCCGGCGAATCTACACCTATCCAGGGGGCGGCTGCGGCCTCGTTGGAGAGTTTTGTTCTTAATGTAGTTCAGCCTCACGGAGGTTTCTTATTGGATGGAAAAGGACGAGCTGTTCGGTGCCTGTCCTCTCTTCCATTTTTAGAAGAGCATTTTCTCTTCTTTCTGTGCCAAATGAAGGTATGCTATATTTGTTGGTTCTTCATGTTAAAACCAGGATTTGTTACATGTGAAATTATACTTAACTGAAGTTCACAACGCGAGATACTTTGCCCAAGGCCGGGTTAGCAAACCATTGAGGCTGAGGTCTGAACCCCTCACCCAGCGGCTCCTGTGTTCTTGGATGCCAGTTTATTTCTGTTGAGACCCCTCACCCTCCTAGCCCCATTCTGCCTTTGCTGTCTGAACTGATTTTACTAAGATACTTTCTGATCAACTTTCTTTTCCTTAGTACTCCACGTCTAGAATGTTTAATGTTTACCTTGGTCGTGTGCTATCTACACAGCACCCTTTTCTTTTTTCTGTTTTACAAATCAATGACAGCTTTCCCCATCTGAGAGCTCCCAACCTTGATCCTTAATCCTCTCCATTAGCATACTGGGCCCAGAGGACTCCTTGTAAGAGAAACTATGAACCAAAGTACAGCTAATGTCCCTTTTTTTTTTTTTTAGGACAATCCCAATTTAAACTATTCCATCCCTTTTTCAGCCTGAGTGTCTCAGGTTTGAGGTTTAGGAAATAAAAAGTCTTTGACTTTTTTAGACCCCACAGTCCTAGGCTTTTTTTCAGCCATTTGGCCCTGGGGCATTAACGGGGTAATCCAATTATCATTCACCTGGGGTTTTTCTTCTCTTCTAAAGTTACCCAAATGTTGGAACTGCCAACATTTCTAGGTCAGCATGAACATTACAGGCTAATGAGGCAAGGCAATGCCTTGTTTCTGTATTCCTGTCTCCTCCGTTTTATACTTAGTCCAGGACAGCAGACCTGTGACAGTGCCTAATGGTTACAGTTTAGTTTTGGATAATAAAGGATGTAGGGTATCCCATTATTTTGAGTCTAGAAAGTACCTTACTGTTTTCACTGCCGAGCAGATTATTTTTTGTTTTGAATCTAATGTACCAGCACAACTGAATAGTTAACGGTTACCCACAGTTAGATTGAGTACACCTTTGTCAGACTCCTGTTTTAGGCAAAGTACTGTTGGAGGCCTGTAGAGACTATTAAAGCGATTTTAACGCTAACATCAATATCTGAATTGTTTGTGAATATTCATACTCTCAAATCACTTGCTAATTGCTTTCCACTATTAATTTTTGCACCCAGATTCGAGCCTGAGGCAGGGAGAAGGGCTTCTGGCTTGGCTCCTTGACAAGGGCCGGCTTGTTTCACAGAGGGTCTGGCAGACGGGGAATGGTGCTCCTCTGGCACCTGCCCTTTTCAGGCAGTGCTTATCACGTGAGTCCAGCTTCTCTGCCCACCCAAGATCTGTTTGAGGCTTATCCGTACACACTGGAAAGAATAGATGCCTCTTTTCTTCAGCCTTAATCTCAGAAGAGTGGGTAGCTTCTTAGATCATTTGTCTGTTATTCATGAGTTGGTTTCTAGTTCTATAACTGCATTTTCACGTGCAGTATTTCCTGTTTTCACCTCCTGTTTATCTCCCCAAACTGTTCTTCACTGACATGTAAGTATTAAAGAATGCTGATACTGTTAGCATATATCCATTTTCTATCACTTTCCACTTCTCTCCCGCATTCTGGCTTTTTAACTTACCTTTAAGCACGCTTCATATGTATTATTTTCTTTCTCAAAGTAAAGAGGAAATTCCAACTCTCCTACTGTTCTAGTTATGTTCTCCTACCAGCAGTCTCTCTGCATACTCTGCACTGTTCCCTGGAGGAGTGTTTTAGGACAGTAGTTTTGTTCTATAGCCATACTCCTGTCTTTGGCCTTCTAGTATAGCTGATTGACACTGAGATTGATTTTTCCTGCCACGGAGACCCCTTCTCCCTAGCTCTGACCCTGTGCCTGTTACTTGCTCTGGCTTGGCTCCAGAATCCACTCTTTTTTTCAGACCACATCCTTTTTCCTGTCTTACTCATTTCCTGTCTCTGATGCTTTGGATCCCTTGGTTCTGATATTTCAGAGGGGGAGGGAATGAACCATGTAAAGAAGACTAGATGGAGAGGCAATCTTATAAAATTGAACTATTCTTGCCTCTGCCTTTGCATACTCCTATAATGATTGTTTCTTCCCTAGGTTGTCATAAGGAATTAATTCATGTGCTCTCCATCTCCTTCCCTTTATATCTCTCTATCCCTCTCCCTCCCCTTCTTCCCTTCCCTTCTCCCTCCTTGGTGTGTATACAACAGATTTCTTCACTGTCTTATACTCTTCTTTGAGGTCTCTGTGCTCCTTTGGGATGAAAGTTTCATTAGGCATTTGATAACCACTTGCCAAATAAAAGTTCACCTGTCTCCTGCGCACCTCAGCTAGTATAGACAAGCAAGGTAAAATAAAGTTAAGACTAGAGGATAGGATGGTGGTTCTGGTTACTGCTCCATGCTAGTTTAAAACTACCAAAGACTTGCCTCTCCTTGAGTCAGCCCAAATTTATTTTAAAGTTCTTCTGGCTGTTTGGTATTTATTCTCCAAACATTCAAACATTTGGTCTCATCCACCAAAAATATTCTCTTTTGAACAGATACCTAATAGGAGAAGAAGGACATGAGAAAAGGTCTTCATAAATGAAGGGGATTCGTCCTTTACTTCCCTTGCATAGTGCATTTTGCAATTGAAAGAGGATGAGGAGAAGGAATCTGAGAAAAATAGAGAAGGGCTTTTGTATACTCTTTTAGAGATTTCCCTAAAGTAAGATTTAGTGTCTAGGCCTGCCCTTCCTTCTCACCACCTTGCCCAGTACCCACTCCATGGAAAAGCAAGGTGAGGACTGGCTGCCATATGCAGTCTGCTCGATGGGGCCTTTGTACAAGTGACAGAAATCATTTTCTCCAGTGATTTAGCAACCAGAAGCTAGACTACCTCACAGTAGAGGCTAAGCATGTATAGATCTGTGTTTCAAAGGTTTGTATGGCATGGTTTATACTATGAGTCATGATTTGCAAGCACTCTGAAAAAGTTTTCTGCTTTTAAGTGCCACTAAGATAACTTTATTCATAAGTCAAATAGATGTGTTTTATATTAAGTATTAACATTTAAAATGTTTCATTTTTAATTATTAGCTATCCCAGAATA
The DNA here is from genome assembly GCF_000260255.1 of Octodon degus. NCBI lineage: Eukaryota > Metazoa > Chordata > Mammalia > Rodentia > Octodontidae > Octodon > Octodon degus. The sequence continues at coordinate 798,041 of NW_004524706.1, read as the reverse complement.
CTGATTTGATTTTTATAAAGATGCTCAGAGGCAGACTTTTTTTTTTTTTTTTTTTTGGTGGAACCAGGGATTGAACCCAGGCCCCTGCACTTGCCAGGGAAGCACTTATTCTACTGAGCTATTTCCCCAGCTCCAGACCATGTTTAATTCTTATATCATGGATATTTTGGGAATTATTAGGAAAATAGCCGTTTGTGTATGCACGACTTTTTTACAAATTCTGAACTTTCTTTCCCAGTCAGTAACAAAAGAGAGATAATCGACATGATCAAGAAATTAATTTTAAAAAAAAGAAATTAGTTTATTAAGAGTTAGGCAATTTAGAATTACTAGTTTTTGAGGATAAAAAGTATAATTAGCATAACATACACTTTAAATAACAGACTCTTACTGGGAGATTCATTATAAGACCCATCTAGGCCAGTGCAGTAAACTGATGCTCTTTTCCCCCTTCCCCATCCAAGTTATTTATATCATGGATATTTTTTTACAAATTCTGAACTTTCTTTAGTGAAAAAGAACATACTTCCTTATTCTATCAATTTCCAGTGACATTTTAGTTCAGTTAAGCCCAAAAGAAAAGAATATTCTACATCTGGTAAAGAAGTGATTGCTGGTAAACACAAATTGCCAGTGTTCTAAGATGAATCCAGATGCTGAGAGTCCCAGTTTGCTATTATGACTTTCTTTAAGCACAACCAAATGTCTGTTTCTTGGATGATTTTCTTCTTAACAGTGAGATTTATTATAATTTCTATTGAGGAAAAAATAACTGTTAGATGCCATGTTATGACCAGCTCTTCTGTAGATGAGGACTAGGACTGATACTGAATATTGAAAATGTTGGCAAGAAAATTAAGTTCATGATTGCTGAGTTATTTTTAAAGATCTAGTTGCATAGCTGTTATGTCTCAAAACATGCATAATTACTGGTATCTTTAGTATACTTGAAGCCATCCATATGGATTCCAAAGCTACACAGCTGTATGAAGTCATCTGAAACAACTGGAGCACGTGACTCTTTAAATTAAAATGAATGTGAAGCTTATTTAATCCACATTTCCAAGCTCCAGTAATCAGTATTACCTATTCTTTCAGTTGACTGGTGGCAAATAGGGAATTGAAAGCTTAGACAAGGGTACATGAAGAAATGGGGTAATGTTTTCCAGGAAAAGAGACTAGCAGAAGGATTGTTTTATAAACTAAGTATTTTTTGGATCAAAAATTATGTAGGCAAAAAAAAAAAAAAATTACATTGGCAATGTAACTGAGGCCCAGCACTGCCTCACCCATCCCACCGCCTACCTTTTACCTAAGATAGTGATCCTACCATTGGTAACAAAACGTGTCAAACTGGGGAGCATGGTTACTTTTCCTTATTATTAGCCATTAAATAGTTGGGGCACTTACTAAACATTTCTGGTTTGTTTTTTTTTTTTTGTAAACAGGCAAAAATCCCTCTTCCATAAGTTTAGCCTTTTAAACTGATTTCATTTCATAGACTAAATCATGTCCTAGCACTGCAAGTTCTACAAATTTATTATTTCCAAGCTAAAGTGGTTCTTCGTCTTAAAAAGTTAAGCTTTTTTTTTCTGTTTCTAGGGTTCTGCAGTATCTCCTTGAGAAGTCTGAGACTCTTTATGAAAGATTTATATAAAAAGGGAATGTGGTGTTTGTCTTCTATTTTGGATTAATAGCTATTGACAGTGACTTGAGAGTCACTGAAGAGCAGAAGCACTTCTGTTAGGATGAAGTCACAGAACAGGAAGCTCCAAGGTAGACCGAAGCATTGGGGGACATGAGCAGTGCCTCTGTTTGGGCCACGGGAAAAACAGCTCTCTTCTGGGGCAGGAAAAGGCTGGACTCAGTAGCAGGGAGGTTAGAGTTGCTTGCGCTCAGTGACCTTGCCACTCAGGCCTGTTCAGCTGTGTTGCACTGAATTATCTTACTGAATCCTCACACAGCCAGGTAAGACAAAGTAAGCCAAGTCACAAATTAGAAAACTGAGGCTGAGAGTAGCCTGCTGGCAGTACAAACTAGGATTGACACCTGTGATCTTTCTGATTCCCAGATTTTTAACTGCCATGTAGCTCAACTTCACCATCTCTTTAGAGCCAGGTATGTCACACACATAAACTGTTATATACTGTCATCTTGCAGGATAGGCAATATGATCTTTTTCCTTAAAGATGGAAAACCCAAGACCTGGCAGCTACTGAATGTTTGAAGCCACAGGGATCCTCACAGTGAGTCCAGGTTACCCCCAGAACCAATGCTTTTCCTACCCTGCCATTCTTCTTTTCATCTCTTGTGACTTGCAAGTTTATAGAGCCTCTCCTGTGGTCCCAGACAGTTGCCTGTGAGACTGTCACCTATGCCAGGTGATTGTGATATGAAACCACCTGGGAGCCCATGGGCCCGGCATTGGATATCATCTTAGGGACTGGCCTTCCTTGCCAGGGCAAAGCAGAAGCCTGAAGATTCTGCCTTGACCCCTCAGCCACTTCTAACTCATTCGTGGTACAACATCATGTTGGAACTCACTCTGGGCTTCTACAGGAACCACTGCTGCTTTAACCTGAGCCCCTTTGTGGTGCTCAGCTATGGCCTGCCTGGGAGGCAATTCAAGCAGCTGCTTGGAAGTCCCCAAATTGTTCCTGTCATCCTGTGCCACATAGGAGAGAGTGGCTGTTCGCTCCATTGATTCTTTCCCTTCTAGCGGGGGTGGCAGCTTGGAAGACTTTCAGCTGTTTACAATTCAGCTTGTGTACACTTTAGCTGGGGATTGTGGGTGAGTCAGAAGGGCTGTCTCTGTCATGTCCTGAGAGACAGCATCAAAGTCAGCTGTATGGTAATGGCTGCCAGCAAGGGAGGAGCCAGCCTCCCCAATAATCCTTAGCAAGAGGTACTCAGCTCAGATGCCTCAGATACAGATTCAGCCAGGTCACTGTGCAGTACAGTGAGGGCTTACTTCCTCCATTCTGTTGGCCACCTCCCTTCCCTGTAGTGAACCTAGGTGTGATGGGGGAATGCTGGGCAAAGTGCCCCAAGAGGTCCTCCTGCCACTATATTCTTTCCCTTCTCTCTGGAGCAGTTCAAAGCAAACTGCTCTTTGTTAGCAAGCAGAGGAAGGTGCTCTAGGCTGGTATTGGTCCTGTGTGACCGCCATACTCTGGTTGTACTCCAGGGCAAGAGGTCTTCCATGTGTGACAGCTCTGCCCTTAGCAGAACTGAGCAAGGTTATTAAATATCTGGCACTGGTTCTTCTGGACCCTTCTGTTTCTGGTACTCAAGAGGACCCTGGGGTGAGAAGGGATCTACAATTTTCCTACTACAGAGAGCTCCTTTGGTGAGTGTTTTAGGAGGTGCTGTGTTCACAATGACATTCACTCTCACCTTGATACTAAAATGCATATCTGTAAGGCACACAATCGTCACAGGAGCTCACTGTATTTTTTTTTTTTTTTTGGAACCGGGGATTAAACTCAGACCCTTGCACTTCCTAGGGAAGCGCTTATTCTACTGAGCCATCTCCCCAGCCCCGGAGCTTACTGTAAATTTAATATAAAAACTCATGAGAAGGAAATGAGCCATCTTTTTTTTTTAATTTATTTATTTATTTATGAGAGAGAGAGAGAGAGAGAGAGAGAGAGAGAGAGAGAGAGAGAGGGGTAGGTGTGTGTGTGGCCAGCTCAGCCCACCAGGGGGCGGGCTGGCTGGCATGTGGTGCTGGGGGATTGAACCGTGGTCCCTGTGCTTCGCTGAACTTGTTCTAAGTAGGTGCTTTAGACCACTGAGCCATCTCTCCAGCCCGAGCCATCTTAACTGATAGCCTTTACATTTGGGAAACATGGTGTTAAATCATAGCATGTCTATCTCTGTTGAAGTTACCTGGGCTAGTTTGATTTTAGATGTCTTGAAATATAGAATGTAGTTCTGGGATTCTGATTAACCATATTTAAAGATAGTATTCCTGTCCGAGAATTCCATTTTAGAAATCACTAACCTAGATTATCCCTCTCTTCCCAACCGGAATGCTCTAGACCTCATATGATACATGGCCTCTGTTTCAGAATGTCCAGAAGGCAGTTTACATTCCCTGACCGCTTTTTCCAAGTGCCCTCATGCCATCCATGGCTAATCTAACCACAGCCCTCCCTGTAGTACTCCACTTGAGCAGCCCACCCAGGGAAATTGAAAACTGAGTGCCACTTCTATCTACCTTTGTGACATTAGGTACGTCAGCTCATACCTGAGACCAAGTTGCTTCATCTAGAAAATTAAGATTTGATTCTGGGCCCTTCACTCAGATTCTTTGTAAGTTTATGGTCTGTCATTCAAACCACCCTCAGCCTCTCCTCCCTCACCACACCTCCTAAACTGGGCAAGCTGCTTATCTAAGTGCAGTGATTCAGGATGAAGGTGTGAATGACCTTAGGGCCACACTTGCATTTTAATTGTTTAACAAATGAATTTCTTTAATTGATGGACTCTGTGAGGATCCCAGGATAGATCCCCAGGCTGCCTCCTTGTCCTTCCCTGTCAAAAATTTGGTGCTTTTGAAATACTATGTTTCTGCACTTTGAAGGTCCTATTAATTTCTTTGGGGGGCCAGTTTGATTAAAGAGATTGTAAGGGTGGCTCTTGATCTTTCATAGGCTTGAGTACTCTGCCTTGAGCACACTGTGTGGGAGGCCAGCCTGCTGCTAAACTAGGCAATCTGATTTGCTGCTGCCTGTGATGGATAAGACTTCTAACCTCTGTCAGCTGGTGCTCCACTGGAGCTTTCTGTAGAGTACGCTGTTATTTAGGAACCCTGCTGTCACCACCTAGCCACCCTGTCACTCACTGGTAGTGCTAACCTCAGGCACAGTGAACTTCACTGTGATGCTTGGGCCCACAGCAGGTGCTCTCTGTTTTTGATAGGCAGCCTTGTTTTGCCATTTGTTGAGTAGAGTTTGCCATAACAAAATAATTCATGTTATCACCTACTCTGCTCCCTCAAATTATTTACCTTCACTAGTTCTGTCTTGATCCTGTTTGGGGGGGAGGGGGGAATCCTGTTGCCGCCAAGCAAGGATAGTTGGAAATCTTTTAAATTAAAATATTACTCTCATATCTAGAGAATCGGCTGGTAATACATTGCAGAGGTAGGAGAAGCTCCAGCAGTTGTTTCCCCCACAATCAGGCCTCCCAGTCATTCAAAATAGGGCTAACAGAGTGCTAGGCCCATCCGTATTGTCCCTTGCAAATGTTAGTGCAAAACTGTACTCCAGCACTACAGGTAGGAGTTTTTCCCTTACCTGTGCTTGTAAAGAGTGATCAGATTCTGCATTGAGGGACCAACTTGACCTGTGTCTTCAGCCAGCTGGAAAATGCAGCCTTTCAGGATGCTTACCAGCCTCCTGAGGGCAAGGTTATTTTTCCAGGCTGTCCCTGCTTCTGCCCCTAGAGCTCACACCCCCGCCCCATAGGTTTCTGGATCTACCATAAATATTTCAAAATGGGACAGAGAACCCAGAGTTCTGGGGCTCAATTCCACCCTCAGGGTAAGATTTATTGCTATATTGCCTTATGAGGAAATCCCCACTGTGTCAGGAAGAAGTAGGCCAAAGAATAAGCAGTTAAGTACCAAGGAATGCCACGCCTATAGGCAGTTACCATCCTAACCTCTCTCCAATCATGAGAGGCTCAGAAAGCAATCAGTAAATCTCAACCAGTACCACATTGCTTGGCTTGTATTAGGAGCACCTGTACTCTGTGCTGACAAAAGGCAAAAACTAGATTTCATACATTCCAGTTTAGCAGTAATAGGCGTCGGACACATTATGGGCATTGGATATCTCCAGTCACCGCTGGAAATACAGAGGTGACTGAGTTACGGTCCCTTGCTCTACTTTTAAGGGTGGCCAGCCCCAAAGCAGGTGATTTCACATCAGGTGGTCCTTCCCATTTTATCCTGCTTCAGAGTTGTTTCTGCCAAACTCTGAATGAGACATATTCTGTGACACCAGTGCATTGTTTTGTTCACTGTGACCCAAATACTTGGTCCTCTGTGGTCATTTTAAGTTCAACGCAAGTTTCTCCCTCCCTACTTCCCACTGGAACTTAGCTTTAATTTCTCCCAGCCCCTCCAAATCAGTGCCCTGCTTCCACTTCAGGTTCCTGGCTGTGTATGGGCAATCGAGACCTGTGGGAATCTCCCAGCAGCATTTTCAGCCTCAAATTCAAGAGAATTAAGTACTGAACCACATTCCAGAGATTGAGTATTTCTTTGTTTCTTTTATCTGGCTTGTAGGCCAGCCGGGCAGGTTTCTGCAAGTTTCACTGTAAGCTGCTTTCCTCCAGCCAAGCCGAAAAGCAGTCTGGGAGAGAGCAAGAAGCAGATTAAATTAATCTCAGTGTGCTGAGCTTGGCAGGGGGTGAGATTGTATTTGGTCATTCCAGAAATAGCCCCAAATGCCTTTGTTACTAATGCAGATGATGAGCTGTTGGCCTACAAAATAACAGCAAAGCAAAACAGCTGTGAAGCTTTGTTATTTGAATAATATCCTCCTTTCTCCCCCCCCCCATTCTGTTTTTCCTGTAATCTGCCCCAGGGTTATAATGAAGAGCGAGACCTCTAATGATAGGGTGAATGGGCTTATTAGTTTGTCCTCTAAGATTTTTTTTCCCAGCTTAGATTCCAAGAAGTCTGCCTGCCAGAGATAGCATTGGCTCTGAAGCCTCTGAGCTGGTGAAATGTATGTGTTTGGCATAAAAAAAGTACCTGACTTCAAGATTTAACCTTAGGGTATAGCAGATACAGGTGACCGGGATGGGACAGGGAGATTACAGTTGAGGAAGGATGTTACGAGCTGCTTGGTGATGAGTATCAGTGAAAGGCAGGAGATGAAGGCAGTCTTAGAATTCAGAGGAGGTAGGACTGGTGAGATGGCTCAGTAGTCTAAAGCACCTACTTAGAACAAGCTTAGCAAAGCACAGGGACTGCGGTTCAATCCCCCAGCACCACATGCCATCCAGCCCCGCCCCCTGGTGGGCTGAGCTGACCACACACAGACACTAAATAAATAAATATTTTTTTAAAACAGAAGCAACCTAGAAAAGTCTGAGTCTACTCAGCAACTTACATGGTAGAAAAGAATATGTGCACGTCTTAGTGCAGTGACCCCAAATAACCAGTCTCTAGATAGTCTAGATTCACATGATGTCTGCTGATTGTTCAACCCCTAGTTTTTGCTTTGATGTTTATTTCACTTTCCAAGGAAACTCATGGATGGTCCTCCCAGCCTCTCCCAAACTCCATTACACCCTAAAGCATTATGAATGTACTGTAGCATCCTTTCTAAGATGTCACCTTGAATACTAAATTTCTATTTCAAGCTGAATGTTAAATTTGTCTAAATCAGTATTGCCCAAGTTTGTATCTCATCAAAGACAGCATTCTTACCTATTTAACCTGGTTTAACTGTTCTTAGCACTTTTGGGAAATTAAGAAACTCTGCTCGCTGATGAGCTGTGTTATTGCAGAAGTGATTGCACTCACATTTGATGGTGTGTCCATTGAAATTGTACCACTTATAAATAGGTCAGTGAGAGAAGGAGAACTGCCTGGTTGGCACTGTCACTTGGTGGCACAGCAGACCCCAGGTGAGTCTTTGATACCCCTTTCTTAGAAGGCCTCTCTTGATCTCCACTGTTTTATTTTCTTACTCTCCCTCCTGCAGAGACAGGGCAGGGCATTGTTCATGCACTGACCGACCTCAGCAGCCCCGGCATGACCTCAGGGAACGGAAATTCTGCCTCCAGCATCACCGGCACTGCCCCCCAGAATGGTGAGAATAAACCACCACAGGCCATTGTGAAACCCCAAATCCTGACGCATGTTATCGAAGGGTTTGTGATCCAGGAGGGGGCGGAGCCTTTCCCGGTACGGACTACTTCTTTTCCCCTTTTTTTTTTTTTTTTTTTTTTTTTTTTTTTTTTTTTTTTTTTTTTTCTTTTTGGGCTTGCCTTTTCCCCTTTTTTTTTTTTTTTTTTTTTTGGTCTTGTTTTGTTTTGTTCTGTTTTGAAGTATATTTTGGATGTGTATTAGCATATTTTTGCATTTCCTTGTACAGTTTCAGAAATGTAGACAGTTTGATCTTTCCTTGCTAAACCCCCCAAAACATGAGAACTATTTTTTCCCCAGGATTGAGTATCTTGCCAAGGTATAGAGGCACTCAGTTATTAGGAGTATCTGGCAGGAAATCTTGATTAGGAGTTTCTGCACAGTCTTAATGTGTCCCTTCCTGGTAGCCTATGATCCTTTGGTTAGAAGAGAGTTAGTTCACTGTGGGGTATTCAGTGAGAATAATGGATTTGTAGAAGGTAGACCTCATCGAGTTTCAAATACTAAAACCTCTCAATGGCAAAGGTTTGGCCAGTTAAAGAACAAAAGGATCCTGCATACTAGTACAGTTTTTCAAAGTGTATGTGAAATGAAAACAAGGGAGGAGGATCACCGTCCCCAGTCTGTTTTCTGAGGGCAGAGCCTTGAAATGGAAATGAATGAGATTGAGGGGTCCTCAGAAGATACACAATCTGGAGTCTTCAATGAGAGCCTGAGACTAAAGGAGATATAAAAGAATCATAAAGATGCTATGTGTGCAAAGCCCCCAGAGCTGATTGTGTGGGCTGTGGTGCTGCTCTGCAGGTGTGCAGAGCCTATAGCAGATGCTTGTCATCTGGTAGCCTTTATCTGGCTGTTGCAGACCCCATCGCTTCAGGATGCCATCAGTTCTGTGCTTATCTTTGGATCTATAGGTAGTTTGATCAGTCAGCAGAAGACTGGGCTTGATTAACTGAGATGGGTGACTGGCCTTCAAAAATGCCAAAGATAGGCTGAGGAGATAGCTCGGCAGTGTAAGCACCTGACTGCCAAGCACAGGGATCTGTGGTAGCATATGTCTGTGATCCCAATGCTGGGGAGGCTTGAGACAGGATCACTATGAGTCTGAGCTATGTAGTGAGACCCTGTACCAAATATAAATAAATAATTTTTTTTTAAAAAAGCCAAAGCCAAATAGGTTCTTACCCTCTTTCCCGCTGGAGGTTATCCAAGGCCAGTGGCAAATCCAGCAGATATACCTAGTTGTAAATAGCCCTAGTCCTGCTACATTTCTTCCCTCACTAAACTAAGTCCTCCCCTTGCCTTTGGGAGTAACTCCAGGAACAGCTGGTCTCACAGGGTACATTCAAAAGGAGTGGCATGCCAGCACTGTGCTACAGTCAGACCTCAAGTGACATGGCTGCTACTCTACTTGAAGAGAGGCCACAAGAGGAGGATGAGAAGATGAATTAGCAAATCTGGGATCTTGGCAACCACAAAGCATTTGCTGTGTGTCCCACGTTTGGTTTTCTTGTAGCTCTTCATTGTGGCTGCCTGCATCTGTGGCTTCAGTGGGGCAGTGCTAACAGTAAGAAATCAAAAAAGGGGTGCTGAGTCTCTCTTTCCTGGGTACACTTACACACAGACTCAGCCCTGCCCCAGGGCCTGGCACTTGATCTGCCACTGTGGGAAACCTGATCTCCTCCTGTCTCTTCCTTGAGACACCCAGAAAAATATTTCTCCTGGCCTCCCAAGCCATCTACTGGACACAGACCAAAGCCATTCCTGTACTTACGTCCATTGCTTCTGCCCTCATGAGCTAGATAGGGCATTGAGCAGGGTGTCTTGAATGATGATTTGGGCGAGGGTTGGGGGAGTGTTGAGGGCTGGCATCTGCCTGGATACTTTATACATGTAATTTTGATGAGGCTGCATGGCAGGGAAACCACTCCACCTAACCCTTATGGCCTCCATGTCACCTGTCCTGTAGGTGGGACGCTCGTCCTTGCTGGTGGGGAATCTCAAGAAGAAGTATGCACAGGGGTTCTTGCCTGAAAAACTTCCACAGCAGGACCATACCACCACCACTGACTCGGAGATGGAGGAGCCCTACCTGCAAGGTGGGTGCCTCAGACCTGTCTGAAGGCCTGGCAGTTGCCAAGGTAACAAGCCTCACGCCTTCCCTTCCTCAGTGTCTGTGAAGGAACTCTGAGCAAAGACTGAAAACCATTTCCATCCAGTGAGTGAGACCCCAGGACCTCCTTTGTCCCTAGAGAACAGGGACAGAAGAAATGGGGAACCATTTCTCACCTGCTTCTCCAGCCAGTCACAGGATTTTTGTACTTCTTTTAGGAACCACTTGGGTATTCTAGAAATGAATACTGGGCTGCACCGGGCCAGCATATCTTTCTTTTTCTGCCTCAGGAGGCTGCACGCAGATTGGCTCAGCCCTGAGGCATAGCAGTGGCCAGGAAAGGGCCTTATTTTGCACACTAACTCTCGGGGGTTTGTGCAGGAGTCTTGACTCAAGCCTGCAGCCAGATAGATGACTGAGAGCAATGTAAGATAATGCCAGAGATTCGGTCATGGCAGTATTTCCCTGAACTTCCTGCTTCCTTGCATAGTTATGAAGGCTTCTGATTCTGTCCTGTGTTGTGCCTCAGGTTTACAGGACCTGAAAACAGTACCAGGTTTACGAAGGTTATCACAAGACACCTTTGGGAATTTCCCATTTGGGAGACAGAGCCTTTTCAAAAGCACTGTGAAAATTGGCATTTTCTAAGCTGTGTGTCACATCCATAGAAACATAAAGAGGCAAGATAGCAGGGACAGCCTACAGTGGGACTGTTTGCAGACCTGTAGGGATTTGTCCTTCTCTGCACTTACCATTTCCATACCTTTCAGAATCCAAAGAGGAGGGTACTCCCCTCAAACTCAAATGTGAGCTCTGTGGCCGGGTGGACTTTGCCTACAAATTCAAGCGGTCCAAGCGCTTCTGTTCCATGGCTTGTGCCAAAAGGTGAGTGGCTTCAGCGTACTGCCTTGTCCAACCTTCCCTTACCTCAGGACTGTACCTTAGAATCCTGCTTATACATGTTTTCTCCTTCTGGTAATCATTCAGCCCTGAAGACTATAGGTGTGAAGGTGTGACTTAACGAGCATCCCAATTCCTTGTGCTTGGATAGTTTTACATCTGTAAGGCACTAGGTCTGTGAAACCAAAACCCACAGGAGTGGATCAGAGAGAGCAGCAGACACTGAGGAAAGGAAGCAGTCCATGAACTGGGCTGGCCTCCTGGGTCCCACTGGCACCCATTCTCTTGCCTCCCTGTGGCAGCTGCCTCCTTCACCATAAGCCTTCCAAAAGAAGCTTTGCCTAGAACCATAGCACTAGTTACAGTGTTGTCAAGGTGGGCTTTCATCCACCTTAGAAGACTAATGATAATTGCTGTCGTTTATTGAGAACCTGCTATGTTCTGGGTGTCAAATTAGTGTGCATTGTCTCATTTCACAGTGACCCTGCAAGGCAGTTATTATTTTCCAGCAATAATCTGTGGTTGGAAGTCTGAGCCATAAAGTAATTGTCCCTGAGACGACACAGCTAGTAAATTACAGGCTGAGAGATTTAGAGTCTTCTGATTCTAACGTCCTGTGTTGCCAGATTTGGGCAGCAAATCCTGCTAGAGAGACAAACACAGTAGACAGAAAGTATGTTTGTGGCGCGTCATGAGGTTCCACTGAAATGAAGTCCTGAACTGACTCAGATGTCAAATTTATTGAGCAACAACAAAGGCATAGTGTTCTGCTGAGCACAGATGTTTGTTTCAGGTTAGCAAGGTGACAGTTTGGTCAGATTATTACCTTTTACCTGATTGTCCCCAGGGAGCTACCTAGTTTGCCCTATAAGGCCCATCTCTGCTCAGGTTGGCAAAACATCCCTTCACCGGTATTTGGGCTCCCCTGAGTCAGCAGACTTCTGCCCTCCAGTCAACCTGAGCAGCCAGTCACAAGAACTCTACACCATGTGCTCTTTTTACCAAGTGGAAGAAGTAACTGGTCATGAAGTCCTGAAGCTCTGCCTAGGTCCAGGCAGCAGTTCCCTGCATGCACAGGCAGCGTCACTGTCCTCAACCTCACTGTCATCAGGCTGTGTGTTGGAAGCAGCCAGAGCCCCTTTGTCAAGCTTTACCTGGCCACTCCAGAAAAATTACTGACAGTATTGACCAGGTGGTATTTAAAGAATGTCAACCATGAGTAAGCCAAACTGCAAGTTTTTATCTTAAATACATCATCAGCATTATTTCAGGTAATTGTGAGACCTGTTGTTTTGTTTGTTTTGGTTTTTGGTGCTGGGAATCAAATTCGCACGGAACCTTGCGTTTGCCAGACAGACGCTATGCTGCTGAGCTATCTCCCCATCCCTGTGAGACTTGTTTCAGAAGGCAGATGGTGTCTCCCTAACTCTCAGTAAGGCCCAGAGCTTAAGTGCTTGCCCAGAATTGCACAGCCAGTGGTGCATGATGGAGTCAGGATTGAATCAGTAGGTAGACTCAGATTTTGTCAGACAACCTGGCTGCTTTCCTAGGCTTAGGAGCCCTGCAGTAGCTAACTCTACCTGTGTCTCTGGACAGGTATAATGTGGGATGCACCAAACGAGTGGGACTTTTCCACTCAGACCGGAGCAAGCTACAGAAGACAGGGGCCACAACCCATAACCGCCGCCGGCCCAGCAAAGCCAGTCTGCCGACACTTAGCAAGGAAACCAAGAAGCAGGTGAGAGCCTGGCAGAGCCTAGGCTTTGTTTCTCCATGTGCATGATACTTTTTAGCAGCAGCTGTACCCTAGGAACTCTGTTAGACACTAAAGTTCTAAAAACTAAGTCTTAGGGCTGGCCAGATAGCTCAGCAGACTAAAGTGCTTGTTTAGGCAGAGTGCAGCGGGTTTGATCCCTGGCCTGTGGTGCCAGCCCTGTCCCTGGGGCATGCTGAGAGGGCGATTGAGACTGGGCGTGGTAGTGCAAACCTGTAATCTCAGTGCTTAGGAGGCTGAAAACAGGAGGATCACTACATGTCCAATCTGTAGTGAGACCCTGTAGACCCTGTACTAAATACATTTTTAAAAAAAATTTAAAGTGTCTTAATATTCTTAAAGAAAATGATAGCCTAGTTTAATTTTTGTTTTGTTTGTGGTACTGGGGATGCATGTGTGCTGGGCAAGTATTCCACCTCTGAACTACACCAGCCCTATTTTTTAAAACTTACTTTAAAATTTATTTTAAGACAGGGCCAGTGGAAGAAGGCACATTTTGCATAAAGCCCTAGTTTAAAATGTCACAACTAAAAGAAAGGTAGACATAAAAATCAGTTCATTGTACAGTGGTCTGTTGTGGTACATGCAACAGTTCTGGAAAAGGCTGACAGAGCCAGAAAGGAGACAGCACAAGAGATGGTGTTTGGTCCAGAAACCTCCAGGATGTAGTAGTGGACCAAGCAGAAAAGGGAGAAACATCTGCCTTTCCTCATTGTTGCTGCTAGAAATGGTTTGTTCCCCCATTCTGAAGAAGGCTATTTTCTCTGCCCCCAGCCAACAGGCACTGTACCCCTTTCAGTTACTGCTGCATTGCAGTTGACGCACAGCCAGGAGGACTCCAGCCGTTGCTCAGATAACTCAAGCTATGAGGAACCCCTGTCACCCATCTCAGCCAGCTCCTCCACCTCCCGCCGGCGACAAGGCCAGCGGGACCTGGAGCTCCCTGACATGCACATGCGGGATCTGGTAGGCATGGGACACCACTTCCTCCCAAGTGAGCCCACCAAGTGGAACGTAGAAGACGTCTATGAATTCATCCGTTCTCTACCAGGTGAGGCCCTTGCAGATTCTATGCCTGCTTGAAAAATAGCAAGAAATGAGAGGGGGACCTTACCTCCCTCTTCCAAGAAGGCTCAAATAGTTTAGTTAATGACTCAGGAACTAGGGTGCAGAGATTACTAACCATGTAGTGTAAAACACACTTAGGCCTAAGTGGTATTCCACAACTTTAGTTATAAATCCTATTGCAAGTGACCTGTGGGAAGTGTAGAGGCAGTGATGCAGTCAGCTTTCTCCCTCCTGGGATAGGCTGTGAGGGCGAGTCGGGTAGAAATAGTCTGCCAAGGCAGACATAAAAATCCAAGTGCCCTAGGTTTGCTCTTGGCCTAGACTCCATTGCATAATTTCAGCATCCTTTTTCATTTGGAAAGGCAAGGAAGCCAGAGCCAGAATATCCAACTCCCTTGTGTTAAATAGTTTTTCCTTCCCTTTCTCATTTTCTCTATTTTTTGCTTTCCTTTTTTTTTTTTTTTTTTCTGAAATAAGGTCTCCCACTGTAGTGTAAGCTGGCCAGCCTTAAATTCATTATATATTCCAGATTGACCTCAAATGTATAGCAGTCCTCCTGCCTCAGCCTCCTGAGTGTTGGAACTATGAGCAGGCACCATGCTAACTGACTCTCCCTTTTTTACTATGAGCAGCAAATAGAAGTTAGGCAACGCCTTCAGCGTTCTGCATGAAAATTTTCTCAACTAGAGCTGGCAAGGAATGGTAGCACACACCTGTAATCCCAGCACTCAGGAGGCAGAGGCAGGAAGATCATTACAAATTCAAGGCCAGCCTGGGTTTCAGAGTACAGGCCAACCTGAAATACATAGCAAGACCCTGTCTCTTTTTTTTTTTTTTTTTTTTTTTTGGCGGAACCAGGGATTGAACTCAGGTCCTTATGCTTGCCAGGGAAGCATTTATTCTACTGAGCCATCTCCCCAGCCCCAAGACC
>NW_004524706.1:732596-782074 GCF_000260255.1 Octodon degus | reverse complement strand
GCCAGTCTCAGTCACCATCTCAGGGTTCCCTGGGGGCAGGGCCAGCACTGCATGTGGAGCTGGGGATCGAACCCTGGTCCCTACATCTGACAAAGCAAGTGCTTTAGTCTGCTGAGCTATCTGGCCGGCCCTGTGTCTCTTGTAATCTTCAATAGTGATTTCCTTAATTGCCTTTAAGCTCCTCAGCCACTTCCACGAGGCTGTCAGGGTTTTGCTCATGGTGTCACAGCACTTCAGCTGTTCACTGACACTTCCTAACATCCACCCAATTGCTGCACACTCCAGGTCTAAGACCATGCCCACTTCTGTTTTTAATGACAGCACCCCTCTTCCAGATAACATCTTTTTTAGTTATCCACTGTGATATAGATTACTCTAGAATTTAGTGGCTATTAACCGCTCTGGCTTAGAGATGCATACCCGGTCTGAGCGACATCATCTGGGACTGGTCATCTAAAGGTGTGGAACTGGAGGATTTCCTTGCAAATGGTTCCTTCAATGGCAGGCAGGTCCTTAGTAGCTCTCCATGTGGCCCTCTCCTGAGAGCTGCCACCAAGGGGTCTCGTGACAGGATGGTGAACTTATTCTAAAATAATCTAGAAGAAAAAGGTGAAAGCCACTGTACACTTTGTGATCTATCTTCAGGAATCGCACATGGTCACTTCCATACCACCTTATTTGTGTTTGCCATCTGGATCAGTGCAGTTTTAGGACATAGATAGAGGCCTGGATCAGGACTTCCTTTGCTAAATCACTTAGCCGCTCACAAGCTGCAGGATAAGAATAGCAACAGCCTCAGTAATAAACCTCAGAGAAAAGGCTGCCCCTCACAGCTGCCTGCCACAGATGAATGCTGTCACTTCAACTCATGCTGTCTTTGGTGGCTCCCCCCAGGCTGCCAGGAGATCGCAGAGGAATTTCGTGCCCAGGAGATTGACGGGCAAGCCCTGCTGCTGCTCAAGGAGGACCACCTGATGAGTGCCATGAACATCAAGCTGGGGCCTGCTCTGAAGATCTATGCACGCATCAGCATGCTGAAGGACTCCTAGGGCTGGCAGGGCAGCTGGGTCTGGCCCAGGGCTCCCAACTGGGCACAGCCAGACAGACATTCCTGAGAGGCCTGGAGATGAGGCCAGTCAAAGGGAAGGGCCTCTCTGGAGGGACACGGCTGGTGGGGAGGTCCAGGTACCTCCTCAATGGCTCTCAGGGGCCTTTCATTTCTTGGGGGGGGCAGAGAGGCAGGGGGTATAGAAGATGGGGCTTTATGCTTGTAAATATTGATAGCACTGGCTTCCTCCAAAGTCCCAATACTCTAGCCCCACTCTCTTCCCCTCTCTCTGTCCCCCATTTTCCAGGGGGTTTATGGTCAGGGCTCCCCAACATAAGTTGGGTTACTTACGCGGGCAGCCAGCAGGCCTGGGTAGAGGCCTTGAAAGCCCTTGCCTTCCTTCTTCCCACCTCCTTCTCCAGGCCTGATTAGCCTTCCGTTGCCAGCTTCTCACCCTTCAGCCTATTTTGGCAGCCACAGGGGACTTCTCCCCTTCTCCCCTCTGCAGCTGGAGAGGGAAGCTGGACCCACTCTGGCCATGCCTGCTGGCATAGACGCCTTAACGCTGTGTGTGTGACTGTATGACTGTGTGGGAGCCTGGGCTGATGGGCCATGAGCTGCCCTGTGGCATCTCCACGTGTTTTGTAGCGAATGGCCACTTAGTGCTTTGTCCTGGACTCCACTTGGCCTGAGGATGGGGAATAGAACAGAAGGGTAGCTTCTGTGGGAATTAGGTTTCCTCTCCAGATATGTCAAGAGGTCTCTGAAGCTCCTCCCCACCTGTAATGTCCCTGACTGCCCTGCTGTCTCCGAGCAGCGTTAAGGAAACAGCCAGTGGGCTTGGCTGTGTAGCCCAGGGGCCGAGCTAGGCTGAGTGTGCCTGTTTCCCCTGGGAGCCCTGTGTGGAACCCAAGAGCTGAGGGGAGAGAACAGCTGGAGGCAGGATGTGTGAAGAAGGCAACCTTTGACTTCCCATCCCCATATTTCTCTGCTTGTAAAACTTCCTGGCAGCAGCTAACACTGGCTGAGGAGGAGGCTGGGCAGGGCGAACGCTGCCTCTCACTTGCCCTGTCCTCCAACTCCCAGAGGAAGAGTCCAACCCTTCCTGGAAGGGGTGGACATCGTTCTCAGCTTGTTCTATTCCCCACCCACACCCCAGGCAGGATTGGAAATGAAGGACTTTTTTAACCTTTTGTTTTTTAAAAATAAATCTCTAAAATCTGCCTCTTCTGTGACTTTCTCCTATAGAGATGCTTGTTTTTTCAATTTGCATGGCTACTTTTCACCTGTAAAGATAAGACATGGCCACTGTGACTGGCACCTGTGCCTCCATCACAGTTTGTGTCTGGGCCATTGCAAGTGTGTGTCCCCCTGCCTGCCCCAACTGTCCCGAGCACCTCCCCACCATTCCTGTCTGGTACACATGGTGGGGAACACCCGGGGTGGAACTCAGAGTCTACTATTCTCCAACAAGATGACTTTAGTGGGAGCTGTCCAGTGTCCAGAAGGGCCCTTGAGAATAGATTTACTTCTCTGGATTTTCCTAGCAATTTTTAGGATCAGGACAGAAGAAGTGACACTCAGCCTACAGGAAGGGGAAGGAAGGGCATCTTGGGCCAAAGCAGTATGGCAAAGGCACTGCATGGTCACAAGTGCAGATGGGTGGTCCCACTGGCTGGGCTGCATGAGGTGTGAGCAGACAGCAGTGGCTGGAGTGGGCTGTGTACCAGGCCCAGGCACCGGGCTCAAGAAGAGCAAGTTCTCTGGTATGAAGCAGAACCTGGGCCTAGCTCACAGGATGGGCAGCTGCCTCACTTGGCAAGGCTTTTATTTAAACAACTGTTAAAAGACCACGGGTTTCTATACCTTGTCCCACCCATATAGGACAAGAACCTTGAAAGAAAGGTAAGGCATAATTTTGAGGACTCCTTTCTGAAGAACCTGTTAAAATGCAGCTCTCACCAGCAGCAGGACAAACCAGTGATCATCTATCCCTGTGGGGCCAAGGCCGGGCAATCCTGGAGTCCCTGGGGTTGCCTGCCGGTATAGAGAGCCTGGGGTCAGGGGGCAGCAAGGGCATCTTCTGGGCTTTCACTACACAGTGTGAGGGTCACATGGCACTTACTCTGACAGGTCTCATGTGGGAAAAAACAAAAACCAGGCGCCACCCAAGCTTTGTTTCTAAGGGTGTGATGGAGGGGGGCAAAACCAAAACTTAGGTGAATTTGAGGGAATGACTTACACAGTAATAACAAGACTCTTGTTTTTTGCTTTGGGTGACAAGTCCCAACCTACTGCAAGCTTGAAAGGCAGGTCTTTAAGTGTACATTTGCCTCTGCTGTTTACTGTACACCAAGGTTTACCAGCCCTGATCATAACTCAGGTTTTACAGGGTACTTCCCAACCTTTGGTACACACTCTTCCTGTTACCTTCGAACTCTTGATCGTGGTCCACTGAATGTTTTGACTCCAGTGCAACACCACTGGCACTTTGTTTTGTTTTTTTGCGGCAGTCTCATAGTCTCACTATGTAATTCAGACTGACCTTGAACTCACATAGTTTAGGCTGGCCTTGAACTGGCAGTGATCTTCCAGCCTCAGCCTCCCTAGTGCTAGGATTACAGGCGTGTGCACCACAGCCAACTTCCACTTGCACTTTTTTTTTTTTTTTTTTTTCAGCACTGGGGATTGAACTCAGGCCCTTGCACTTGCCAGGCAAGCGCTTTTTCTACTGAGCCTTCGAAGCTTGCCTTGTGAGCTTCACAAAACTGTTCCACAGCCCTGATCTTAGCCAGTTCACACTGGACTAGTGTAAGCACCCCACTTTACTGAGGAATGAAGAGCCTGTTCAATGCTCTTCAGCTCCAGTTGGGCCCATCTATGCAGCAGAACTTCATCTGAGGAGGAGTGGCACACCCTCACCTGGGCATTTTCAGAAAGGACTAAAAAGAAGCTCAAAAGCCTCTGGGGAGGAAAGAACCCAATATGAAGCTCACTATGTGGCCAGTGCAGGTCCACCTCTTTCTACTGATTGGCCAGGTGCTGCAGCATCCTCCCGTAGGCCCTACCCTGCAGCACACCTCCCTGGATAGTTATCTGCTTTTCTTGTGGGTGTGGTTCCTGAGGTGGGGGGCAGGAAGGAGCTGCCTCACTCCAGCCACCACCACCTGAGCAGGTCATTTGTTCGCCGACTGTAAGCTGTTCAACTGGCTGCTCCCTATGGCCCTTACATCGGGACTCGGGTGAGTGGGGCACTGCCAGGGGGAGAGGGTGGCAAGAAGGGGAAGTCTTGTCTGGTGGGCAGCTGCCTCACTTGGCAAGGCTTTTAAAGACTGCAGGTTTCTATACCTTGTCCTACCCGTATAGGACAAGAACCTTGAAATAAATAAAGGTAAGGCATAATTTTTGAGGACTCCTTTCTGAAGAACCTTGACTGTTCCCGTACAGTCAAGGGAAAAGCACCAAAGCTAGACCGAGAACCAGCTGAGAACCAGCTAAGCAGCAGGTCCTGGTAAAAAGTGACAGAGATATGGCCCATGTGAAGTGTGGGAGCCCCATCTTAGTAGGTCGTGAGTAGCCAGTGAAGAGCTGAGTGAGACAGACTGCTTTGGGGAGGCCAAGGGCAAAGACCCAAGGGCATGCACCCCTCCCCCTCTCCTGAGTGCTCTGGCCCGGTGAGACTGCCTGACCAGAACTGGGAACCTACCCCTCCTGAGGACTAATCGCTCATCTGTGTCCTTTAGTGAAAGCAAAAGAGAGCTGGGCACAGGTAAGGCTTGAACACCTTCTGCAGGTGGAGCTGGCAGACAAATCCTTCTGAAAGTATTGGCGCAAGGAACACAGGGAGTGGGACAGGCAGCGCCTCCCTGGAGAGGCTTCTGGTGGGCCCAGCACCCACCCTTCCCCCACTGAGCTCACCTGAGCCACTCCAGCCAGCTCTGCCTGGCTGCCCTGGCGTAGCCCCAGAGCCCAAGATAAACACTGGCTTGGCTTGCGTACCTTAATGGGGGAGGAGGGACACTGGCTAAAGAACAGCCATTGAGGGCAGAAAGAAGCAACAAGCTTTTTCCTACCACTGAACCACCGTGTCTTACTCTTCTCTCGTTGCTGGGACAAATACCCCACCCAAACTGAAGGAAGGAAAGGTTTATTTAGCTCACAGTTACTGGAGGTTTCAGTCCATACTCAGCTGGCTCCAAGGCAGCCTGGCACATGGCAGAGAGCAACCTTTCATGGCAGCGGCAAAGAGCAGGAGCGCAAGGGAGGGGTAGCAGCAGCTCAAGCAGCTAACTTCTCTTCCCTCCTTTCACTGAAATGCAAATTACCTGCCCCAGGGCAGGTGCAGCATCCACACCCACAATAATCACAAACTCCAGAAGCCTCCCCAAGACTGCATGAGGCTTTGGGGGGTCACCTATACACAAACCATAACACACCGCTAGTCTTGCCGGCTGCCGGTCCTGACTGGCTTCTGGGAGCCAGAAAAACACAGCCATGTCCAACCTCCAGGAGTGTGCAAGAGAAACGGCAGCAAGAAACTTGGGAGCACAGGGCCAGGGCCAGGCCCTCGACACCCAAATGCCACAGCACAGGCCCTGCTCTAGTCAGACAGACCTAACCTCAAGGCTCAGCCCAGCACTCTCAGCCTGACTGGGCAGATTGAAAGGTCAAGGGCCAGCCAAATAGCTCAGCAGATGAAAACACCTGCAAGCAGGGGCCAGGGTTTGGGATTCAATCCCCAGGCCTGCTGTGCCGGCCCCACCCCCGCGGGGCACTGAGACAGCAATTGAGACCCCATGTGGTGGCACACACCTGTAACCCCAGCTCCTGGGAGGCTGTAAACAGGCGGATCACTACGAGTCTCATGTCTTATCTAGTAGTGAAACCCTGAACATCCTGTAGACCCTTCCCTAAAATACAAAAAAAGAAAAAGAAAAAAAGGTCAAATCTGGATGGCCAAACTCATGCAGTACTGGACCAGACACAGTGATACGAGTGAAGCAGGTTTATTGGAAGTGCATGGGGGCTGCCTCATGGACCAAGACAGCATCAGACAAAGGGGGCAGGAGACTTTATAGGATCTTTCAGGGAGGGTAATAGTGGGCTGGAACAGCCAGGTAACAGCCAGCTCACGAGTTTCAGAGAGCATGATTGTGGGCTGGAACAGCCAGAATTCAGGTGAAGATCGTTTATCTTCCTTTTTAACTTTGTTTATGTCAGAAAGGAGTTGAGACCAACATGGGTCAAGGGGAAGTATGCCGAGACCAGAGTACAATGTGGGGCAGGGTTGGGGTTGGCTGGGTTACCAGGAAACGGAGAGAATGTTTGAGGCAAAGTGTCCTGGAAACTTTGAGTCCTGACCTATCACAGATGACATAACCTTGCTGCACCTCAGGCTCCTCACACGGTGTAGACAATCCCAGGTCCTCCTGCTGGGGACGGTGGTCAGATTACAGCAAGACAGGCAGAGAGGGTTTGGCTCAATTCTTTGGAATTAATGGCCCACATCTTGAAGAAAATCCAGTTTTAAGCAAAGGAATCACAATCTGGGAGTTTGGGAGAGTGAAGTCAGAGCATTCTATTTCCTCGTGGTTTACTTCCTAAACAGTGATTAAGAGTAGTACCAGCTAAGAGGCAGGCTCTGGGATCTGGCATCAGGAGTGCAAAGACATTAGAAACTCAGCCCAGATGGGCAGCCAACTCTTGGTTTGGCAAGGGCTAGAGGGGCATGGCAAAGGTTCAGAAGAGCACTTGGGGGACAGGGTTGTGGTGGGAGACGTCAAAGAAGACTTTGTAAAGGAGGGAGAAGAGGATTAAGGAATGATTAGAGGATAGGGAAAATGACTTGGACAACGGTTGGGGAGACACAAAGTCATGGCAAATTTCAGTGACATCATGATGGAAGGTGCAGACTGGGACTAGGGATTGATGACTGGTTAAAAAGATGAGGATTAAAAGGATGAGTACTACTGAGCCATAAAGAAGGATAAACTTGATGCATTTATGGCTACATGGATGGACCTTGAGGCCATAATTTTTAAGTAAAATAAATGAGACACACATGTAAATATCCCATTATCTCTCTGGTGTGAGAAACTGAAAGTGTAAGAACCAAAATGTTGATAGATATAATGAAATAGGAAGAAATTGTTCAAAAGGAAAGGGTAACTTATGGAGGGGGAAATGAGGGAAGAATAAACTGGGTTGGGCTAGTGACATTTGGGCTCTTTCAAGGTGTTTGATACCTATTTAGAATATCAATCCCCTATGCCCATCCCTACGGAAGTATGTAGCTGTGTCTTCTCTTTTGTCTTGGTCTTGAGGTGTGACTCATGGGAGTGTCTGTCTCTTCCAAGTTGCAAAGTCACGTTGGCGTCCATCTTGTCTCCTTGAGGGCCTGGCCCTGTCTGAGGGCCTATAATATCTTTATCTAATTTTGGTTGGAGGAATTTTTATGTTGTTATGGTTTGTGTATATCCCCACCACCACCCAGCCTCATGCAATCATGGGGCAGACTTCTAGAGTTCGTGATTAACTCATGATCCACTGGGATTATGGGTGTGAGAGCTACACCCAGCCTGGGGCAGGTAGCCTGAATGCAATTTAAGAGCAAACTTCCTCTCTGTTGCCATTGTTTTTGGTACTGCTCCTGTCCTTTCTTTTTGGCGGAACCCAGAATTGAACTCAAACCTTTGCACTTGCCAGGGAAGTGCATATTCCACTGAGCCATCTCCCCGGCCCCTGCTCCTGTCCTTTTGCTCTCTGCTTTTTGCTGCCACCATGAACTGCTGCTCCCTGCCATGTGCCAGTCTGCATGGAGCCAGCTGAGTATGGACTGAAACCTCCAGTAATTGTGAGATAAATAAACCTTTTGTTCCTTCATTTTGGGTGTCAGATATTTGTCCCAGCAATGAGAGAACAGTAACTGAGACCGTATCTTGTACCCTGAGCAAGTGCTTTATTATTTTTTTTAATTAATTATTTGTGTTTGTGTGTGTGTGTGTGGAACCGGGGATTGAACTCATGCCCTTCTGTTTGCCAGGGAAGCGCTTATTCTACTGAGCCATCTCCCTGGTCCTTATTAATTTTTTAAAATGTGACACACAGTAGTTCTTAACCTCATATGACCCAACCTGCTGGTGTTAGACAGCTTTACAGTACTGTAATAAAATGCATGAGGTGATATTCTCATTAAAAAAATAATTTTTTTATATATTTAGTACAGGGTCTACAGGTCCTCACTATGTAGATTGGACTCATAGTGACCCTTCTGTTTTCAGCCTCCCAAGTGCTGGGATTACAGGTGCATGCCACCACGCCCAGTCTCAATCACCATCTCAGCATACCCCAAGGGTAGGGCCAGCATGGCAAGCCAGGGATCAAACCCCAGCTGCTGCTCTCTGCCTAAGCAGGCGCTTTAGTCTGCTAAGCTATCTGGCTAGCCCTTAAGCAACTACTTTAAAGATAACATGTAACATATTAACTATTGTCATTCTATTATTTTGTTATGAAATTTTGTTTTACCTTTTTTCCATAAAATAAAAAAAAGCTCATGTACAGGCACAAACTCCCTCTGATGAATGTGATCATTATGTATATCTATATTATAGCAATAAATTTAACAACAGTTAAGGAAGCCAGGCTTGGTGGTGCATGCCTGTAATCTCAGGACTCAAGAAGCTGAGGCAGGAGGATATCTGCAAGTTCGAGTCCAGCCTAAGTTACACAGTAAATGTAGCCCAGCCCAAACTATATAACAAGACCTATGAAATGAAATGGGAGGGGAAAGAAGGAAAAAAAGAAAAGATTGAGACTAGGGAGCACATTAGGAAGCTGTTACCAGAATCCAGATAAGAGGCAATGAATGACAAGTCAGTGGCAGTGGACAGGAGAGAAGCCTCGGGTACTAGAAAGGAGACAGAAGCATTAGAAACCAATGATTAAGCCACTGTGGAGGGAGAAAGGGTCACATGGTCCACATGAGGAGAGAGTTTTGGGGGAAACAATGCAAATTGTAGCATGGGAGGGGCCGAGTTTAAGGTATCCTGAGACAACCAGGCGGACACAGCTCTGTAGGGAACATGTGACACCCGAGGCCATGTTCCGCAAGAGGATGGGACTACAGCCACCAGCAGAAGAGCCAGATGGTGGAAGAGGAGGTGCAGAGAACTGAGCTCCAGGTAATAGGCTGGGTGAGCAGAGCCGGCAGACAAGGACAAGAGTTGTAAGAGAGACATGAGGAGTGGTGGGCAGGGGCCAGAGTAACAAGCATGGATCCTACCCTAAGAGAAGTGAGAAGCCATTAGAGGGCTTGGAAGAAGAGACGTGTGTGGTCCATGACTGGACTGCAGGGGACAAGAACAGAAGCACGAGTCCACAAGGCAAGCCAGCTTTGCCAGAGGACTGGACGTGGCCTGCTGGGAATGGGGCGTGACTGGTAGAATGGAACACATTGGGCTAACAGAAGCAGCTCCCTGGCAAGATCACACGTGCAGATGGCTGCAATGACAGGAGTGAGCAGGAGTGTGCCACTTCAGCTACGCTGGGTTAACATGGCAGTGGTAGGAGAGGGGCACACCGGTAATTCCAGCACTCTGAGAGGCTGAGGCAGGTGGATCTCAAGCTTGAGCCTAGTTTGTGCAATTTAGTGATTTGATGAATCCCTGACTCAAAATTAAAATTTAAAAAGGGCTAGGGGGTTGCTAGGGAGATAGCTTGGCACTCTAAGCACCTGCCTGGCAAGTGCAAGGACCTGAGTTCAGTTCCCAGTACTGCATGCCATGCCCACCATGGAGCCCTGGGCATGCTGTGCTGGCTTGAAACTAGGTGTGTTAGGGCACAGCTGTAATCCCAGAACTGGGGAGGCTGAGACAGGAGAATCACTACAAGTCCAAATAAACAAACAAACAAATAAATGGAATCTTGGCTTTGCTCCACCCAACTATTTAAAAAAAAAAAAAAAAAAGGAGGGGAGTGTGCTGAGGATGTACCTGGATGTGAAGGCTCTGGGTTCAATCACCAGTATTAAAAAAAAGATGAATCTCCCTATTCCTTTTCACTTTTTAACATGTTCTTGAGGGGTCCATGCTGCATAATCTCATAGCCAGGTGGCTCTGATTTAATTTGTAATTAAATGATGGCTCACTTCCAAGCATCTCTGATTAAATTTTATTAGTAAAAAGACCAATAGAAGTGATTAGATCCATTTGCATCCCCAGTGGTTTAAGCAGGCAGGAATGCATTAATGTGACTGATTAAAAAATTTCAAGTTACCTGGTGGCTCAAGCTGGACCGCACACTTGCAGGACATGGATATGCATGTTGTAAGCATGGAAAGGCACAAACACAGGCATAGGTGCTTCCCCTCGCAGATAGGACTCCTTTTCCACTTAGTACCCTTCCTGGACACTGGCACATCTACATGTACGGCATCCTTAGTGGCCACGTTGACCTCCACTACATAGTTAGGCATAATTCACTGATCCAGTGAACTTGGGCTGTTCATAGTCCTTTGTCCTCTTTTCTTTTCTTTTTTTTTTTTTTTTTTCCAGAACTGGGGATTGAACTCAGGCCCTTGTGCTTGCCAGGCAAGCACTTCTCTACTGAGCCATCTCCCCGGCCCCTAGCTATCTCCCCAGCCCCTCATCCTTTTCAACAATGCCACAAGAGCATGGTTGGACAGCCCACTGCGGGAGTATCCACACCCACAGGCAGGAAAGGAGAGTGGGGGGAGTGAGTGCTGAAGTTGGAAGAGATTGAGAAGGCTCCTTAGGCAGCGCTAAGAGACGTGGATTGATCCTCCAGTCAACAGGAAACCACGAATAACTTTTTGTGTGAATTATTTTCTCTGTATTTTTCCTTCATTAAGATAGCAATATAAGTACACTGCACTCACTAGAAGGAAAAATAAAGGAGCGAATTCCCTACCTGTCACACAAACACTTAGGTCTTTCAATCACTGGTGCATATTTCTTCCTTTTTTTTTTTTTGTAATCTTTATTTATTTGGTAGAGGTTCTTGTTATGCAGCTCAGACTTGTAGTGATCCTTTTGTCTCAGCCTCACCAGCCCTGGGATTACCGGGGTGTACCACCACGCCACGCCCAGTTTCAGGTCTGGCACAGCTTGTCCTGGGTTCTGGGCTGGCATGGCATGTGGTACCGGATATCAAACCCAGGAATTGAACCTGGGTCTTTGCACTTGCCAGGCGGGCACTTAGACCACCGAGCTATCTCCCTGGCCCAACATTTCTGGTTCATTCTTGCTAATTCTCACCGCTGTGCTTGTCACTTTTCAGTCCTTTCTTCCTTTCACATGAGTCAGCATTTTTACGCCTGCTTGTGAAGTCTTGGAGACAAGCTTATTCCCCAAGTCCTCGGTCGGGCTGGACTCTGAGATCTTTTCCAGTTGCACCTGCTGAGGCAGCTACCATCTGTCTCTGGGACTTCCAACGCTTCTCTGTGCCTGTCTTCCAGGCAGCGGTCAGCAAGCTGGTCTCCCTTGGGTCCTACACACCCATCTCTAGTCCCTCACTTCCTTCTAGTTACCATCCTATCTCTTTCCTCCATATACTGTTTTCTTCTTGGGAGAGTCACCTACACCCGCACGCCATTTCTCGCACACTGAAGCCCCAGCCTCTCTCCTACTCCCACTCAGCCCTCTGGGCCAGGGCTCTGGCTTCCTGTCCCTTGTGCCCCTCCTGGTGAATCCCTGCAGGCTCTCACAGGCCTGCCTGCCTTCAGGGCTCCATCTCTCTCCAACCAGATTTAGACAACTTCTGTTTTCTCACCCTCAGCACTATCCCTCCCTTCAGTTGAAGGCCAAGGCATGCCCCATCATCTTCTACAGCTCCTGCTATAGCACCAGCACTCCGCTTCCTGCCTGCCTCCAGCCACACCCTCCCACCATGTCCAGGCTCAACAATTCCGCACAAGTACTGTTTCCATTTCCCCTCACCCACCCAAGTAAAAATCTGATGGTGGAACACCCTTGAGAAAACCATCTGGGGCTCCCCACAGCCCATGCAGGGGTGGCCCTGACTTCTGCAGCCTCAGTGCCAACCACCCCCGCCTGCAGTGCTGCCTACCTGCCAGGCCTTCACTCACCTCCTCACCTGTGGTCACCTTGCCTTCTCACCAGCTTCCCTCCCTTCCTCTGTCTCCTCTGCCTGCGTATCTTCTAACCGTCCAGGTCCTACCTTAGAGGTCACCTCCTCCAGGAATCTTCTTGACTTCCTCCTTGTGTGACAAGGCTCTGGTGCCACCCTACGCTTGACCTCCTAACCCCAGTGTGCACCCTACTCGTGACACTCATTTCTTCTGGCCTGTCAGGGAATGCACTCCTCGATCCCCTTCTTCCACTGCACCCACTTCTAACCCACACTCTGAAGACAAGGTCTATCTCACCTCTAAATCCCAGACCTAGCACAGTGCCTTGTGTTGCACTTGTGTGTGTGTGTGTGTGTGTGTGTGTGTGCGCACAACTGACCAGAAACAGATGGACATCCTGATGCATAAACTATAGCGAAGAGCATCGCCTATGAACAGATTGCGAGACTGGAGCTACAGATGAAAAGGGGATGAATATGAAAAGCTTTCAATTTTAGCTTCCCAAAGTTACCTTCATAATTCACACTCTCACGAGTGAGCCTCTCTCCGTGTAGGTCAGCAGCTTGGCTATTTTCATTATTTTTTTTTTAAGTGCTGATTTTCCTAGGCAAAACCAACCACCTTATTCTAATTTGTATGTCTCCGGTTACTAGGAAGGATGAATGTTTTTCCATATATTTGCCTACTGAATGTATCTTTTCTTTGAAGATTTACCTGTTGTTATGACATAAACACTGTAAGGAAGGTGGACAATGTATGAGTTGACTCGGGGGTGCTTGGGAAGTGAATGGAAGTAGGGAGGGCTCTGTGTCACCCGGTGACAGAGGTGCCAGGCAGGGGTCCCTGTGGAGACTTTGTGAGGGGACAGGAGGTGGGCAGAGACCAAAGAAGCCAACTCATCTCAACATAGAGACTGACAGCAGACAGTGGGTGCAGGAGAAGTCTGAGGACACAGAGATTTCTGGCATGGCCAAGTGAACAGAAAGAGGAGCCAGGTCTAAGGTGGTGTCCAGGTAAATGCAAACACAGCTGCAGGGTGGTTCTCAAAGCTGCTCCTAGACATGTCCTGTGAGGATCCAAGAAATGGAAAACCAGGAAAGGTGGGGCCACAGGGTCTGAGGCTACTGCCTTCTTGAAAGAGACCAGAAAGCGTGAGCCAGAGTTTGGAAGGATTTATAAAACGGGGAGTGGAGCTAAGGGGTTGCCAGGTGATGATGGGGGTCTGTTAGGAAGCAGAATCACCATCTTCACCATCAGCTGAAGTTCTGCCAGCTACTGCAATGAGCAAGGCCTATGTTAACTCACAGTCCATGATGGCCCTTCGAGGGCAGTACTTTGATCACCTGTCTTAGGGATGAGCAGACTGACATGCAGGCCTTGCTGGAGGTCAGACAGCTTAGAAGTGCCAGAGTTGGGGTGCAGATGTGGGGGTCTGGCCCCAGTGTCTGTGGTCTTTCACTTCTCCCCAGGAGACTTGCAACATGCAGGGTTTTTCCTGAAAAAGCACCTATTATGCATAAATCCCATAGTCTACCTTCTCTAAGTCAGGAAGGGGACTACTGAATCCTGTGGAAGGAACTCCAGCCTCACCTGAACTTCAGCCACAATGGATAAGCAGTTTCTGATCATACCCAGTCCAGCAGTGTATCTCTGTACATCCAGCTACCACGCCACAAACTCCCCTGTAGCCTCTTCTGGCCTGTTCCTCTGACCAGGGTAACCCCGAGGCTAAGCGCCTCAGCCCTAATGATACTGTCCTTCAAACTGGCCCAAGGCCATGCCCTGCAGCCCTGCTGTCTGTCCAAAGACAAGCTCAGTGCTCATGAGACAGGCCCTGCTTAGGGAACTCATGCTACCGCCAACCCAGAACATTCTAGACAGCTGGGCAAATGGGTGAGGGGTTTAAGCACCAAGGGGGAGTTACCATGAAGATAAAATAGGAGAATGTGCTAGGTCCCCATTGTGCCGCCATCGGTGGGCGAGCCCAAGAACGAGGGACAGCGTCCTTGCTACCACATTGGTATGTGTCTCTGGAAGGCACACAAGAAACCTAAGATTGGATGCCTCTACGCGGAGGAACGGCAAAGACTCGTTGCTGGCTATGTTCTTTCAGCCCTTTGACTCTGTGCAAATAGGAACAGGACATAGTCTCATTTAAAAACAAGAAATAAAATGAAGCACTAATAGCACATGAATGATCTGCGTGTGTGTGTGTGTGTGTGTGTGTGTGTGTGTTTGTGCACATAAGTGAGTTACCAATGCTCTTTCCCCCAGGGTAAGGAAGAGAATCTTCTGGCAGCTGACTGTATTTGCACTTGGCTTCTTAGTCCCGCTCCTATACTGGTTTCCTATCAGGTACAGCTTCCTTGCCCTAGCACCTGAGGTGGGGCCACCGTGGTCAAAGTTAAAGTGGATTGTCCCAAGTGCCTCTTCAAAAGATGGAGAGGGTGGCTAGCTCAACCCGGGCAAATGCCTTTGTAGGCTGTCCGTCCTCTGTGTACCCCTCATTGCTGGCCCCACTCCACAGGAATCTGGATCTCCTCATCCCCATGGATGTCTGCCCTTCAGCCACAATGGCTCTGCTGAAAGACAACTTCACAGGTGGTCTTCAGCTTGGGTAAGGAGCTACCATTCCTCCCACAAACGTACAGAGCTCTGCCCCATGCCCCTGCCCTCCCCATTCCCATCCCACATGCACAGCTTATGCACCTACAAACCCCAGGGTCCCCACTGAGTCACACATCTCCTAGTCTTCTAACATTCTGACTTGGTTCTGAGCCAGGGGCTTTTAGAGGCAGGAACTGGTCTGACCCCCCTGTAGGTACCTAAGGCCTAGCCCTAGGGAGGTGGCAGTGAGCACACACTGAGTGGTGCATGAGTTGTCTCTCCATCCCTACCCTGGGCCAGGAACCGGCCTGATGTCCTGACCTGTACCTCCTGGAAGGCCCCCATTATTTGGCATGGTACCTTCAACCCGGATGTAGCCCAGCAAAAAGCCAGACAGCAGAACCTCACCATTGGGCTCACTGTCTTCGCCATAGGCAGGTAAGTCCTGGGGAGAGCAGCAGTGCTAACCAGACAGGGAGTAGGAGCAGTACATTTGCCCGGGTTGAGCTAGCCACCCTCTGCAGGTGTGCAGGGATGTCTGACACCCTGTGCCCCGTACCACAGATCCAGAGTGCAGCTAGAGGCTGTGCCCCTTGTCCCGGACACCCAAGGTGAACCAACACAAGAGCATCTTTGCCCTTCCCCTCCTGCCTAGACACCAGTGCCACAGAGCCCAGCCAGCATAGGCAGCCAGGAGCTCAGGATTGTGTCCTAGAAGAAATCTGCCCAGGGGCTAGCGCTGGTCCCCTAGGCTTGTGAAGAGGAAATGACAGAGTTTCTCAGGTGAGAGTGGGGCGGGGGGAAGGGAGAAAAGAAATGGGCAGGCAAAGGGAGTAAAGTGCCCACTGGAGGTCAGCCTAGCCACAGCACAGAGTGGCAGTGGTGAGGTTCTGCCCGGGCATCTGGTGGAGGGAGAGGGACTAGGGGACAGAAAGGGTCTACAAAGGAGTGAGTGTAAGCTGGGTAAAGAAGGATGGCAGGTGGCAGGCTCTGAGAAGTGGCAGGGTTAGAAGGCTTGGTGAGGCAGGGTGGGTGGGGGAAGCAGAGTGAGCTAAAAGAATGAAGGGCTCATGGTGACATGAGTGAGGCTGAAGTTTAGAAGGTGGGAGACTGATGATGACAAAGACAAGGGAGTGGCCACAGAAGCAATGACTGAGAAGGGTGGAGGACAGAATGAATCACTGCAAGAGAAGAGGGCTGGTAAGGCACTGAAAGACCAGGTAACAGATGGGGCTCTAGGTATGCAGAAGAGTGGGTGGAGAAGAAATGGCAGGGACACTGACCTCCTCACTGTGGATAGTAGGCAGATCCAGGGCAAGTGGCTACCTTCCTGAGGCAATGCAAAGAAGACTCCTGGCTAGGAGTGGCAATCAGAACTGTACCCCTAAGGCAGAGGGTACAGTCCTGGCCAATAAAGGACTTGTTTCTAATGCTGAGACAGCCTACTGTGTAAGGTAGTGAAGGCTTTCTCTCTACCCAGGAAAAGATCTGAAAGGCTGGAGAAGGAATTTTTTGCGAGGCTCCTCAACTCCATCCCCCACACCCTAGAAGGGGAAAAGGCCAGGAGGGTAGCTGAGAAGCAAAGGGGCAAACAAGACCAAGAGCTGACCATGGACAGGGGTAGAGAATTCCTGAGCTGCTTCCACCAAGGAGGCCAAGGAGTGTTCCCGAACCAGCCCTAAGGGCATCTATCTCAAGGAGCAGAAACCCCAGGATCCCAAAGTCCTGAGTTCCAAGCCCCTGCGATGCTGAGATCTTCAAGATCTCTTAATTCCCATTTCGCACAGTTCCACTAGGAACAAAGCAAAGGGCCCAGATGCCAATGACAAGCTGGGCTGGTTCAGTCCTAGATTTACCATTCGCCAATTGTCTGTGCTTGCACAACTTACCAGAACTCTTTAAATGAAATAATGCATGGTGGCTTAGAACCACAGGAAAAATGGTAAAGATACTAAGTGTTTTGACATACCAGTATCCAAGGTCTAGTAATACAGTTTCCAGTATTCCAAGCACTCTGATTATCTACCAGAATTACTACAAACTCAATCACTTAAAAATGACTGATTTTTGTTTGTCTTTTAAAACTTTATTTATTTATTTATTTATTTGATACAAGGGTTCTGGGGCCTGTACTCCATGTGGTACTGAGGATCAAACTTGGTCCTTCAGCTTGCCAGGCAAGCACTACGTCCCTAGATAGATAGATAGATAGATAGATAGATAGATAGATAGATAGATTTTTTTTTTAATCTTTTTGACACAGGGTTTGACTATACAGTTCAGGCTGGCCTTGAACTGTGAGTGATCCTGCCACCTCAGCCTCCTGACTGCTGGGGTTACAGGCATAAGATGACTGATTATTCTTCCAGTTTACCATTTGGAGAGTCAGGAATTCAGAAGAGGCTCATCAGAAAGGTTTCCTTGATGCTCTCAGATGTCTGGTTCTCAAGTGGCAGAATAAATGCTGGGGACCAGTGGGGTGCTTGCTTCTCCCTTTACCCTGCCTCTCCACGCAGCTAGCCTGGGTCTCCTCACATCTTGGGACCTTTTTTTTTTTTCTTTTTTTGGCGGAACTGGGGATTGAACTTAGGCCCTTGCGCTTGCCAGGGAAGCGCTTATTCTACTGAGCCATCTCCCGGGCCCCAGGACATCTTACACAAGGGCTCAGAGTAGGAAAGAGGCAGACACTGCCAACCCTCAAGGCCCAGCAGTCACTACCTTGGTACTGCACGGGCCAGGGCAGTCAAGGAAAAGTCCATGTCGGGGGTGGGGGTGGGGATGGCACACAGCACCCTTTCTCTTTAGGGCAAGAGTGGCAAACATGCAAGCACACCCTGGTTGAAAGGCACTGGGTCTGCCTGGGGTTTCTGGATTTTCCCAGACTAGAGTGGGCAGGACGTGAATGGGGGGGGAGGGGGCGGTGGTAAGGGGAGGGGTGGCTAGCCAGGATGACTTCGGAAGCGCCCACCCTGCAGGTACCTGGGGAAGTACCTGGAGCGTTTCCTGGAGTCGGCTGAGCGGCACTTCATGGTGGGCCAGCGCGTGGTCTACTACGTGTTCACCGAGCAGCCGGATGCCGTGCCCCACGTGGCGCTAGGGCCTCACCGGCAGTTGCGCGTGGAGTTCGTGGCGCGCGAGCAGCGTTGGCAGGACGTGTCCATGGCGCGTATGCACACGCTGCACCAGGCGCTCGGCCGGCGGCTGGGCCGCGAGACGCAGTTCGTGCTCTGCATGGACGTGGACCAGCACTTCATTGGCCCCTTCGGGCCGGAGGTGCTGGCCGAGTCGGTGGCGCAGCTGCATGCCTGGCACTACCACTGGCCGCGGTGGCTGCTGCCCTTTGAGCGCGACGCGCGCTCGGCCGCCGCGCTGGCACCGCACGAGGGCGACTTCTACTACCACGCGGCCGTGTTCGGGGGCAGCGTGGCGGCGCTGCGCAGGCTGACGGCGCACTGCGCGCTGGGCCTGCGGCAGGACCGCGCGCGCGGCCTGGAGGCGCTCTGGCACGACGAGAGCCACCTCAACAAGTTCTTTTGGCTGCACAAGCCCGCCAAGGTGCTGTCGCCCGAGTTCTGCTGGAGCCCGGACATTGGCAGGCGAGCGGAGATCCGCCATCCGCGCCTGCTCTGGGCGCCCAAGGAGTACGCAGAGGTGCGCGACTAGCGCCCCCCACGGGGCCAGCCCAGCCGCCTCCCAGCCCGCGCCTTTGCCTCCGGAAGGAGTGAAGTGAGGGGGGCTGACCGCAGGGAGAGACCCTGTGACCAGTGCCTGGGGGGCGCCTCCGGAACTGCGCGGCAGGCTGGAGGCCGGAGAAAGGCGAGATGCAAGGACCCGCGTGCCTGCCCCTCACCTCCACGGGCGATGCAAGCGCGGCAGCAAGGGCACCTAGGGCACGCAGTCTGTAGACTTTGACCTCTGACCATACTGCGTATGGCTGCTGCCTCCCGAAAGCGAGAGGATGTGGTTTTAGCTTCACCTCAACCCCTCGTTAAGTGCAGAGCCTGTGATACAAAGAGAGATGTGTCTCCCAGACTGACACAGTCATCAAGCTGTCGTTGTGTCAGTGTGGAGAACCAATCCTGCTGCTGGGACCAGGGGCATGAACCAGAGGGAGAAACACTGCAGGCATCCTGACGTGGTCTTGCTACCTCCCTTGCCCATAAGCAGGGAGACTATATTTATCTTGGGTAATTTTATTTTTATTGTTTGGATTTATTGGGTATTGGGAATCAAACCCAGAAGCTATATCCTCAGGCCCCTTTTTAGTTTTTACTTTGAGATAAGGTTACACTGAATTGCCCAGGAAGTACTTGAACTTACAGGCTTCCTCAGCCTCCTAAGGTGCTAGGTTTACAGGCATGTGCCACTGTGCCACCTTTGAGTAATATTACAATAAATTCTTCCAAAATTGTTTTATGACCTAATGTGTTAACCAGTGACTGCAAAAGTGACATTTTGTGGCCTCAGAATGGTAGGGCAAAGTCTGGCCACCTCAA
Source organism: Octodon degus (assembly GCF_000260255.1). Taxonomy (NCBI): domain Eukaryota; kingdom Metazoa; phylum Chordata; class Mammalia; order Rodentia; family Octodontidae; genus Octodon; species Octodon degus. Next base: position 762,816 of record NW_004524706.1, on the reverse strand, counting down.
TGTATCTGTAATGGAAGTTCCTTTGTCCCTGCCTGCCCTCCAGACTCAGTTTCCCATTAGGAAAAAGAGGCTCTGTAGATTTTTTTTTTTTTTTTTCCCAGAACCAGGGATTGAACTCAGGCCCTTGTGGTTGCCAGGGAAGTGCTTATTCCACTGAGCCATCTCCTCAGCCCCCTAGAGGCTCTGAATAGAAAGTGTAAGTAATGAAGCCCTCCAGGAATATTGCCTGAAACAGGCTCTGAAAGAGTCGATTGACTGTGAGCTTAGTATTCACGCTGGCCTTGTGTTTTTAGCAGTCTCCACTGTTCCCAAGTATAGTGGCCAGTTCAGATGCCATTCCAGCTACTTAACCTAGCCCAACCAGGATTGCTTTTACAATCTGGTAATTCTAACAAACAAGTTCAGATCTTGGTCATGTGTTGCTCCAGAGGAATCACTCCTTGAGCAGTCATGACCTCTACCTGAACTAGGTGAGCAAACCCCAAGCCTCTGGGAGTCTGGATGAGAAACAAGGTGGCCAAGTTGTGCCCAAGAAGAGCTCTTTGCTGGCTCTGAGCTGGCATTTACCTTCCTTCCGTGGGAAAATTGAAGAGAATCATGTTCACTGAGCAGCCAGATGCTGTGCTCCACGTGGCGCTAGGGCCCCACCGTCAGCTGTGCGTGGAGTTCATGGTGCGTGAGCAGCATTGGCAGGACGTGTCTATCTTCCATCCTGCCCTGCAGCATTCACCAAGCCTAACAACCCCATGGCCACAGGAAGCTGACCAGCAGCGCGTGAGGTCTGAAAGTGAACGTGCCCCTCTACCTGTGTGTGACGCTGACCGGCTCCTTACTCTGTTGGTGTTTTCTCACATGTAAAATGGAGACACCAGTGGTCCTCTTTGTGTACTCCAGCAGTCACACCCTGCCTTCTCTACCTGCTTCCTTTCTTGCAAATTCTTGGAGTGCAAGGGATTCGCTAAAGAACAGGGGTGTCCTGTTTCATAGGGGAATAATTGGCGTGATCAGGAGTGTTTCTGTTTCTAGCTCTGGGCAGCTGTGTGCTGCAATGGAGACCTTCCTGAGGAGAGAGAGGGTTCAAGGAAGCTTAGGTGGAGCGGGAGAGCAGTCTCCACAGAATGGCTGCCTTCTGTGGAGCACATAGGCCTGAGGAAGGTGCAGGGTCTATAGCGGGGCTCAGTATGAGGCAGTATTGAAAGGGAGAGAAAGCTCCCTCTGCAGCCACATCCACGATCTTTGCCATTGTTCCCAGCACCTGTCCTGGGCACATAGGGGCAGGGTGCTCACCCACCCTCCAGGTGAGCAGGTAGAAATCAGCCTCTCAATCCCGAGGGTCATTGCTGCATGCAAAATTGTCCCCTGTCCCAGGTTCCAAACCCTCTGGGCCAGTTCACATGCCATTCCCAGAAACTCCTCCCCATCTTTGCCTACCTTAGGCAACATTGATTGTTACGGTTTATACCTAGATGTTTCCCCAAAGCCTCGTGTGATCGTGGTGGAGCTTTTGGAGCTGCAGGATCTAGGTCTTAGGTTCTAACATGTGTGATGCTGGGATTAAGGACGTGGAATACTAAATTAGTCTACTGATTGGAATTGTCATAGCTCTGGGTGTGACTGAATGCATTTGCTGAAGACAGAAGTCCCATCCTGGATGTGGGTGGCACTACCCAAAAGGGTTGAAACCTAGATGGGCTAAAAAGGAAAGGCCCAGGTCCTGCCTGTCCTGCCAGGGACTGTCTCTCCTCTGCAGTATCTTTCGGCTTGTCACTCTGCCTTGGATCCAGCCAACTGTGGCCTGAAACCTCTACAAACTGTGAGCTAAATAAACCTTTCTTCCTTTATTTTGTGGGTGTCAGGTATTTTTGTCCCAATAACAAGAAAAATAACTGAGGACACTGATCAAAAAGAACATGAATCCCCTAGGGCTAAGTCAAATAGCAGCAATTAACAATAATAATAGGTACATTTTGAAGATACTATGTGCCAGGCAGTTCTGGACCTTAGACCTGTAGTAGTTCACATAGTCTTCATACCCACCTTATAAACTTTTTTTTTTTTTTTTCAGTACCAGGGATTGAACTCAGGACCCTGTGCTTGCCAGGCAAGCACTTATTCTACTGAGCTATCTCCTCAGCCCACCTCATAAATTGATTACTGCTATTTACTCGATTTTACATGAGAGGAAATCAGGTTCTCAGAGGTTAAGCACCTCAAAATCTTATCACTGGGAACACGATCGTGGATGCCAGAAAACAAAATTAAACATGGCCCGAGGAAAAAGATTGGGAGTTGGGAATAGAGGTTATCACTAGCTTTCAATCTCTGTCCATATTGTCTCTTCCTCTTTATTCATCTCCCAGTTCATGGAGTGGAAAACCGACTAGAGAGGGGTAGCTTCCTCCAGTGACACACCAGTAAATGTTTAGCAACTGACTCTTCAAAGAAAATCCCCTGGGGCTGGGGAGATGGCTCAGTAGAATAAGCGCTTGCCTGACAAGCACAAGGGCCCGAGTTCAATCCCCAGTTCCACCAAGAAAAAGAAAAAGAAAATCGGGGGTAGGTGTCTATCTGGACCATTCAGGTATGGCTGGGGATGGGGTCATGCTGGATCGGCCACCACTATGGCTCCTAAAGCCCTTCTCTTCTGGGCATAGCAGGAAGATTAGAGAAAGAGATGAGACCTGTGACTTTACTTACTGGTTCTGGGCTTCCCACATCCATCCTTTCTGATGGGAGCACACTGCCTGGGAGATGTATTCCAGACAGAGGCTTCACTCTGCTCCAGTACGGCACAGGGCCCAGGTCCAAGCCAAACAAGCACACAGCCCACCCCATTTGGAACCAAGGGGGCTCAGGGGGACTTCTGCTGGCCTTCTGGCAGGATAGAGAATGGCTGCTGGAAGCCTGGAGCTGGGAGTCTGGAGTTAACAGGAGCCCTCGGATACAGCTGACTCTGAGAACAGGGCCAGGTAGACATCTGAAATGCATCCTCGGGTCCCTGAAGCTGGCTGGACTGCAGGCCTTTCCACCAGCCAGTAAATTCTCCTTTGAATGGATTCCTGTCACAGGCAGAGAAGCCTGGATCCAGGACCTTGAGGGCTCTGAGGGAAGGCGTTCCCAATGGTGACTCCATGGTGACTCCAAGTGGAGGCTCTTCTGTCTCCCCAGTTGCCCCCACAGGGACAGCCCTAATAAACCCGGGGGTGGGGGGGTGGGATTATTTCTGCATCATCCTCCAGGCAACCAAAATGGGGGCCCCTCCCAAGGGGATAAATGGGCCTGAAGGAAGCCTCTTGGGCCTGTCCCCCACCCCCAAACACTTGAACAGCTTCCAGGAATCAGGCACTCATGACGGATCCCTCGAGGGCGCTCCTTGAGAAGAGACTTATCAGGGAATCTGTGTATCAGGACTAGACACAGCTGCCAAACGGATGTCCCTGCCATTTCGCTGCAGTGTGGCCCTCAGCAGGGTGCGCTGGGGCCCTGCAAGGTGAGGCTGGCTCATGGCAGGTGGTCCTCTCCTCTCCTTCCTTCCCGAGTCAGGGTGGGGAAGGGAGATGGAGCTGTGGGAAGGCGGCCCGGCCCGGCTCCCACACACAGCACAACACACACTGCTGCACCCAGGTGCAGGTAGTTTATTCTTCACAACAGAGAAATACAAAGAGCAGAGGGGGTGTAACGTCTTGGTTTCTTGCCCCTTTCGTGTTCTTCCCCCACGCTTGATTTTGCTCCCCAACTTTTTTTTTCTTTTTTTATAATTGCAAACTTCTCTCCTGAAGTGTTGGATGGGCACCTGCCCTCGCCTCCCTGCCACCAAGATGCAGACTGAGAAGCCAACAGACTGTTTTCTCTTTTTTAATAAGGTAACTAGTTCTAAATATGGTGGCCTGGAGGTCCCATAGAAAAAAGCAAAGGGGTGTTAACAGTATGTATAACAGCATATTTACAGGGTAGTAACATGCGGACGAAAAACTACAATACTGAGTATCAGACAAGTCAAACAAAGGGTGGGGGTGGGGCAGAGAACCCCATGGGAATAGAAACCCCAGGAAAGTGAAACTGGTAAATCAACGGCGAGTTAAGGCTTAAAAAGTGTATAAAAATAACACAGTTAATATTCAAAACGGAACTCCAGATACAGAATATATAGATGAGTTTCTGTCTAGTTTTCTTTTTTCTTTTTTTCCCGGGGGGAAGTGGAGGGGCTTTTCCGGGCTCTGTACATGGTTCCTATATACACGGACACACATGGCTTTCAGATTGGGGATGTCTGTGGGGGCCATCTGGAGGGCAGGGTCTGCTCCTGGGACCCTCCTGGAGGATCCCTTCCCTGCTGAGGGGCCTGGTGCCTGGGCTGGGGATTCCCCTTCCATGGCAGTGAAGACAAATAACCCCTCCCTGGGCATTGCCCTCATCTGAGGAAACTCTGAAAGGGGGTCCTAGTCCCAGGCCCACTCCCTCCCCATGCCCCTGCCCACAGTCTGGGGTGGCAGAGAGGTAGCCGATAGGTTTCCTGGCCAGCACCGAGGTAGACTGGGGTGGTCGCCGGGGAAGTGGGGGTGAGGCCAGGTCTTACCCAGCCCTCCCCCTCCCCCATTTTCCTGGGCCCGCTGTCCAGCCTGTCACTGCACTATTTTGGTCCTGCAGATCTCCTGGCCCCCTTTGTTGCCACCTCCCCGAAACTTGGACAGCCCTGACGGCTGCCACATCCTCTGCTCAGTGAAGCCCAGAGCACAGCTCAGATGGCACGAGCAGGGCATCCAGGGCTCAAGGGCTTGCTTCAGCTGCCTCCTACCCCCACCCTCCCGGGGGTCCCCTTTGCTGCCCAGAACCCCTGCCTGAGCTTCCCCTCAAGACCCAAGGCCACAGCCGGAGATGGTCTCACACTGCCCTCTGGTTCTCTGCATCCATCTGTCCGGTTCTTTTAATTTCTCGGTCTTAGCAGCACCAACATCCTGGCCAATAAATATCTTTTTTTGTTTTGTTTTGTTTTGTTATTTCCAAAACAAACTTAAAAAAAAACAAAAAACAGTGAAGCAAGTGAAGGGTGGGGAACAAAAAGAAAACCCAACAGACAGGTTCAAAGTGCTCTGAGATCGTCTTTGGATGCCACCAAAACAGTCCAGAATCTTGCAGTTGGCCCCAGGAGCTGAACCAGACAGGGCTTCTGCGGACCACGCTTCCTGGCAGGCTGTGAAGGTCATGAGAGAGCTCAGCGGTTCCTGGAGGGCCCCAGTGGGAGTTGGGCCTGGTGCTGCTCGGTAGGTCTGCCAGTGGGCTGGGCGGGGCGGCGCCCATCTCGGGTGGGCTCAGATGAGGGAGATCCGCACCGGGATGCCAGGGGACTCGGTCCTCTGGGGCGAGTGATGGCTTACCAGGTGCTCCACCACCGTGTGTTTGGACATGTGCTTCATCAGGTAGGTCTCCTGTGGGCAGGGGTGAGACGCAGAACCGTGCCACCATAAGCACGCAGGGAGGCTGCAGTTCCAAGAAGCCACTGGAGCCACCAGGGGCTAAGAGGGGCTTGGGGCTGCCCTGCCATGTCTGAGATGGCTGGCTGAGGAGCTGACCAGCACCAGCGTAGCACCCAGAAGTGCCCACCCACAACTCTGCAGGCCCACCCGCTGGCTGTGACGGGTGTGCTGGCCACACCGCAGCCCTGCCTCTGGCTGGTGTTCCCAGGGACAGAGCAGCAGTGTGCCTGGGATTGGGACTAGCTCTGCCATTTTCTAGCAGAGAGATCCACTTTGGATAAGTCATCTTACCCCTCAAGCCTCAGTCTCCTCCATAAGCAGGGGTGGGGAAGGATTGCTACTCTGAGGCCTGTGCTCTGGGCCAAGTCACTGTGCCACCTTGTGGTCACAATGGGGACTGCAGCTATCCCACATCAGAAGACTGTTGCATCTCGCAGCTGAGTTCTCAGACAGGGTCTTAGGCTCCTACACTGCCTTGAGAAACCCAGCGCCTCAGGAACCCTGGCCAAAGGCAGGCAGGAGGCTGAGAGCTTAGTGGAGCAGTCAAACATGAAGGATGACTCAGAAGCCCTAGCCTGCCGTTCCCTGTGTTTGCTCTTGGGGAGTCACTTGCCCTTTGGGGCTGTAGTTTCTCGGTCAGACAAGTGGGGAGTCAGCACACTGCTAGGAGGAAGAGGCTGGGCCATGGCTGGGCCCTGGAGACACTCACCGAGGTGTAGGCCCGCCCACACATGCTACAGCAGTAGGCCTTGGCATGCTTGATGGCATGGGCTGAGAGGTGGATCTGCAGGGACGCAGAGTCCGAATAGGCCCGGTAGCAGTTGGGACACTTATAGGGCTTGTCCTTGTTGTGCTGGCGCTGGTGAGACTGTGGAGGAGCACAGCAGGGGGTCACAAGGTGGGGAGTCCTTCCCCTAACCCAGGACCTTTTCATGCTGGGTGGGATGGGACGAGGCAGGCACTCACCTGGAGGTTGGAGAGCTGAGTGAAAGCCTTCTCGCAGCCAGGATGTGGGCACTTATAGGGTCTGTCACCTGTGTGGATTCTGCAATGGGCAACCCAATGAGGTGGGGGCCTCTGATGTAGACCCCAACCTCTGGCTCACCAGGCCGTACCTCTGCCCCAAGCTGCCCCTTCAGTTCCCACCCATACCCTCATCCCCACGGCTGAGTGCACCCATGCAAGAGGACCTCAAAGGTCACCATCTTTTTTATTCTCTGGTCTCTACTGCCTGTCTGTTAAGGCCTCCCACTCCTCTTCACAGGTCCCTGCTGTCCCTGGCTCCCAGCACCACTTGGAGACCAGTTATGGTGCTGGCCTGGACCACCTAACCATGCCTGTCTTCTTAAACTCCCACCTTACAGAGATCCAGGGAAAGAACAGCCCACAGCACTGTTGGGACCTTCCCTGTCCATCCTGCCTCTTCCCCGAAGGAGCTACCTCCCTTGAATTAGCCCCCAACTCATTTCCTGTCTTCTCTCCATGGCAGACACATGTCCACGATGGTGACAATCACCCCAGTGACAGAAGTGTGGCCCTGAAACTCAGCCTCTCAAGTCCTTGCTGGGCACTCCTTCTGTTGCTCCATTCCTGAGTTCTTACCCTGCAACTCTGTACTAGCTGGGTGGGCAAATCTCTGAGTACTGGTTTTCTTATTTATAAAATGGGTACAGAAACAGTCCCTGACCTCACTAGGCCTTGTGAAGATGACATGTGTGTAAGGGGCTTAGCCTGGCTGTTAAGGATCCACTCAGCCTTGGTCACAGCACCATTTGTATGCCAGTGCCATGCAGGACTTGGGCCACATCATGACCTACACAGACCAAAAGTGCTGCCTGGCAGAAACGACCAGGAAACCCAAAGTGACCAAATCACACACAGAAGACAGTGGGTGCTGTGGGAAGACGCAGAAGGGGTGAGGATCCCCGTGGGTGCCAGGCAGGAGAAGCCAGCTTGAACAGGGGGAGGGGAGGGCCCCACTGAGAAGGTGATGTTGGGTCAGCGACTCAGAGGTGAATGACAGGTAAGGATGGTGCATGGGCGGAGTGGCGACATCAGTGAGAGGTGCTCCAGGGTCTGCACATGCCCACAGGGGCCTTTCCTGAATGCCACACCCAGCCCTGGGCAGCTCCTGGTGCTGAGTCACCAGCCTGGTGAGCAAGCAGGCAGTCGCAGGCCAGTTGGGCTGGGAGCTTGTTTTCCTTGTTGGCTGAGGAGCATGAGGTGAAGGGTGAACACCACGTGCCCAAGTGGTGCCCTCTCTTTCCCTACAATGCCCAGTTGGCAGCCAGGGTCTGTTGTGCCCACTTGTCGACTCATCAAAGAAACTAAGGTCTGTCCAGCCAGGCCTAGCACTGGAGTCAGGGTCACACGGGGCTCTAGAGTCCAAATTCCTACGTGTCACTCCTGTGTGCCATTCCTCTGAAGATCCAGCCTTACCTTCTGGCTCTTTGGGTCCCACTCTCTGCTCAGGACCTCTTCTCTAGCAACTACATGGGAGGACTCTCGCCATCACCTCTGCCCTGCCGCAGCTCCTCCCTTCCACACTCCAGGGCCTCCTTCCAGCATCACAGAGCCGAGCTCTGAGGCATCTCCCTGGGCAAGAGGCTCACGCCTCACCTCTGGTACCCAATGCCCTGCACATCACAGCCCCTCCTCGCAGTGCAGACCCTCACATTCTCAGGGCTGCCTGTGTCTCCTCTACTGGGCAGGGAATCCCAGATGTGCCATGTGGGGCTGGCCCAGTCCTGAGGCCGCTCTCTACCTGCATGTCCCCTGCATGGGGTCATGTGTTCAGGGATGTCACCCCAGACCACCGCTTAGTCTGTGCCATGGAAGGAAAGGAAGGTTCCAGCTCCACCCGGTGCCAGCACTCCCTCCCCTTCTGCCCCCTTCATTCCTCTCCAGGGCTGGGGAATTTTGTGGGGAGCAGATGCAGAGGGGCCTTGGGTTCTCCAGGACATGTGCTACTTTGTTTTAAACCCCACATGGCCTTTCCAGAGTCTTCTCCTCCTGCCGAACTCAGGTCCTTCCTTGCTGTCCCACCCCAGGACCCCACCAGCAAGGCTGGCAGCCTGGGCTGTCCTCCTCCTGCTGCTGCCATTTATCCACCCTGTGCCCTCCCCTCCCCCCAGTAAGCCCAGGTGCCAGTGCTCAGGACTCAAGTCCCTTCCCATGACAGCCTGTCTCAACCCCCAGACAAGGCCAGCCCCCTGCAGCCCACCCCAGAGCACCTGGACACCAGCTCCCGGGAGCCGGGCACAGGTCCTCCTGTCAGTGTCTGGTTGGTATTCTCTTGGCTGCCTTCCTGAGGACAAGAACTCCTTCGGTCTTCACCACCATCACCCCAGTGAGTGGGGTGGGCCTAACAAACAGCTCCCTAAACTACTACAGACTGCATGAAAGAAAGGGAATTTCTTCTAAAGTTCTTCACTGACAACAGAAACATGGTCCATGTAATCATAAACTCTGTTCCTAGGATGTATTTCAAAAGCATTTGTTGGGCCAGGGAGATGGCTCAGTGGAATATGCGCTTCCCTGGCAAGTGCAAGGGCCTGAGTTCAATCCCCGGTTCCTCAGAAAAAAAAAAAAAAAAAAAGCATTTGTTGACTGAATGACTGGCTGTCTTCCACAGATTTCAGGTCCCTCCTGAAGAACCCAGCCAAGCCCTCTCAACCACGAACTGCCCCTTTGGCCTCCTGCCATCCAGGTGGACCATCTGCACAGCCCCTCCCTGGACTCTTTCCTCAGTCTGGGCTGCCTGACTTCGGTAACAGCAGCAGCCACAGGGTCTGACCTGGCCATAGCCCTGCTCGGCAACCTCCACATCTCCATTTTTGCAGGACAGGGTCCCAAGGCCTTGCCCCAGCTTTCAAGGCACTTCCCAATCTGACTTTAGTTCCCTGCCACTGCTTTCTGAGCCGGGCGCCTCACAAGTGTTCTCCGACACGTGTGGCCCATGCAGTGCCCTTGTTCCTGCCCTTCCCCTGCCCAGAATGCCTTCTCCTCTGACTGGGTGGGGGGACCTTTTAAGCTTGACCCAGATGATTCTCCCCAAGCGCCACCTCATCCTTGCGACTCCCCAGCATTTCCACCTCCTCTGCCAGCCTCCCAGGTCGCAGTGGGGCTCGTGCCGGCCAGGGCCTGCCTCTGACCACCGAGCTGTGGCTGCTTATGGAGCACAGCACGGGACTCGCCTCGAGGGGGCTTCACAGAGTGGCTTCTGGAAGCATGAAGGACAGACAGGCTGCCTGCCCCGCTGGCCACGAGACTCTCCTTCAAGCCCCAAACTCCCAGTCCACTCAAGCCCTCCCTTCTCAAGGCGGAATCCTTGCTCCAGGGATGCTTCCCGCTAGGGGACCCACAGCTTGGCCCCAGACAGGGAGCCCCCTCTTGCTCGGGGAGTATGAAACTCCTGAATATGGTCCCCGTGACTGTTGCTCCAGCCCTGTGGTGGATTGACCACTGGTGGCCAAACTGTTAACACCCAGGTCAACTGAATCAGCGTGGTGCTAGGTGTGCAGGGCCCATCTGAGGATCGTGCTCAGCGGCATAAAAGGAGAACTGGAGAGGAAGACGCCGTGCTGTTGATGCTCCTGGAAAAGCCTGCATGCTGGCTTTCCTGATGTGAACTCAGCTGCTCTCACTGTCAGAGAAGTGTGGGTCCTCACTGTCGCTGAAGATGACTGCATTCACTTTGGGGGAGCTCTGGGCCTCACTTTGGGAGTCACTTCCTGGCTCCAGTGCGGGTCCCTCAGCCGCTGGCACAGAACCTTCGTCCCGCTCATGAGGACTTTCTAGCTTCCACCACTGACTTCTGGGCCTTCCCAACGTAGATCCACAAAACAGACTTGCATGTGACATTGTTGTGGGCGTTTGGCCTCCAGCTGGACTCATGGGGGGCACAGCACGGGCTCTAGGCCTTCAGCTGGACTCCTGCAGGGCATTTCCATGGGATCCAGGCCCTCAGCTGGATTCTCTTTTTTTTTTTTTTTTTTGGTGGAACCGGGAATTGAACTCAGGCCCTTGCACTTGCCAGGCAAGTGCTTATTCTACTGAGCCATTTCCCCAGCCCTTCAGCTGGATTCTCTAGGTTTCTAGCATGTAGACAGATTTCCTGCACTCTCTAGTATGTGACTCCTTGGGGTTACTATAAAATAATCCTATAAATTATATATCCTGTATTAAATTGTTTCTTTTGCAAGCCCTGGCTGCAACAAGCTCCACTGCCCAGCCCCCCCGCAAGCACAAGACCCCTGAAGACATGGGGCACGTCCACCCTCACAGGAGTTCCTTCTGCAGCTGGTGTCTTTGTTCCTCCCATCTTCCTGCAAGAGCAGTCATTCCGAGGCACAGCGCCACCTAAGCTGAATGACCCTGGGCAGCAATTCTGCCTCCCTGAGCTGCAGGTTCCCCCTCTCTAAAATGGGATGGTAATAATAAATATTGTAAGAACTGGAATGATCAGACGACTTCATAAAAAGAGTGTTCTGAAAATATTTTTGCAGTGTTAGCTTTCATTTTTGTTCTGCTTCCATCTTCTGTCCTTTTGAGACAAGGTCTTGCTCTGCAGCTCAGGCTGGCCTGGAGCTCACTTTGTAGCCCAGGCTGAGTGACCATGCAGCAATCCTCCTGTCTCAGCCTCCTGAGTGCTGGGATAAAGGCCTATGCTACCATGCCCAAATCCAGTGCTAATTTGTAACACACTAACTTCTATTTAAGGTAGATTGTTTTGTCAAACTATAAAGAGGGAATTTATTTGATGTATAAATAAAATTAAGGATTCACTAGATAGAATTGGGGCTGTTATTACAATAATGATGATGATAATGGTGAAGGTGATGATGTTCCAAGTAGACTTTTATTTCTCAGGTATTCACTACTGAACGGCTTTAGCTATCTTGTGCTTTTTGAGTACAATAGCAGATACAGTGAAAGTTAACGTTCCTTTAGATGATTCACTCTACATGGCATTCTTCAAACTCATTTTCTCAGGAAAAAACAAAAGTCCACAGCTTTTGTAGATTTTATGGACACCTTATATAGTAAAGCACCTGAGGGGGCCAGAGAGATAGCTTGACAGACTAAGTGCCTGCCTGTCAAGAGCAAGGACGTGGGTCTAATCCCTGGTACCACATGCCATGACAGCCTGTGCCATGCTGGCCACTAAAACTGGGCATAGAGGTGCATGCCTGTAATCCCAGCGCTGGTAAGGCTGAGACAGGAGGATCACTATGAGTGATCAAGCTGCATAGCAAGATCTTATACCAAATCAATCAATCAATCAATCAATCAATCAATCAATCTTCTTTTAGGTTGTTTTGTGTGTGTGTGTGTGTGTGCGCGCGTGCACGCGCGCAGGGTCTCACTACACAGCCCAGACTTGTAGCGATCCTCCTGATTTCTGCCTCCCTAGTGCTAGGATTACATGCCACCACACCTGGACTCCGTCACCAGCTCAGCGCACCCAGGGATGGGGATGGCTCAGCATGCGGAGTCAGGGATCTAACCCTGGCCCCTGGGCTTACCTAAGCAAGCGCTTAGTCCGCTGAGCTATACTGCCAGCCCTAATAATTGTTTTGTTTTGTTTTTTTTAAAAAAAGCACTTTAGGCAGAGTGGGGCATGAGGGAACTCTTTATAAGGAACAGCTGAGGATGCTATTATCACCATGATTATTGCCAGAAAACAAGAATGCCACTGTCCCCTGCTATGGTTATCGTCACACATGCAGATAACATGACACAGCCAGGAGAAACATGAAACACACTTTACACCTCGAGTTAAACAAACAAACAAATGCAGCATCACTCCGTCTGGCACTGGGTTCCACAAACAGAAAAAACTGTGTGCTTTTTCCTCTAATTCACTAACTCCCTCCCAAAACAATTTTACCCCTGATGCCTCCACTGTGACATCCACAGACTCGTGAGGACCTTTACACACATGCGAACTGCGTGAGGCCACTTCTGTTTTTCCACCATGAACAGACTAAGGACAAGAAATATTCTGTTTCTTTTCTCCATTAATAAAAGTGGCGCTGATTATTTAGTGGGCTGATCCTTCTGAGGGACGGGCTCGGGCTACACCTCGCAAGTCATCTGCTTTGCTCTACGGGGACGCCTTCCATTCTCACTGCAGGTCCTCCCCAAGATGCTCCTGGCCTACCTACATGAAACTACACCCCGCCAGTGGCCCTGTCACATCATTCTCAACTTCTGGGGTGGACCTTACATGGTCTTTTTCTAACCCTGCCTGTATCACTTGACTACAGCTGCCTCTCCTTTGGACATGACCTTCTTTCAGTCCTTCCTTAGTGACAGTAACACTGGGAAAAAGGATTTGATTAATTATATGTATGATCTGATTGTCTGGTTCCCTGCCAAGTGACAGAAAAATAGAAAAGGTTCCCGATTGAATAACAGAAGGCATTGAGGTTAGAGTATGGTTGCTCCTTTAGGTGTGAATGTTTGTCCAGTGGACTCTGGGACTTTGGGCATTTGGGGCACCCGTCTCTTGCCAGTGCATTAGAACACATCAGCTGAATTATATGTAGCGATGCCTACTGACTTATAGATGGCCTTCCAAATGTTGACAGGGTCCTTTTATAGTGTTCTTTGGTGTCCTGTCACTATGAACTTAAATCACACAAGAGAAGAGAGAAAGACAGACAGACACAGACAGACAGACAGACAGTTGTGCCTACAGGAATGTAGAGCAATCCCCAAGTGTGGGAACACTTTTTGTAAAGGGCCTGTTAATTTTGGGGGCAGGGAGACTATCTTCTTAAACAATATTTTTTAAATAGCTTGCTTCGGGGGGTGGGGAGAGCCAGAATTTGGAATCACTGCTATTACTTGCTGCTGCACTACTTTCAGCCAGACTGGTGCCCCTACCTTGCCTACTCTGCCAGCTTTGTGCTGTCATCTTTCTCAAATCCAGGCTTCCAGCTCAGAATAATGAAACTGCCAAGGTGTCTTTTACATGCAAATGCTCTTGGTGTGTCCAGTGTGGCCCCTGAGCAGTGCCACAAACCTGATCCCTTGAGTTAAAAAAAGAGGGGTAGGGCTGGGGAGGTAGCTCAGTGGTCTAAGCGCCTGCCTGGCAAGCACAAGGACCCGGATTTGATCCCTGGTACTGCATGCCATGCCGGCCCTGGAACCCAGGGTGCGCTGCGCTCACCACCGAAACCCAACGTCGTGGCGCACGCCTGTAATCCTAGCACTGGGGTGGCTGAAACAGGAGCATCACTACGAGTCCAAGCTGCATAGTGAGACCCTGTACCTAATAAAAGACGAAATAAATTTTTTTTAAAAAGAGGGATAATCAGAACAAGGTCCTATTTTGTATTCTCCATAGTTCCAAATTAGCTGAACAAAAGGGGACCCATACATTATAAATAAATAGCACATATATCATATAAATATCTATATTTAGTGTACCTTTGAAGAAGGATCAAAAAACTTACTACAGAGACTGACACACCAAATATCAACAGAAACACTGAGAGCACTGCCTTGGGCTCTGAGTAGGCTCGGGTGGAGCCCAGGTACTTGAGGACCTGAGCCTAATCACCAGCACTGCCAAAAATAGAAGGCCTCAAGATTTCAAATATCAAGTAATTAATAATGATCAGAACCCACGTTTTATGAGATGAATTAAAAGATCTTGAAGACAGGGGTGATGCACTTGCTATGCATAATATGTTCCTAATCGGAGAAATTGATCATGCATTCTACCTCATGGAGGACTCTCTTCTCCTCCTGTCTGGTACTGTTGATTACAGTAGTAAGTTGACCAGAATCATTGTGGCCTCCTCGACAAGTCTCACCACCCCCCACATTTGCCTTAGGGCCTCTGCTTGGCGCTGGAGTCTTCCACGAGGAACATCAAGAGAACGTAGCCTCAGGGAGGGCCAGGGCACGCACACCTGGCTCTTTGTACTTCAGGGAAGAGATGATGAGTTCAAGCTTCCAAGCTGACATCACCGCTATGACCAGACACCCACAGCCCTGCGGGATGCAAGAATCTTTGATCCAGGAGCAAATAACTTAGCGAAGTGAGCTGACTAACTCAGGACTGGATGAAGCTGATTTCACTGTGATTAATGTTCCCTTTTCTAAAGACCACATGAGAAAACTCTTCTCTCCCCTCTCCTTTGGTCTGTCTCTGATCTCCAACTGAAGATGGTATATTTAACAAAGTAAAATAAAATATCCATTAAGAGGTCCCTTGTTCCAACTAACACCTCACAACGCACAGTGGGAGGGACTACAATCTCAGCAGGGGGATCACAGACCACCACGAGCTACACAGGGAGTTCAAGCCCAGCCTGGACTACAGAAGGAGACCCTGTCTCAAACAAACAAAAATTAACATAAACTAATAAACTTATCGAGTAAGTTTTCAAATAATAATTCTATTGAAAAAAATACATCATTCACAGTAGCCTATAAAATCTACTCAGAATAATTATTTCCAAGCATTAAAGAGCTTTTAACGTGATCTCTTTTCTTTTCAGTCATTAGTTCTGTGTACAGATTCAATAAGAATCTGCTCTCCTTCCAAACATGACATAATTGAGTAAATCAAATTTGTAACCATGACCGTGCCAGAACTGTCACATTTAAAGACCAAACTCATTTAATTAGGCAGGACAAGGCTGATAGGCTGGTACTTTTTATGTGAGAATGAGGCCTCCCCAGGCCTCTGGCAAGTGCTGGACCTGCTCCTTGGCTTGTGGAGCTGCTGCCTCGACAGTGATTAAAAAAAAAAAAAAAAATCAATTCCTGCTATTGAGGGAACATTGATAAACTTGAGGGTTCTCCAAAACGAGGGCACCCCTACAGTTACAGTCTGGCAGAACAAGCTATATGGTTCTGCGATCCTGGCCTTTGAGAATCTAACAAAAATTCTTTCTACATCCCTCCCCATCCCCCATTGCACAAGCGCGCGCACGCATGCGCATACATACACACACACACACACACACACACACACACACATACACACACACAGGATTATGATTTTGACAGAAAGTCTCCTAGCAGAAGCTGGACTCTTCAGCCTCTGTACCACACGCTCCAAGCACCACGCAACCAGGAGGACTGCTCACTGATCAACGCCTTCTCATATACTTCTGTGTATATAAAACAGACTACATTTTTAAAAACCAAAGCAGCGACAAAATGAGAAATTGCTAAGGCAAATGTCTGCAATCGTGGCCATGCCGTAGGAGGCTTGGCAAGGAGAAACGAGACCACTGCCTTGCTGTACAGCCCTTTCTCTTGTTACCCAACAGGCCCCAAAGTCAGAGATGTAGGCAAGATGAAACACTGCACATCCTGGGATGAAGAACACAAGGACAATGCAGGCAACAACAACAAATGGGCTCCCTCTGGGTGGCATTAAGGTCCCCCGAGAGAGAAAAAAACTTGGAAGTTTGTCAGTTAAGTCACAAATTCCACAGGAGCATGGTTTTCTCCCTAACAGTGACCATACTGAGTCTGGTGACCTCATGGCCACATTTTCAACTATGCAAATCATCACATGAGCAAACTAAACTGTTTCCTCCCTTGGGACAGAAGAACTGCAATTCTGGAAACGTTTTGTTTGTTTCATTAAATACCTATGGTATTTTTACTTGGCGAGACCTCTCTGAGGTCTACACTCCTTGCAAGAACTCTCTTCCTTTGCAGCGTGTGTCTCTTTGAGTTTCCCTTTCGCTGCCTCGGCTAGACTACAGGCCCCACTAGGCGGGGAGGTGGTCTATTTGGCACCTGGCTGTGCCCGCAGCACCTAGAGCGATGTCTGGCATAGCACAGGGGCGCTGGAAATATTTGCTAAACAGATAAGTCCTATGCCCTACACAAGCTAGTTATATTTATTCCACAAATATTTAATAAGGGCTGAAATGAAGTTATACGCCACACGGTGGAGATACAGAGACAGAGGACACCAAGTCCTTGCCTTAGAGAACTCCCAATATATCAGGGAAAGTGAGCAAATATACAGGCCAGTTGGGGAGAGCCCATGGGGTCAGGGTACAGGAGAGTGTGTGGGGGGAAGCTGGACTAAGAGATGGAGAGGAGCTGGATAGGGAGACAGGATATCTCAGGAAAAGGACACAGCATGGGCAAAGACCTGGGGCTGAAGAGGTGCTGCGGTAGTGAGAGCGGAGTTCAGTGAGGTCAACAAGGGCTACACCATACAAGGCCTCCAAGATCCACCAAAGGAATTTGGTCTGCATCCCGGGGCAACAGGCACACACAGAGGGTCTTGGCTTCTCCCTGTATCAGCTCCATGCACCAGGCCACGGGTGCTGAGCTCTACGGGCTGCAGTAGAGCAGCATCAGGCAGGCCACATACCTGGTGTGCTGCTGGAGGTGGGAGAGCTGTCGGAAGGACTTATCACAGTAGGAGCAGTGGTAGGGCTTGACACCCAGGTGGATGCGCAGGTGCTGGGCCAGGTAGGAGGCGTTGGCAAAGGACTTGGAGCAGTGCGGGCACTTGTGGGGCTTGGCCTCTGTGTGCGACTTGGAGTGGATCTGCATCTCAGACTTGGTGAAAAAGGTCAGCGGGCACACCTTACACCTGCAGGCAAGAGGCAGGTTCACACCTGGGAAGACCTCCCCAGCCCCTGCTCTACACCTTTGGGGAGATCTACATCAAAGAGACCCTGCATCTGGAACAGAGCCTGCCTGTCAAGAGTCCAGGGGACACAGGTCCACTCGGAAAGAAAGCAGGCTACCAGCCTGCGCACCCTCCAATTTGGGGTTGGCTGGATACTCCTACATCTGGTGATCATTTGCAGCAACTTGGGAAAAAGGTCTACATTCATAGAAGACAGGCCCAGGAGCCCCAGGAGGGTTGGCACAGGGTCACACCCATAGTGGGGAAAGGAGGCCTTAACATGCTAAGTCTTTCACAACCTGACTGCAGTCAGAATCCTCTGGGAGCTTTCAAGAAATACCAATGCCAAAACAAAACAAAAAGCCATGCCTGTCTCCCCCACACCCCCATCATATCCCCCCAGAATTCAAACTTTCTGAAGGTACAGTCCTGGCATTGACACATTTTGAAAGTTCTTCAGATGGTCCTAATATGCCAGGCACTGCTTAAAACGGGAAGGAAATAGACTCCCAAATGGCCTCTGATGGCTCTATCACCCCACTCCCATCCCTGGCTCCCAGTATGGCCTGATTTGGGCAGGGCTCATCCGGAGACCCTACCTCTCTAGACCTTAGCTTCTATCCCTAGCGCCCAGGGCCCCTCTTTCCAATGCTTAGTACCAGCTCCCTGCCCAACACCCCTGAACCCTGTCCCATCAAGACCCCCACCTGTACGTCTTGCCCTCCTTGGCAGTCTCGCCTGAGGCCAAGATGGGATAGGGGACAACAAGGACAGGGGGACCCCCTGGGTTCTCTGCCTTGATCTTTTTTCGGCCACGTTCAGACTTGGGGGGGCCAAGCAGGCCGTGGCCCTGGATTGTCTTGATGGAGTCCAGGAGGGGGGGGCTGGTGATCCCTGAGATGAGGGTGGGGGACGAGGCGATGAGGCGGCTCTGGCTGGTGGTGGTGGGTGTGGACGGGGTGCTGGTGCCCGTGCCTGTGCCGGTGCCCGTGCTTGCACTTGACTCGGACGTGCTCACAGCCGGGGTCCGGGAGGACAGCCCCAGACCTGTGAAGATACCAGGTGGGGGCAGGGGTGATGGGAGCTGCAGAGGCCAGCTCAGCTCAGGCTACCCAGCTGTGTGACCCCAGCATCTCTGAGCTTTCCTTCCTACTCATAAATTATTTCCCAGGCATAAGTTAATGAAAACGTGTATATGTGCAAAATGTACCAGATACCTTACGACTAGACTGAATGAGATAAGAGAGACACTTTGGAAGTAATTCTAACCACAGAAAAGTCTTTAAGCACAAAGATGTTCATAATTGTTATTTATCATCACAAAAATTTAAAGACAACTGAAATACACATTAGGGAAGGGTTGAGTACTGAACTTCCCATTAACTTTGTTCCAAAAACTTGCAAATGTACGCACAGAGAAAAAATTTTAAGTGTGCCAAAGTGTGATTATGGAAGGCAGTAATTTAGGAGTGCCTGTTTGATTTTTTAGCTTTCTGATTCTTTGATAATGAACTTTTAAAAGCTTTTACAATTGGTCATGCTTTTAAAAATGAAGGAACTGGCTGGGGAGATACTTGGCAGTCTAAGCACCTGCTTGGCAAGCACAAGGACCCAGGTTCAATTCCCACCACCCCATACCGTGCTAGTCACCAAAACTGGGTATAATCCCAGAGCTGGGGAGGCTGAGACAGGAGGATCACTAGGAGTCTGAGATACATAGCAAGACCCTATGTCAATTAAATAAATAAGACTTTTTAAAATGAAGGGACTTGGGGCCGGGAAGATGGCTCAGTGGAATAAGCGCTTCCCTGGCAAGCCCAAGGGCCTGGGTTCAATCCCCCGATCCACAAAAAAAAAAAAAAAAAAAAAAGGGGACCTGAGGGGCCAGGGAGATAGCTCTGTAGAATAAATGCTTGCCTGGCAAGCGCAAGGGACTGAGTTCAGTCCCTGGTTCTGCCAAAAAAGAAAAAAGAAGCAAAATGAAGGGACTAAGGGCCAGGGAGATGGCGCAGTAGAATAAGCACTTGCCTGGCAAGTGCAAGGGCCTGAGTTCAATCCCCGGTTCTGCCAAAAAAAAAAAAAAAAAAAAGAACAAAAAGAAAAATGAAGGGACTAAAAACATTTGTAGTATCAACCTTACCAGATAAAAAGATGAAGACAGTATCTATTTTTTTTCTATTAGAAAAAAGAGAGTCAGAGAAAAAAACAAACAAAAAAACCCTGTCCACTGAAAAAAAGCCAATATCCAGAGAGCAGCAGGATGTTCTGTGGCTGACACTCACGGTAGAAATGTACATCTGTGCAGCCTTCATGAAGGGCAGACTGGTAATAGCCATCAAAACTTCAAAATACAAGGCCAGCGAGATAGTTCGGCAGTCTAAGTGCCTGCTTGGCAAGCGCAGGGACCTGGGTTTGATTCCTTGGCACCATATGCTGCGCCGGGCGCGCCAGCGGGCCACTGAGACCGGGACCGGGCATGGTAGCACATGCCTGTAATCCCAGCACTGGGGAGGCTGAGACAAGAGATCACTAGGAATCTGAGCTGCGTATCAAGACTCTGTACCAGATACATAAAATTAAAAAAAAAAACAAAAACAACTTTAAACATACATAACTTTGGGCCAAGTGATCAATTCTACTTCTAGAGACCTACCATAAAGAAACAGTTGCACATGAGCACACAGGACTACAAGGGCCTTCCACACAACTCTGTGGTCAGACAGCACTGGATATAACCTGGCTGTCCTCAGCAGGGGCTGTGCAAGTGTACGTGGGACCTCCTCGGTTGAAGGACCACACAGCCACCCACATGAGCTGGAATGCAGTGACAGAGAGCAAATGCCAAAATGTGCCATCATGGGGGAAAAAGCAAATCACGACATTACAAACCCATCTATTTTTTAAAACGCACAAACTATGTACAAATACATGGACGATTGTACGTGTGTGCCAAGGCACAGGCATGGATCAGAAAAGAGATACTGAGTTGCTAACTGGTTCTCTCTAGGGTAGAAGAAGAATTTTGGGATAACAAGAGATTTTCATGCTTTGTTTATCTGCTTCTATATTATTTGAATCTTTTACCCGGTGAATTCTTCCATTTTTTTATATCTGTGATTAAAGGATAAAATAAAATAAACTATACAGAAAAACATATAACAATTCTAACAATTAAAGAACTAAGGCTAATTATTCTCTGTTCGGCTTGTCTGCCATTGCTAAATCTTCTATAATGGCTATCCTACTACCTGTACAATAAAAATGTAATAAATGTGTTTATGATACAGCAGCAAATAGGAAAAGCAAGTTAAACCATGGGCACAGCCCTCCCTACCACAGGCTCAGAAAAACACACACACATATTAAAAAAACAAACAAAAAATATGGAAAAGAAAGGAAATGAACCAAAAGGCTCCTTAAGCTGCTGGGATAGGAGTTGGGGATTATGAATTATTTTTTTTCTTAGCTTCTCTCTCTTTTTTAAATTTCCCTTAATATGTTTATATTGCTTTTTTAATATTACTTTTATAATGAAAAAAATAAATTTAATAAAATCATAATAACAGAAAATCTGCAGAGTGTAGCTGGGGCCCCACAATTCTCAGACATCTCTAAGAAAAGGAGAGAGGGAGAAAGGAGACAAATATCTAGTTGGTGGCAGGGGGGCTCCTAAGGAGATCTCAGACCCTCCCTTGACAGCTCTCTGGGATAGACTCCCAGCACCTCAGCCCCACCCTGTCCAAGATGGAGCTCCCCTCCCCCGATCACCCATTCTCCTGGTGATCTCGTCTCTGTGGCTATGCCCGGGGAGTCTCTGGCACATCTTTCCTCTCCCTGAGACCTACATCCTCTCCAGCAGCAAGCCCTGTCCACGCTTCTTCTCACTGTACCTCAGATCTGTCCAGTCTTCTCCACTCTCACCACCATTTCCAGGCCCACTTTCCTATCTTCTCCCCAAGATCTCCCTCCTTTCACTCTTGACCCCAAATACCCAAAGTCAGACTCAGCTTTCTAAACCTATACCTGACATTTCCTTCCCCTACCTAAAATCCTTCCACGGTTCCTCCAGAGCCCCAGGGAACCCCAACCACTAAAAGTGGCCCACAGGACCCTTGGTTAGCTGTCATCTGCTTCCTCTCAGCCTCGGCAGAACGATGTCCAGAAAAGGGTTCAGACATGAGCTGTAGAAGCACACTGCCTGCCCCGGCTTCCTAGTACCTCTGAAAGTTTGGTTTCCCATGGCTTTCTTGGTCTCTGCCTCAGTTTTCCCCTCTAGGGTCATGAGGATGAAACACATGAAGCTATAGTTTTGGTTTTTTTTTTAGTTGAAAAAAGTCCACTGTTCAAGCTAATACTAATAACATCCACTTCCCAAGGCTTCTGGTGGCAACAAAATGACGTTCATAAGCACAGGTGCTAACTGGACTTAGCTGACACTGCCTTATCATCATCATCTTTGGTCCTCCCTAAATCAGCCCTTCTCTGGGTTCCTCACACAATGTCCCTTTGCACGTGCTGTTTCCCCTTCCTGCTCTCTGACCTTGCTGGCTGGCAAAACCCCCTTATATTCTTCTCTTCCAAGAAAGACTCTCTTCCACCAAATCCGGTCAAATTTCTTCTGTGGATTCCCAAAGTTGTTAATGTTGATTTGGGTTTCCTGTGAGCCTCCAGCAAGAGGAGACTAGCTCTTGACTGGTCCCCTGGAAGGAGTCTCCAGTACTGAGACAGGAGGTCCTGTGGCTAGTTCCACCAGCTTATCCCTATTCCTAGCTATCACCTGGTTGGCGCCCGAGAGCTTCCCAGCGCCCCACCTCGCCCGGCCTCCGCGCCCCGCACAGTCCAATCCTCGCCAGCCCCACCCACTTCGCCAGGCTTTATTCTTGCTCCGCCCACCCTCCCCACCCCACCCAATCACCACCCACCACGGCCCCACCCGCTCCTCCACCATCCCAGTCTCCGCCCAGCCCTGGCCCCGCCCACTCTCCTCTCCCGCCCACCTGTAACTGTGCTGGTGGCAGGCCGAGCGTGCAGTGCCACGTCTGGCTGCGGCACTGCCTGCGGGTGCAGCCCGGGCACCTGCTGCAGTTTGGGCAGCGACATGACAGCCTGGCTGCTTTCGGCGGGCGCAGGTGGCACTAGCAGCGGCTGCTGAGAGGAGGCCGACGTGGGCGGCAGGTGAGGCGGCCGGATCTTCTCGGCCATTAGCTGCTCCTTGATCTTGTTAATCAGGACCAGGTTGTCCAGCTGGCGGGAGACAAGAGGAGATGGGCTGAGGGGGCTTCCTTGGGCCACCAGTCCATCAACACACATACTGCAAAAGAAAGCTGCTTCTATGGGACAGGGCAGTCACCTTCAACATGTCTTACCTGGCTGGGCATGGTGGGAGGAGGGGGCCAGAAGTAGGGGTTGTTAAATCGAGGCTCGGCCATCCTGCGAGGAGAGACAGAGTGAGACTGTCACTGTTAAGTTCCTATCTGCAGTGCCCACTCATGTACCTCAGGGCCAGTGTCTGGGATTGCTGCCTCAAATGGAACCCTACGCCTGGAAACAGCAGGCATCCCAACAGGCTCGGGAACCACTTCTCCAGTCTGAGATTCAGGGGCCCCAGAGAGCACAGATCAACACCCAGCCCCTCATGCTCCCAGCCACCCAGCCCCCACCCCACCAGCTGAGCACCGGTAGGCTGAGCTCCATCCCTCAGGAGGCCCTGCTGAGCCAACCCCATGACACAGGGATTCCACACAGAAGTCCCTCCCCTATCCAAAGGCAAACTGGGAGTCCTGAAGCAACTTTCCAAATGGCCTCAGAGCAGACGCAACTGTCCATCCCTAAGCACTGTGCTACCTTGGGTGAAGCCAGCCTCACCAGAGTCCAGGGGGCAAACTGGGATCACAGGGTACAACCTTTCCCAAAGGAAGTTTGGCAGGACAATTTATGGAGACCCAAACGACTACTGCCTTTTGATTCAAAATATTATCTTTGGAGGGTTACCCTCAAGAAAACAGCATGTGTGGACAATGCACCACTGGGCTACCATGACAAGCCTTTGCTAGGGGTTTGTGGGGCCCTGAGGCCTGGGCATTTGGGGGCTGCTTAGTGAAAGTGTGTGGCAGTCCTTACTGGTGGCCTTCACCTCCAGCAAGTTCCACGGCAGGCCTATATGGTGAGGCCTTTACCACCAGGGCAGTGTGAAGGATGGCCTTGCAGGCTCCTCCAATCTTCCAGAAGGTTTGAGTCTTCTGTGACCCTGGAGTAAGTGACTTACAGGGACTGAGCCGCACACAGGTGTTCCACTAAGTCTTGCTCTCTCCTGCACCTCTCAATTTTCTTACAGAAATTCCTACTTGGTTTTGTTGCTTAAGCAAAATTGCTTGCAGTATTTGGAGGAAAAAAAAGGCTAATACAAAGTGCTTCAAATTCTTCCTGGCCCTATAAACTTGCGAACCCCAATTGGAATGGTAGACTTAAGAGTTTCAGGAGAAAATTCTCAGTTGGGATACAATCTAATCTGAACATTTTAAGAAGGAACCTGCATACAAATTGTCTTTTGTGATCTTTACTTGAAAGGTGAGCAAAGACCTACTGTCCTGTTTTACAGATGAAGACGGGAAGAAGAGACCTAAGACCACAGGACTAGGACACCATGGTGAAGGGGAGATCAGACTTGCTCAACCCAGTTTCTTTGTAGAATTTGGTTTGCAAACCTAGTCCTTGGTAAAGCAAATATCTACATGCAAATAGCTCAATAGCCATATGCAAAAGGCATTTCCAGACTAGGGAAGAATTGATTTGGGCCTGGCCAGGCTGGGGATCAGAGAATTCCCCTCTGGGGTGGCCCAGACAGTGCCTGTCCTCCATCAATCTGCTGCTACCACTTTACCACAGGCACCACAATGTCCTTCCCTCTCCCAGTACAAATTACAACACAGAGACATTTTCTGCCTGAAGTTCTCCCTGACTCTTCATGCCCCTGAGACTTCCCTCCCAGAAAAAAACTCAAGTGAGAACATTAGCAAGTGCCTTGTGTCAGGCACACAAAGACTGAAAGGCAGGTACTTTTGTCATCCCTATTTTGTAACTCTGAAGTTCAGAGAGGTGAAGTGACTTGTTAAAGGTCACACAGCAAGTGAGCAAACAGCTGGAATGCCACTCTCGTCAGCTTGCCTCAAGTCCATTCCACCATTCTTTTCAGTTCAGGGGAAGGATGAAGCATCCTGACTGTAAACTTGCAGAAGTGCCCTGTCTCAGGATGGCATGGGTGTGACCCAGTAGTCTCAGGACCTGTCCCCTCCCTGCTGCTGTCCATAGGGAAGAATGTGGAAGAGACAGAGCTGTAAAGCCAGGGTGAGGAGGTTCCAGGACAGTGTTTCAGGGGGTAGGGACAGGCGGGGGAGCCGCCCCACAGGAGCCTGGATCGGATACACCTGTCACATTCATCTGGGTGCCTCGGGCCTTCAGGCCCAAAGGTTATCAATAATGTGAGGTGCACGACAGAACAAACAAATGAAGTGGTAATAATCAGAACTCCTTTAAAGCCAGTCCCACACAATCTTCTCGTGGTACCCAAGTTACAAAGCTCTTGTGAACTCACTGGCTTTCTCTCTGGACCCCTAGGAAGATGGCAAGCAGGGACAAAGTTTGACCCCCACTTCACAAAGGAACAAAAGAGGGCATCAGGAAGGTTGCTCACTCCAGGCCACACAGATGGGACACAGGAGACCACATGGTGCTGCACCGCTGGACGCCAGCTCTCTGAGCCTCACTTTCCTTGTCTCTAAAATGAGCGGAAACAGGCTGCCCCCACCTTGTTACTTGGCCACTGCACTGGGCTGCTTCTGATACAGTTCTGGGGAGCCATTCTCTCCTCCTCCTCAGTTCGGTTCCAAGTTCAAGCTTCCCAGAGTCCCCACCCTGGTCAGGGAGCTGTGGAAGCACCAGGGTCCCAAGCTGGGGCGGAGCATCCTCAACCACTTCTCCGCTTCTGGGCAAGCAGGGTCATCCCTTCCTCTAGCCAGGGAGCCAGGCTCACAGACCGGAGGGATCTTCCCTGGGTCACTTAGTCCCATCCATGTGGCCTGATTTCCCTGCATCCTTCTCTGGCTCGTCCCAAGCATTTAGTGACCCATTCAGTGGCCCTGGGCACAGCAGAGGCTGAACATGCTTGAGCTGAGTGCTCATCCAGGCTATCAAATGAGCGTCCCTCCTCTGAGGTAGTGTTTCCAGTGCACATGGGAGCAGCACGTGGTGGAGGCTGAGGACTGGGGCTGGACTAAGCCACAGGGACCTTACTGCCTAAAGGGACGAGGGTATGTGGCAACAGGCATGATCAGAGTGTGTTTAGGACATAGGGACATTCCCAGCAGAAGTGACAGCATGAACAGAGGCATGGAGCCATAACTGCACATGGCCAATTTGGGGCAATGGGCTGCCACCCACAGGCACTTAAGGGCCACAGAGTTGAGGTGGGAAGGGACACATAAGCCAGTCCACAGGGCCCTGAATGCCATGCTGAGGTGTTGGATGAGGCAGATGTTAGTGGTGACAAAGCGACAGAAAGCTGGGCCTAAGGAGTAGTGAGTAGAGGGGATAGATACCAATGTCAGAGAAAAGCCTGAGAGCTCGGCAGGGTGGGGCACGGAGCCAGAGGAGCTGGGGGGCTGGGGCTGAGTGTCCGTGCTTGCTTAAGCTGGCTGCCGGGCAGAAAGGACAAAGCCAAGACCACTATCTACAGACCTACAGCCCTGGCCCTTGCGGGGCAGAGAAGCTGTCATGCTGCTTTCCTGGTTCTAGAAGGTAGATGAGTAGATAAGCCACATGCCTCCTGGGCTGCTGCTGGAAATGGGCCTCTTCTGACAGCCAGCCAGCCAGCCACCCATCCATCCATCTGCCCATCCGTGTGTCCATCTGTGCCCATCAACCACATCTTCCTGGCCAAGCCAGGGACAATGCTGGCGAGCTGAAGGCCAAGGGGAGAAGCCTCCCTCTAAGCTGAGCTGAAGAAGCCGTGAAGTAACCCAAAGGATTCTGCAAAACAGAGCTGCCTCCCATGAGACTCACCACACACCAGGGGCCTCCACAGGTGGGAGCCCATGGGCCACTTCTGGTCCTGTCCTCCATAGCCTCCATGCCACCAGACACTGAGGGAGCCCTGTGTGCCAGGCATTCCTCACCCTCTCCTCCTCTTCCCCAGCTCCCCACCCCTGATGCCCACCAGCTGGGCTCCTCAGGACAGGTCAGAGCTTTCTCTTGCCCCACCTCAGCCCCTGGGTGGACCATCACCTCTAGGACTCTAGGTACCAGCCAACCTCGAGCTTCCCCGAGCCAACCAGCTCTGGCCTCTGTCACCACCACCACCTCCCTCTGGCCACCTCAGAGACTGCTCAGCCTCAGCAGACTGTGCTGGACGTGGCCTCCCCTACCCCTCTTCTAGTCACCCCACCCACCCAAACACACCATCACCCACAGCACTTCCCTCCCTCCCCACCCACAGTCCTTCCGCTTCCCACTCAGGACTACCACCAGCCACATCCATAGGAGGCCACTTCCTAAATCTTGCAAAGCCACCCACCCTGCCCCACCAGTCCTGGGGACCGCAGAACAGCTTGCTTTGTTTGGAGTCCAACCTGCCTGGTTCAGATCTTGGCTCCAGCTCACCAGCTGTGTGATCTTAAGCAAGTCACTTGCTCCTGCTCCTACTTCAGGGATCAGGAGCCCCAAGCCTGGGGCTAACCGAGACTGGGGGATCAGAGAGGCTTCACGGGAAGGGGGGCTGCCCAGGGCTTAGAGGATGAGACAGTGGGGACACACTGGCAGAAGTGACAGCTTGAGCAAGGGCCCACAGGTGAGAAGCATGTGGTATGGCGAGGAAGACGGGTGTCCTAGTGCTGTGGGGAGACGGGACGAGGCTGGAGCATCAGCCAGGGCCAGGGCAGGGAGGTGGAGCCCTGAGCCCCAGGCCTGGCATCTGGACTGAAAGCCTGTTGTGGGGCAGTGTGTGGTTCCCAAGGACATCCCGACTGCAGAGGCTGGGAGGTCCAGAGAAGGGAGAACTGAGGAGGGGCTGTACCAGAGCTTGTAGGACAGTGACCACACAGGCCTGGCTACTCAGAGCTGTAGGCAGCTCCTGCAGTGTGGCCTGGGAGGTCCCTAGGAACCAACAAGGACAAACACAGCCACAGCAACATGCAGACAGACAGCACCAAACCTGGACACAAGGGACAGACAGAGATCTGTGGGCACAAGCAGGACTGATGGGGACACAGCTGCTGCCATGAGTGGGAGGTCACAACCACTAGGACACAGGCAGCCACTGAAGGAAGGTGGCAGGGAGCTTCCCCCCCACCAGGGCACAGCTACAGGGCAGTAGCGAGGGGACGCAGGGACAATGGGATGAACACAATGCCTCAATCCCCCAGAGAACACACCCCTCATTCACAGGTCGCAACCTGAAATCACAGGCTCCTTACCTAGAGTGTCCTTTCCCACTTGGTGAACTTCTACTCATCCTTCAAGACCCAGCTCAAGTGTTCCCTCTTCTACGGAGCCTTCCCTGAACCCCCAGTCAGTCACTTCCTCTGTGTTCCCAACAGCACCTTGTATATGGGAATAACAATAACAATAATCATAATAAATGGCAGCTACCATTGATTCCAATACCTATGTGCTGAGTATAATTCAGCTCCTTGAATCTTCCCAAGGAAAGTGTCAAATGTGCACTTAACAAAAGAAAAGTCAGAGAGGTCAACCAACTTGCCCAAAGTCACACGGCTAGTAAATAGTGGCAGCTTTGATCTCACCCAGATCTGGTCCTACCCTTCAGGGCCAATTACACTGTGATTGGTTCTCTTTTTCCCTGCTATAGTACCTGGGAATCCTCCCCCACCAGACTTGAGTTCTTCACAGCCAGGCCTGGTACTTGGTAGATCCATTGTGCAGATGAAGAAACAGAGGCCCAGAGAGGTTCAGTAACTTGCCTGAAGTTACAAAGCCAAGTCTGGATTTAAAAGCAAGTCACCTTTGCCCAGGAGGGTGGCCTCCGAGGTCAGGCTAGCTAACTCCACATAGGGGCAGGGAGGGATGGTTGAGGAAGGGAGACCCCATGTCCTAGGCCCCGCCCACCCAGGGAGGGCGAGATCTAGATAGACAACACCAAGAGGATGGGCAGCACAGATGGGTTGCAGGAGCCTTGGCCACTGCAGCAGGCTGGGGTGGGCAGCTGAGTGACTTCAGAGCCCTCCCCGACCCAGCCCGACTCACCCTACACACATCAAAAATGTGCCCAGGCCCCGAGGCCACATGCGACATAACTCCCAACAAAGCAAGTGGGAGAGAGCAAGGCCCAGAGCAGTCCCACACTATGATTACAAGGAGGCAAAAATAAAATGTGCGTCAGAGAAAGCAGGCGGCAAGAACCACGCCCAAAGGGAGGCCGGGGCACAGAGGAGACAGTCCCACTGGTTTTGGGTTTTGTCTTTGTCTCTGTGCTTTCCAAATTCTCAGTAATATCATTAAGCTGCTTTTATAACGAGAACAATAAATTTATTCTTAAAATGAAACAAAGTGGCTGGTAGCCCAAGGCAGAAGGAGCCTGCAGTCACAGGAGTTCAGGAGCGGCATCCCAGGCTTGTATGGTCTGGGGGGGAGTGGGTGCAGAGAGGGCCACCTGGAGGAGGCCATGTGTAACAGGTTCCTCAAACCTGGTTAGGATTCCACAGGCTCAGGAGAGGAGGCTGCCCATCCCCTACCCTGGGCAGGACCACTGAGCTCGGGCTTGAGCCACTGCTTGACCCTCCCTGCTAGGTTTCCCACTGGCACCCTCATCCCGCCCCATTCTCCTGTTGCGATAAGATACGTCGACAGTCCAATTCAGATCATGTGGCCCCACCCCCACCCCTGGTACCTTCCACGGCTGGCTCCCTCCCTCCCTCCACTCAGTCAGGATCCCTGAAGCTTTCTATGCTGGCCTCTGCTGATCTCTGACCTCACGCGTTGGTCCCCTTTACACTGTGCCCAGCCACACAGTCTATCTCCCCAAGGTTCCACTTCCTTTCTTGCTTCTTCAGCTTCAAGTATGCTGCATCCTCTCCCTGGTATCCTCTGCTGTTCCCATTTCACGGTTGGTGCCAACTTCTCCCTTCAGCCAGTTTACTGGCCACTTTCTCCTGGAAGCCTGCATGCCCCCCGCCCCTGCCCCCTCAGCCCTAACCCAGTGCACCTGGCATTTCTATCACAGTGGAGTACTGTTTGCTGCATTTGCTGTCCATTTTCTCACTCATCTCTGCCACTGGATACAAGCTCATGTCAGAAAAGGGTCAGGTCTGAGTCATTTACATTTTAAGCTCACACAGTATCTCTTTAAGTGTGTGGATGGATGGATGCATGCATGCATGCATGCATGCTTAGGTGGAGGGGACTACAAGTGATACAGCCTGGCAGGTAAAAGCTCACTCGCCTCATGATTCCACCCTCCACCTTCTCTTGCACCCGGATGCCCTGTGTGTCATTGTTCCCTGTTCCCCACTTCCTGTATCTGGGCTTGCTCTTCCTAAATGACCGGGGAAGGGGCTGTGTGCTGCGCATGCTCTGTAAACCCTAGCAGCCCTGAGAACAAAGTTAGCAGCTAATAAGCACAGCCAATGGCCCTGCTTCCCTGGAAGTCAAAATTAAATGAACTTAACCTGTCAAAAGAGCAAAAAGAGGGGCTGGTGAGATGGCTCAGCGGTCTAAAGCACCTACTTAGAACAAGCTAAGCTAAGCAAAGCACAGGGACCATGGTTCAATCCCCCAGCACCACATGCCAGCCAGCCCCGCCCCCTGGTGGGCTGAGCTGGCCACACACACAAATAATAAATAAATTTTTTTTTAAAAAAGAGCAAAAAGAAAGAAAACAAGATCTGATACTGGAAAGGCTATGGGGCAATTGACACTCCTATGTATTATCGGTGGGAGCGTAAATTGGAGCAATCATTTCTGAAAACAATCGGGCCATAATGTGTGTCAAGAGCTCTAAAAATGTTCAAACTTCCTGGCCTGGTGATCGCATTCTTAGCCATCCATCCCTGGAAAATAACTCAAAGATAGAAAAAGTTATATGCACAACGCTGTTTGGTTCAGTGGG